>NC_142169.1:64154461-64471734 GCF_029865625.1 Vigna umbellata
CATAACTGATAAGTGACAAGATTTTAAAGAGGTTAGAGTTAAGTTCTAAATGTGAGAGTGAATGTTTATTAGTAAGTAAATATATTTTAAGAAATATTAATTGTATTGTTAGAATTAGCATGAATTGTGAATTTATATGTAGTTTTATCATTTTGAAAAATACATTATATTAAATTTTAGATGTACGTTAAGCTTGTAATTGCATCTGGGTCCACTGTTTTAGCCAGATTCTTTCGTTAAGTGACAACTAATTTTAGTATAAGAAATATATTTCTTTTAAGAAGAGGAGATATAAAAGATAAAAATTTATATTTCATAATTATACATAAAAATTAGATTTTTATCGATTAGTTATTCGTTGGTTTAATAGTATTTTTTAATTTTTACATTTGTAATAATAACTCAATAAATTTGATTTATTTATATTTGGCTTAATATGACATGTATATATTTTAAAAGGATTCAATTTGTTCTTTTACATTAAATCAAGAATCACTAATTCTATAAAATATAAGAACCATATTAAATAAAAAAATAAAATAAAAACATTAAATAAAAAATATATAAAACAAAATTATTAAATCAATGCTATAATTATAAAGACAAAAAATACTATTAAGTCTTACTCACTTGTAGAAACAAAATATATAATTTCTTTAGTTTATTTTCTTACTTCTTTTTAAGACGTGTATTAATTAGACGAGTGTATATGTATACTGATTATATTGAGTGAGTTTATCGATGTATTAATTGAATGAGTCTAACAATGCATATCAAACTAATCTTTCCATATACTGATTGAAAGAATATAGCAAAAAGATTATAGGAGATTGTCCATATAATAATTAGATGAGTATAACAAAATATATTATACAAGTAATTTCATATATTGATTATACGAGTATAATAAAAAATATTAAACAAGTATGTGAATACATTGATTACATGAGCAAAGCAAAATACATTAGATGAGATTATCAATGTATTTATTAAACTAGTATAGCTAGTAATACACATTAGACAAGTTTTTCATCACTAAATTAGACGAGTCTATTAATATAAAAATTTGTTCTTTTATCGCTTAGATGAGTTTATTCAAACATTTATTAGATGAATATAACAAAAAAACATTACACATGTCTAGTAATACACATTAGATGAGTCTATTCATATACTGATTAGATGAGTATAACAAAAGGTATTAGACGAATCATTCCATACATTGATTTTTTATATGCTTTAAGAATACATATTAAATAAGTATGTTCATACATTGAATAGACGTGTCTTGTAACATACATTAGATGAGTTTGTCTATAGACTAATTACATCTATATAACAATATATGTTAGACAAGTTTGTTCATACAGAAATTAGATGAATTTATTAATACACATTAGACTAATTTATTCATTATATGATTAAGCGAGTCTTGCAATTAGGGATGACAATGAGTCGGGTCGGGTACGGATAGTGTCTACCCGCTACCCGACCCCAAAAAAAAAATCTACCTGTTACCCGCTCGCTACCCGCATGGATACAACTTTAAAAAATACTCGTGAGTATTTCAAAACTCGCGAATACTCGCAGGTATCCGCAAACCTACAAATATTTAAAAAATATATATGTTTATAAAATATTAAAATAAAATTATAAAAAAATATATAAAATATAATATAAATTAAATTACATATAAATTAAAATTTAATTTTAATTAAACTTAACTTAATAAAATATAAATTAAATTTTTATTTTTATTTTTTACAAATACGGATAGTATAATACCCGCACCCGACCCATTTATAAGCGGGTATTAAAATACACACTACCTGCAATATACATTACACAAGTTTGTCCATACACTGATTAGACGAGTCTAACCATACACAATAGGGGAATCTATCCATATAGATTAGACGAGTCTAACAAGATATATTCAATAAGTTTGTCAATGCATTGATTGAATGAGTCTAGCAATTCATGTTACATTAATCTAATTATCCACTAATTTATATTTTTAGCGAGTCAATTCTACTTATCTCTACATATTCTTTGTATTTTTAGAGAGTTTATATATAAACTTATAAATTATTTTTAAGGCTAATTCTATTTAAAACTTAATTATAAATTTAAAAATATTTATTATTTTTTTCTCGATCTTTAATTCTCTTAATAAATACAAACCAAAAGTAGACTGTTTAAATCTAATTTAAAATAATAAAAAACATACAAGTCAAGCTTCTCCGACTGCACATCAAACATAATTCACTTGAATCGTGCTTCAGGTGCACAACTTTACTTAAAGATAAATTCGTGTTTTTTTTTATATATATTTCAATGCATCACCAAATTTAATTAAAGAAAAATAGTATACTTTTACCTCGACTTTATTAAAAAAAATAACGATAAAATCGTTTTATATAATCACGATTTCTCTAAGATTTTCAAACTCTTGAAATAAAAAATAACTTCTTTACTTCGTTTATTTATTGATAATTTTGAAAAAGAATTGTGGTAGATTGGTAAATATTGTTAGAAGTGGACTTGAGGCCTAACTCATCTCCACAAAACCGGCTTGTAAGGTGAGGTCTGCACCCACTTATATACTTTAATTTGGCCTTATCTCTAGTCGATATTAGACATTAATGGGTGGTCCAATAGCAGCCCGATAATGGGTGGAACAATATGCCCAACAAACAACCAATAATGCTAGGATAGGCTCTAACCATAGCTCTGATACCATGTTAGAAGTGGACTTGAGGCCTGACTCATCCCCACAAAACCGGCTTGTAAGGTGAGGTCTGCACTCACTTATATACTTTAATTTGGCCTTATCTCTAGTCCAACAAATATTCCTCTTATTTTCACGGTGTGCGAGAAACTAAACCCTCATCAATTAAATTATATTATTTTCACTTTTAACTTTTAAAAAACCGAGGAAAAATTAATAGGAGAATTGGAAAATAAAATACAAAGATTAAAATTAAATAATTTTTTTTGTTTTAATTAAAAATGAATAATTTTAAAATAAGAAAATATAAATTATTTTATTTAAATTGAAAGAAAAGTATTATTATTTTATTATTATGATTATAAAAGGCTATTACAACTATGGTTATCTTATGGTGATACATAATTGAACGTGAGACTGTTACATTTTTTTTTCCAATATATCATATATTTCTTATTTATTTATTTCCAAATATTTTTCATTGAACTTTACTCGTTTAACTTTGTCCTCTTCTCTCCTTCAAACTCCAATATCCCATCCTCTTTCTGCGGTACATAAGGTTCTCTTCTGAGTGCCAAATGCAAGAATCATGAAATTGCAACAAAAACTACCACTTTCTCATGCACGGTTGGTGATATGGGTGTCCTAAAACTGTCCAATTGTAAGTTTGGTATGGAATGCTTGCAATAACAAATAGATAGAGGAGCAGAGAGTGAATCCAAACAGTAAAAAATCATTTTTTACAGCATAATTTTTGTAGTTTCAGAAAAATAAAACAGAACTTAGCTTGGAAGAAAATATATGTTTATTTGTTGTTGATCAAAGAAAAAAACACCTTTCTTTAACTAGTGGAGGCATTACAATGCTATCAAGCATCCACCTATATATACACACACTTATACACATATTTTCAAAAATGTCATGGTTTTAAAAGACTTTACCTAGATATATCAAAGTATAGACTTTAGTTCTAAGTTAAACCAAAGCCTATATCCATCTACATATGCCTTGGTCTCCTCTCACTCTCGTTGTTTGTTCTCCTTCTTGATCTTGTTCTCGTGACGACTTTGTTTTGAGTTGTTAGTACTGATCTTAGTTTTGGACTTCGAGAAGTAGACTTCATTTCTTAACCAAAACTTATTTTCTCCTTTTTTTTTTACTTTATCTAGATATGCTTCAGTTGTAAAACTAAAGCATAACATAAAAAAACTCGAGGTCACAACTCATTGTTATACAAGTGTTAGGATGGATTACATAGATGTAAATGTGACTTAGCCACTAAATTTTGGTTATACACAAAGATTTGTGGTTTATAAAAAAAATGTTTTGAATGCTTGAACTTGAATGGTATTGAATTTTGTTTGATGAATGATTGTTTGAAATGTTTTGAATTGAGTATTTATTAATATGTTATGTTGATATAGAGATTAGATGAGTTAGTTGTAGAGTTTCATTAATTTAGGTTTTGAATCCTTCTTTATGATAGCTTATGAAATTTATATAAACAAAAATAAGCATACTTTGAGTTACTAATGTTGAAATTTGTGTAAGTAAAAGATAATGTTTGAACAAACTCTAGTTTAGATTGATGATTTGAATTGTTTAAAAATAGTATTACTAAAATGGTTTTGAAAATATATTTGAAGATTGATTTTATTATATTGCTAAAATTTATTTTTATGATATTTTCACGTAAGTGAAAGAGTATAAACTGCGACTTTACTTATTTTGGTTAAGCAAAAATAAAGTTAAAAATAACACTGGAACTCAACTCAATTTCTATTCAATTTTTACTCAAACAAACATATGTTTGCCAAGTTAAAAGAATTCATCTTTTCTTTTAGTAACTTTAGTTCATTAAATGATAATGTTTTTACAAATACAAATTAAATATTAATTTTTATATGTAATTGATTTATGATTTTATTTAAATAATTTATATTATATTATAATGACTAATGAGACTGATGGACTTTACATAATGGAATTTGATTAAGTATTGACAGGTTATATCTACACAGCATTCAAGTTTTTAATAATAGAACTTAAAAAAAAACTATCTCTATGTTATATTTTTAATAATTAAACTTTGAAACAGTTAAAACATTAATACAAACATATCATCGGAATAAAGATTCGACACTAGTTAGTTGAATTGTCATACGACATATATAATAAGCTTGACCTAATTTCATACTCCAGTTCACTTCATGTTTAAGCCGGAAAGCAAATTGTAACGACAACTTTTAGTTCAAAAGATGGAAACTGATTTTAATATCATTACTAGAACAATCAACGCCTTTTCTACTCAAAGATAGTACAAAACCCAAAAGAAAGAGAAGCAAACAACTTAATCAGTTCTCAACCAAAGGACTGTTATCATGTTTCAGAAGCAGGACGATAAACAAAGCGAGGAGGAAGATAAAAACCTCGTTTACCAAACGTTCATTTATTGCTATAGTATTATTATAGTGTCCACAACATGATGCAGACACGAATAGTAATACATCCTTAACTTAAAACACGGAAAAACAAAGAACGGTAGGAAGTAACAGAACATCTTGTGTTCTTATTTGCAAGTGTAGGTGGTCTTTTTGCGTCCACAGGTGTTTAATAGTAGGTTGATGGGAATGTCTAGGTTAATGCTGACTATTCCCCCGAGGTTGAGCTTGAGAACAGCGCAGAGGCACACGGCGGCTTCAAGGTCAATAAGGCCACCGATGAGGGGACAGCAATTACGGTCAGGTTTAAAAGGGGGCAGCAAAATGTTGGCGCAAACTTGCAATTCCGGGCACTTAATCTGTTCGTTATGATGGGCAATTTGGGTGTTGCAGCTGACCATGGAAAAGAAAAGGAGGTTGAGAGAGAGCATAAGGGCAATGGATGAAACACTCTTGGAACCCATTTTCCAAACAACTACAGTGATTAGTTTCTCTTGAAGGTTGAACAAAATGCTCTTGCTTGTCAAAGGTTGTTGAAATTTGCCACAATTTATAGAGAAGATGTGTGGTTTTTTTCTTCTTTTCATATGCTTAGTTTCCGGATATTAATGGCCAAACTTTATGCCTTGGACTGTTAATAGGTTTGATTGGTAACTGATGAAGTTTACACTACTTCACGCAAACCTACATAAATTATTCTCTTTTTCTATCCTCTCCAAAATAATACTATTTTTAGTTTTTTAAATTTCTCAAAATAATATTTTTTTCGTACTTTTTTAATAATGGGTAATATTTTTTTGTACTGAGTTTTGTTAAAAAAACACTTTTGAATAAAAATTATTAAAATTTGTATGGGTTTATGTAATTTGCTTATTTAACTTTTTACTTTTTTAAGCAGTAAATGTTGCTTCTTCAATAACTGAGTTCTTAAGTTTGAGCACGACATCTTTACACGTAATTAAAAACGTATATATTACCTCTTTCCCAAAATCCTACTATTTTCGTATTTTTAGTGTTGCTCGTTGTTCTGGGCTAAACTAGTATATGGAATATTTTTTTCTATAATAATATTCTTTTAAAGTTTCCTATTTTACTTTTTTTATAATAATATATGCATATATGTTATATAAGATTATATAAAAACATAGAGTTAAATTTTAAGTGAAAATTAAAAATAGTGTACTTTAAAATTTTAATTCAATTTATTCTTTCAACTTTAAAAATAGGTAGATTTAACAATTCTAGTATAATTTTGTTAAATTTATTTGATATTATATCAAATAAATTTAACAAAAGGTGTGTTGGAAGTTCCCCATCAAGTAAAGATAAAACCAATTTATAATATATAAGTGGGTGCAAACCTTATCTTACAAGCCGGTTTTGTGGGGTTGAGTTAGACTTAAAGTCCACTTTTTAAAATGGTATCAAAACTATAGTTAGAGTCTATCTTAGCGATATTTGTTATTTGTTGGGTATGTTGTCTCACCCACTATCTGGCCCTTATCAGACCACTCATTGATGTTTAGTCTCATGCTCGAGATAATGTTTATACATCGACATAAAGGGAGTGCGTTAGAAGTTTCACATTGATTAGAGATAAGACTTAAAGTTCACTTCTTAACAATAATTAAGAATATACCGAATTTTGAAAATTACACTTCAATATAAAAATATGATCTTTTATTGTTAATATAGAACGATATTATAATTAATAACTTTTATTACTTTATTATTGAATAACAGAGAATGATAGTAAAACAATCTATTCATGCTGATGATGTAAAAGCATCTAAGACTATTTCATTATCCAAGAGTCTTTTTATATTAAGTATAATATACTTTTATATTAGCCACAAAGTATTACAATTCTTAACACATAAATACAAATGGAGATAATGAAGAAATATAATAATCATATTATCAAATTAACGAAAAAATCAAACAAGTGACTCAGTTAAAAGATATAAATATTATGAATATTCAATAAAATAAAAATAAAAAACTTAATAAAAAATACAATAAACAATTTAAACATAATTAAACCTATAAATATTTCAAAAAATATGACTGCTAAAATCAAATAGAAAGAATAGTATTTTTAGTTTTCTATTTTTTAAATTATATATATATATATATATATGAGTTTGTTAACTTTATGTAGTATACCAAATTTTAATATACCCTATTTATAAAAGAAGATATACTTTAAAGGTTATCTAAATTAGCAAACTTGTCTGTATATATAGTCTCGCTTTATATCGAAAAGATACACAAAAGGTAATTAAGAAGTCAAGGATAGTTTTGATTCAATACAAGTTAATTAAATATTTTTAATCACTATGCCAGAGCATCAAAAAGATATTTCGGAACTAGAGTTTTGTATTAAATGTAATATTTATTATTAGAAATCATAGTATTTTATTCAGATACACAATAAAGGGATCAATTTCTTATTGTATCTATTATAAACTTAAATACCACAATATAATTAAATATTAGTATTTTTAGTATTTCTAAGCACAAATAATATGAATAATTCTATCATCTTCTTCATTACACTTAGTTTGTTCTATACTTTTACTATTTTCTTTTATGATTTACTCTAATAAAGTTTTATAAGATTTATATTTTTATTAATATTTCATTTGATTGCAGGTAAAAATATATAATTTTGAAATGCAAAAAAAATTAAATTATATTTTTATGATATATGGTCTTATGGACATATTTCATTTTTAAAATAAGAAGTTAGCAATTACAATTTAGTAACAGCTTTTATTTTTCATTATTTGTGTGAAAGTATGTTTTGAATTGTGTTTGAAAGTTTCACATTATTAAAAATAGTGTGAAATTTATAATATACAGGTGAAAGTAAATTTCTTCTATTAGTTAATTTTTATATAATTAAATTAATTTTAAAATCTACTTATTCACATATTATTAGAATTATGAGTTAAAGTTTATCGTAATAAAATTTATTGCGTTAAGTCAATACTATTTCATTTCTTATTAAACCGCTATATGTCTTACTGTAATATATTAAAAATTTTATCGACTAAAAATAAAACTAATTATAATACATAATTTAATTAAATGTGAACAAGTTAGTTTTATTTAACAAATCGTACATTAAATTTTTGTATAAACAATATTAATAGTATGATCATGTAAGTACTTGAAATTTGACAAAAGAAATGTTGTTCAGAAAATGAAAATTTGTTTGAGTTTATTTGAATGTTTGAGAGTTTGGGTTAGTCTCTATTTTATGTTTGTTTAAGTAGCACATTTATGGATTAAATGACAAATGTTTTTCAAAAGATAGATGGTTTCCTCACGTGACATATTTTTATTCTAAAAAAATAAATCCATCAGACATAAAATGATATGTGAAAAATTATATAAAATGTATGTATGAGTTAGACATATACACACTAGAAGACTCCAAAGACTGTTTTTGTGTCTCCAATCATCCAAAGCTCAACTCCCTTCGAGTTACAAGAAGATAAAGGGCTTCATTTCCAATATCAGCAAGGCTATGCTCAACGCTAACGTGTATAAAATTTCAGGTTACTCTTTACAATATTGGCTTTCAACAGTAGTCAAGGGACGCTCAATGGTGAGCTCTTTGTAAAGAGCTTAGAGACAAGAAGGTGGCATTTAGCTGCAAGAATATGGTACTCAGGGCCACCTAGACTTAAGATCTCTCTTTTAATGTTTTTCCTGCTTCTCTGTAAAGAGAAGCAATGGTTAAGGGGCGCTCAGTATGAGATCTCTGTAAAGAGCTCACTCAGCACCATCTAGACTTTAAAATCTCTCTTTTGATATATTTCTTTTACTTTTTTAGGTTGCTAAGCTATTTGATTTGATAGAAGGTTTTTGTATAACAAAAATAGATGAAAAAAAAATTAAAAAAATAAATTAATAAGTGTAATCCAAAATATAAATATTTATAAAAACACAATGAAAATTTGAAGATTAAGCAAAATACAAGTTAGAAAAGAATTAATCTTTGTTAATAAATTAATGTTCAAACATTAAATTATTACTTGTCCTACTCTTTTATTAATGTATTTATTTATTTTCTTTGCTTTGTGTTGGCTAAACCAACATTTATAAAAGTTAAAAATTATTTTATATCCGTAGCTTGGCCTTGGACTGTCACTTTTGTTAATAAAAAGTATTTTTTAGTGATGATTTGATCCACACAAGGTTAATGTTTTTATTTTTATTTACTGATTAGTTTGCATTCGTTTTTAATGAATTTAATTCACTATATGTTTTTTTTATTGACTCTGATAACATCAATCGTATATACATCTAAATGAAAAATTAAATATTAATTGATAGTTGATATAATAATATGTGAAATATTAGGTCCAACTAAAACCAAATTTCAATCAAACCCGTTCTTACAAATTTGTTATTTTATATAAAACAAATATTTTTATATAGAATAGGTTAATTAAAAATGTTATAGAAGATTATTGGTGAAGAAAGTTAATAGTTTTTGTTAGAAACGTTGAGAGCTCGAACTAGAAGGTTCTGAGTGGAGAAAGGAGAATTAATAAATAACTAGAAATATTTAAATATGATAACAAATGAGTCAAATTCATATAAAACAAATTTAAATAATTAATTTATAAATCTTATTTTCATATAATATAATTGCAAAAGAAAATTAGTCCTCAAAACTGAACATTAGTACCGTTAGAAAAATTAATTGTATAAAACCTAGACTTGGACGGAGGTGGCCCTAAAATTATAGAAACGTTAAAAGTCTCTAGATAACGAAGGATTAGGTTGAGTTTTTTTTTTAAATATAGATACGGAAGAATAAATAAATAAATAAAATTAAAATATTGTTACAAATATAAAAATGAAAAGGGCTAAATATTTTTGTAGTTAATTTGAAATTAATTATTGTTTAAAATTTTTATATTTAAATCTTTAAAAATGAATTAATATAATTATTTTAACGTAAAGATGATAATTTTTTTTTTAAATATTCCAGATTAGCATTTGAAGTATCTCTCAAGGTGTAAATAATTTAAATATTAAATTAAAAAATTGGACACATTAAAAAAATCTAATGTAATTGATTTTATAAAAATTATATTTATTTATTTTTAAAATTTAAGAATTAAAGTGTTCAGAAATTTGAAACATAAATAAATTTAAATTTTAGATCAAAATTTAGATATTAAAAGTATATTTAACCTAAATAAAAAAAAGGATTATATTTATATTTATATACATGAACTTGAACGATTAAGGATATGTTTCTTTATTTTTGTTACAACAGTTCAAATCCTGATGAAGTTGAGTTTAATTGAAATTTGAAGGTTTGCATCTGAAAAGATAAGCATGTCTCGAATGATTTGTATACTAAGTATATTGAAGGTTTCAATACGAGACGATAATCAAAGATAGCGAAGAGCAAGATAAATTAGATCCCCTTCGAGAAGAAGAACAACAACACAATTGGATTTGCTCAACTTGTCTATTTATTAGCATTATAGAACAAGAAACATAGAGCAATACGTCATTAACCTTAAATTCAGACAAAAGATAGAGCAAGAAAGATAGTAACCCAACAGCATATGATGAAGGAGAGACATGCATGTATGTATGTTCTCATTCGCAATGGTGGGTGGTCTGTTTGCGGCCACAGGTTTCTAATAGAAGGTTGATGAGAATGTCTAGGTTAACCTTGATAATTCCGAGGTTGAGCTTGAGAATGTCGCAGAGGCACACGGCGGCCTCAAGGTCAACAAGACCAGCGATAAGAGGGCAGCAATTGGGGTCAGGTTGAAAAGGGGGCAGCAGAACGCCGGCGCAAATCTTCAATTCCGGGCAGTTAGCTGGTGGTGGAGTGGCAGCGGTTAGGGTGTTGCAGCTGACCATGGAAAAGAAAAAGAGGTTGAGAGATAGGAGAAGGGCAATGGATGGGGAACTCATGGAAGCCATTTTCAAAACGCAATTTCTCTTCAAAGCTTATTGCTTAACAATTGCTCTTGTTTGTGCTGGCTAGAGCTCAACTCTAAGAGGAAATTTATAGCTGGTGTCCACAAGAAAACAAATTACTACTATTCCATTCTCATGCAGTAAAACAAAATATTATTTTTAAAATGTCATCCTTGTAAAATAAAAAAATATAAATATATATAAACAAATTAAAGTTATAATATTATAAATAAATGTAATTAAATAAAATTTGTTTATACTTACAAAGAGTCTGATTTTTTCTCTCACTACAGAGCATGCAGGAACTATGATTTATTTTTTCAGTTGGTGGCATCATTTATTAAAATCAGATCCAAAAATAAGACATTATTATATTATTATACAGTTTTAATGTTATTGATTATAATTTATATGGTAGTGGTTAAAGTAAAATGGATGTGTTGCAGCGGTAAGTATATTTATTTCTCCTTCCATTTCACACGGATTAATGATAAATATATTACTTTTTTAAGTCTTTTTGTAAATGACATTTTAAGTAAAAAATAATTTAAGGAAAAATTAGAATCTTTTTTTAATGGACATCTCGAACGGAGACTTCTTTGTAAAGTTTTTAAAACTATTTATGTTTTCTGATTCTCTCAATAGTGTGATCCTCTAAACTTATCCCTTTTAAGAATGTATTGCATAAATGATAAAGAATTTCAAAAAAACTTCATATCTTCATATCTTTTATATTTTACTAAATATATATTAAATAAATTTTACTTAGCATTTGATTCGTTTTACTTGAAAATGAGTGTTTTCATGCAGAAACGATGCTGATCAATAAGTAATTTTAACTTTTTATGGCTAAAGCCGTTGTTAATTGGGAGTAATAAACTGTACAAGAGAATTAGTCCTAAATGTAGCAGTTGTAAAAAAAAAAATCTTAATATATATATATATATATATATATATATATATAAACTCCCCGTTTTTTTCAATGTGTCTTAATTCTAGAAATAATACACGTTACTTTTTATTTGCATCTTTAAAATTTTAATAATATATCTTTCGATGTTTTCTATTAATAGTTTGTGTTTTGTTTATATAGAAGTAATAATTTACACATATTTATCGTATAATAGAGAGAAAAAAAATTGAGAAAGTAAAAAAATCATGACAATTTATAGAAAGATGTGTGGTTTTTGTTTTCCATATGATGAGTTCCGGATATGAATGATGGCCAAAGTTTAGGTTTAAAATAATATGGTTTTTAAAATAATATTTCATACCATTAATGAATCTTTCGATATATAAACTATTAAAATTACTCTTAACCCTTTTATATCATAGATGAGTCTTCGGATGAAAGAATCACAAAGAGACTAAACTAAATAAACTGAATCCAATCACATAGAGACTAAACTAAATCAAACTTGAATTTAATCAGATATAAAACTTGACATCACTGTTATATTACAAAGATATACAATCCTCCCTTTTTCTTCAAATCATCCCTCCACATCCACTTGTTACTCCAGATTGTTCTGGATAAATTATTATGCGGAATAATTTTCTATAAAATGCTTTTGAGATTTCCGATTTTGGTTTTTCTATAATAATATATGCATATATGTAAAGTAAGATTATAAAAGAAATAAGAATATAAATAATAAAAGAGTAAGTTAAAATGCATTGAATTTTCAAAATTACATATCAATAAAGGTAAAGATATTTCAAAAATATGGCCAATTAACATGAAATAGAAAGAATAGTCTCTTTTATTTTTTTTATTACAAAGAATAGTATTTTCAATTATATATAGTTTCACTCATATTGAAGATATTCCAAAATAATTAAGAAGTCAAGGATAGTTTTGATAAAATAAAAACAAATGTTTTTAATCAATGGATTTAGATTTTTAAATAGACTTGAGTAAAAGTTAAATGTAATATTTATAAATTAGTCTCTAATAGTTAATAAAAGACTAATTTACAATAATAACTAAAACTTTGGAAGTTAATATTAGAGATAAATTTATATTTTAATTTATTCAATAATTATAATTTTTTATTAATATCAGAAACTATTTAGATACTAATTATCTTTAAAATGATATATAACTAACTTAATCAATATAATTATTAATTATTTTTTGTTTCTAAATGTAATTGTTATTTAATAATTTTATTTAGTGATCAAATCTTGACAAACATTGAATTGTGTTTACTCTTTGTCATTTGGAAATCCTTGTAACATCCCAATATCTCATATTGGATAATTCATAATTTATATATTGTAACATTACATTTACGGTAATATCCCGTAATCTCACACTTATAAATTCATAGTTAATATATGTCTACACATGTTTTAAACTCAAATTTCAACTATGAACTCATAAATATAATTCGAATTCTTCTAACTTATTCTTCTGTCTCTCTCTTCATTGGCACTGGATCAGACGACATTCCTTCATCTGCTCCCGTATAACATCACGCATTATACGATCATCGCATTCACATGCACACACAAGTAAGGGTGAGCTAACATGCAACAAATCATTTATAAAACATGTATAATTACCTTGATATAAACATCATATAATAATTATGTTCGACACCCTCATACCACAATTCCTATTAGATACTCGTCTCACAATACCCAATAGACACCACAATACCCAATAGACACTCATCCGGATGATACGTTGATGAGCGGTCACGGGAGGTTATGCACTTGTAATGACTTCTACTTCTTTTTACAAATACACTTTCAAAATACTTCATACCATTCACAAGGTTAATCCCCTCACTATGTCCAAAACCGGCACATAGACCAGGACCTCCTGCTCCTCTCACCACATAATTCATCCCTCTCTACTTGAGACTAGATGATTATTAGAGTATCAGGATAACCTCCAACTACGGGACCCTCAACATCAACATATACCCAAATACCATAATATTACTGAATCTCTCCACGAGACTCATGCCATACTCATTTTCCTCAACTCACATTATACCCCTACAAAATCTCCCCATAATACTCATAACATGTTCAGATGCATAAATTCAAATGCAATATAATAAAATACAATCATCGCATAAATCACACAAATTCAATATATTGCATAATAATTTAACAGTACTCAATCTGTTCAATAGGATTTAAGTTAAAAACTTGTCGAGTAGACTTCCAGGAAAGAGAGGTGCGTCACAATGGACAACTTAAGTACCAAGTCTTTCCTTAGCCAAAGTGTTCCTCAACTAGTTTTTAACAAATTTCTTATTTACAGATTTAAAACAACAGCATATAATATTCACACCGAAATTTAATATAGATATCAAAAAAACTAGAAATTTAGCAATATTGAGATCCCTGAGAAGATACGAAATTAATATCTCTAAATCTGTAACTCCGATTTCAAATCTGAATGGTCACAATAATTCACTATTTGTTATAAACTACATATTAAAATTTCAGGTTGATCCAACGGTTAACTAGATAGATATTGAGGTTTTACCGAGGTAACTCAGGTGCAAAATTTTAAGTGGTTTTCGGTTATACTCAAAATGCGGAACTAATTTCCCTAATCACAGACATTTAATTACAAATCTGAACGGTCAAAATGACTTAATATGTCTTATGAATTACATACTAAATTTTGGGCTCAATCTAACGGTAGATGAAATATATATGAAATTTGTACCATGATAGCTTAAGAACAACAATACAGTGTTCATCCGATTGTTTCACACTTTCGAAATTTCTTTCTCTAAACATAGACCTTCAATTACAAATCCGATCGGTCAAATTGTATTAATATGTCCTAAGAATCATATATCAAATTTTGAGGTTGATCTAACGGTTAAATAGGTCAAAATCTATATTTTTACCGAGACAACTTAGTAACAGAACTACAGGGTGACTAATTTACTCAAACTTGCAGTATTTATTTCTCCAAGTACAGACTTCTATTTTCAAATCCGAACGGTCAAAGTTTAGTAATAGGTCTTAGGATTCACATACTAAAATTTTAGCTAAATCCAACGGTGAAAACTATTAATAGAAAATTTTCATAACAGTAACTCGAAAATAAG
The DNA here is from genome assembly GCF_029865625.1 of Vigna umbellata. Taxonomy (NCBI): domain Eukaryota; kingdom Viridiplantae; phylum Streptophyta; class Magnoliopsida; order Fabales; family Fabaceae; genus Vigna; species Vigna umbellata. The sequence goes on from NC_142169.1 coordinate 64,169,683, forward strand.
AAATTATAATAATGAAAACTAAATTTATATAAGTGAATAGATAACTACCATTACCAAAATTTTAACATACTCATAACTCATATTCATTATCATAACATGGATAAAAAAAATCATATACAAGAAGGATTAGCTCCCCTACCTCTATTCCAGACTTAATCTCCTGCTCCGAATTTGTTTCCCCGAAACCCTTCAGAACCTCTACTCTTCTTGCAACTAAAAATTTCTCCCTAACTCTTTCTTCTCTATTTCTCAAGCTCTCACTTGATTCCTCTTTTCTTGGTGCAAAATACCCTTCCCTCCCATGGCTATTTATAGTAAAAAAAAAATTTACTATTCATTAATATTTTAATATTATTTATTATTTTAATATTATTTAAAAATAATATTTCAATCATTTTCTCACCAAATCTGATCCTAATTTCTACCTACTACTTTCTTCCATGCTAAGGAATCTTAATGCTGAAAATTTATTTTTACTATTTACTTTTTACTATTTACTATTTACTTTTTACTATTCCATTTAAAAAAATTTTACTAAATAAGTTACCAAAAATTTGAACCTCTCCTTCTAAAATTACTATAATTTTATATCCAAAATTTACAATTTTATATCCATTAAAATTATTATTACTAATAAAATACTAAAATTTACTACTATAAATATATATATATATATATATATATATATATATATATATATATATATAGATTTTTTTTTTATGGGTCTTACAATCCTCATGTCTAATTTTAATTTGTCATATTAGAGAAGAAGTGAAATTACGAGTATCAATTTATTATTGTTTAATGTATCTAATTGAAATGTTAATGCGTATTGTTATGTGTAATCTATTTCTTTTGAAGAAAATATTGGTTAAACTATTGTTTTTTTTTTTCCTTTTTGTATAATGTCAAGACATTTGAACGTATGAAATTGAGCACTACTTGAATTGTGTATAAGTGAATGTTATTTAATTGAAGAAACTATCATTTTTCCTATTTGTATGAAGAAGCTGAGTAAAAGTTAAATAGAAGTCGAACATCTTCAAATTATTTATCTTCAAACAGCAAAATCAGTGGAACATTAATTTCACTTTTATACTATTAAAAAGATAATTAATAGAGAATTTGCATATTCGTATAGTCATTCAATAAATTTAAAAATATAAACGTGAAATTTATGATTTACTTCTGTGATGGGTATGATTTCTTATATATGTTATAAATTCGGACAATATAAAATGTAATTCCAAATAAAGTACAATATAATTAGAATAGTCTAAAATGTGAATTGAAAATAGATATTTTACATATAATTATTAAAAAATAGATTTTTAAATTTGATTATTTTAAGATGTTTATATTTATTTATATGCTATAAATTAGTCTTATCTAACCAGACTTCCAAAATAATAGCATGATCCAAGTTTAGAATCTTATGATGACACAAACATTTAAAAACGGTGGAGCTTTTTCAACTTCAAAACACATCACGTGCTGCAAATACTGATGAAAATTTGAGGACAACAAATTTGTCATACTATATCTCTGTCCTTTGCGGAAGAATCATGATTCATGACATTAAAATGTATAATGTGAGAGGACAATTTAATTATTGAAAATAATTTATTCGTTTAAACAATTATTTTTAATTGACATTGTTTTCTAATGAGAAAAAAAAATATAGGTATTAGATCATACTAAAGGACATGATAAAGTGTTGGAAAGCATATGTACAATTCATTTACAATTCGTTGTTAAGTTGTAAGAAGATCATTTATAAATATAGGTATTACATGTCTTTTTTTTCATCAGTCACATTAATCATACACACTACAATTTCTCATTTCAATTTTATCAATTTAAACAATTTTACTTTTCACCCACTTTCTCCTTCTTTTTGTCCTTTTTTCACCCTATGCCAACTTAAACTAAGTTGAAATTGTTTGGATTAGGGAGGAGTGAGTAAAATATTTGTATTATTTTTGGTTGAGCAGATAGAAAAAGTTGATTAGTATAATGAATTACAAAAGTTTAACTTTAATAAAAATGAATATTAATTAAAATTTAAAATGATTAATTATAAAGTAATTAATTTATAAAGTTGAAAATAATATTTAAATTTCTTTTGATGATAATATTTATAAAGTTTTATGAATTTAAAAAATAATTAAATTTTTTATATAATTTTATATTTTTATATAAGTTTAATTTGTTTTGTTAATACTTTTATTATGCAAGGAAAATAAAATCAAAATACTAATATCAAATTAAACAGGACGATAAATTAAAAAAAAAGGATGATGATTAAAATTTGTTAGATCAATTCAATGAAATATAATACTTTTCTAAACATTGACTCATGATATCCTTGTAAAATACAATTAATTTGTATGTTATTATGGATATAAAGGGACAATTTAATAATTTTCTTCACACAATTTAATAATTTTCTTCACACAATTTAATACTAACCCTCTAATACCTGAAGGTACTTTTATTTTTAAGGAAAGGAATATTTGTAATATTACCATGGAGTTCTTATAAGTTAGGCTACCGAAAAGCAAATGATTTTGGTGATATGAGTAGCCGAATCAATCCCTTTAAGTTATCCTTCAACTGTATGGTCTCATACTTATACAAGCTCTAGATCCCTCTCATTTTGGTGTTCGATTCTTTTGCACGACGATCACTCCCCGTCCTCGTCAGTGTCCGGGTGTCACAATATTTTGTCAGGTGCATTTACGATCCTTATAATAACTCTAAATAATAATAAAATGTTGAATTAAGATATTTAATTAAAGCATTTAATAAATTATTCATTAAAAAATTAATAAAAATAAATATAAAACGAGAATATAAATCTTGAATGGCGTAAATATATAACTATTTTTTATGTGTTCATGAAAAGAAAGAGTTTTTCTAATGACAAATTTGTCCAGATATTATGAAAAATGCATAAATAAAAAAAACATTATTAATCATACGATAAGTTATCAGGTATTTCAATTTATATATAAGTTGTTAGAAATTTTGACGACTTTAATGAAAAATATTAATACTGAAATTGTCATCACTTTTATAATATTGTTTTTTTTAAAGTAAAAATCTTTTCAAAGTAATTAAGATTTATTTCTAATAATCTTTCTCATTAATCTTAATTAGTATCGGGTTTCAATTAAGTTAGTTTTATTAATATTTGAATTTATCGAGATAGTGATTATTAAACGTAGGTAATAATCTAAAAACGTTGGATAATCAACTAATTAAATAATAAGCAACACTTTTACTTCCTGCACTCCCCAATTTCTTCATGCGACCACTGAAATTTCTAAAATGACCATTTTGCCATCCAAAAACGTGACTTTAGGATTACATATTCCAGAAGTTTTCCAAAACACGTTTATCAGAATTTTCAGAACAACATTTTCAGACTGAAATTTTCAAAACAAAATTTCCAAAACGTTTTGAAACGTATGAAATATGTTTCAAAATAGAATTTCCAAAATGAGATTTCAAAACTAACTTTTCATAACTCAAAATTCCATCTAAAATGAATTTTCAAGGACATCCATACATGAAACTTGTTCCGGAAAGAGTTTTTCAAAACACTTGAAATATGTTCCAGAAAAATTATATGGAATCAGTATTTTATTTTATTTTTTGCATTTTCTATCTTGATCTTCCTCTTCCTGTGCAGCCTTCTCCCCTTCTTCCTCTCCAGCAGCCGTGTAATAGTATAGGTGCTAGAAGCAGTGATAATGGTAATATGCTGTGCTGCAACGAGGAGGGGTGTTTAAGACTTTTCCATGTATTATGGGTATGCAGTTAGTAATTGGGGAGTGCAGGAAGTTATAATCAATAAGTGAGTAAAACTGATTTGGGCCCAGTCCATTTAAATTAGAAAGTCTAGGGTGTTGCTCCCTCCACCACCATCCTATACTTTCTCCACCTCTCCACATTATTTTAAATACAATTATATCCTTAAGTTAAAAAGATTTTTACTTTTATCCTATTTTAAATAATTTGAAACCCTGATTTTACTTTCCCAGCACCCACCCACGGAATTCTCTTCTCCTTTTTCCATTTTCGTTTCACCTCCCCACCTCCCGCACTTCCATTCCTTTTTCTTCCCAATTTTTGTTTGTTTGAAAGCTTCCATTGCCGCCGTGGTGTGAAGGAGTGTCGCCGCCGTGGTGTGGAGGAACATCAAGGAGCGTCCAGAGCATCAATCAGCGTGAGGAAGTATACATCAACGGAGGTGACGAGGTGACATCTTCAACAGATGTCAACATCCGTTTAAGGTAAAACGGATGTCGACATCCATTTTTCCTTAAACGGATGTTGACATCCGTTGAAGGATGTTGACATCCGTTGAAGGATGTGGACATCCGTTGAAGGATGTGGACATCCGTTGAAGGATGTGGACATCCGTTGAAGGATGTGGACATCCGTTGAAGGATGTGGACATCCGTTGAAGGATGTGGACATCCGTTGAAGGATGTGGACATCCGTTGAAGGATGTGGACATCCGTTGAAGGATGTGGACATCCGTTGAAGGATGTTGACATCCGTTGAAGGATGTCACCTCCGTTTACTTTTTTATTTTAGGGTTTTATTTCAAGGTTTATTCGAATACGAGGAAGCACGACACGCACTACACCACTCCACGCATTGCACCACAAGAGCGACACTGCAACCACGAGAGGGAGACTGCTTGATAATTCTTTCCACCAGCACCAACCTTTGCAACTTTTAGTATCTCACAACAACGAAAGAAAGAGAAGAAGAAATATAATGTTAAAATGAAAGAAAAGTATTTTACTCATGTAGGAGACTAAAATAGGTTATTAGTGAAATAGATTGTGAATGGGTAAAATTAAAAAATAATAATCCTAAAAATAAAATTTTACTGAGGGACAAAATAGTAAAAGGGAGGTGGAGGGAGAAAGGTGTGGTGGTGGAGGGAGCAACACCCTTTATGCAGTGGTGCAACGAGGAGGGGTGTTTAAGACTTTTCCATGTATTATGGGTATGCAGTTAGTAATTGGGCAGTGCAGGAAGTTATAATCAATAAGTGAGTAAAACTGATTTGGGCCCAGTCCATTTAAATTAGAAAGTCTATTCCAATTTACGTAATTGATCAATAAATAATAAAAATCCCCAAATTATATATTAAAATAAGTTAAAATAAAAGAAAAAAATAAAAATCTAAAACATCCATGCTTTCCACATGTAGTTTTGCCTTTTCTTTATGTTACAAACATTCCTCGCACTAATATATATATATATATATATATATATATATATATATATATATATATATATATATATATATATCAAGTTTTTAAATATGATATGACATCGACAGAGTCATGTATCACTATTATATCAAAAATATCAATTTTGCTCATATATTTATTATTTTAATTCAATTTAATTTTTTTAAATAAACTAATGTTATCTTTTCAAATTCAAACTAAATTTAAATTTTATATAAATATTATATTAATATTGTTTTAAAATTAATACTTTTATTAAATATTTTTAATAAAATTAAGTTTATATCTTACATTTAACTTTATTTAAATTTTTTCTTTTAAATTTTAAATATATTTCCATTGATATTTTATTACATCAAATTTATTGTTATTTTTATTTAAATTTATATTTAAAATAATTATATATAAATTTATATTTCAAATATTTATATAATATTATATATTAATAATAATTTCTATAAAAATGTTAAAGTTGGTATAAAATTTTAAAATTACTTTTAAATTATTATATAATATATAAAAATTTGCTTGAAATTTTCAAACAAATATAAAAATGTGTTTCTTCTTTTTTCAAAATAATTAATACTAGGAAGAATGTCATAGTAAAATAAAGTCTTAGAAATCTCAAATTTATTCAACTATTATCGTCAGAGAAGGGCCAAGTTAAACCAATCAAAGAGTCAAATTTAATAAAGCATGTGAATAGTAGGGTTAAAAATAATGCACCTAACTTACACTTCTTCAACTACTCAGTACAACTCATCTTATATTTTTTTTTTCACCGTTTTGATTGAAAATTACAATGCAGGAAACATTTTTACATAATTTTTCATTGATAAATATTAATGGTTAGTTTTATTAGCGAAAGAGTTTAATCTATAACTTTTTCACTCTTTTTAAAAAAAATTTAATCAATTTTCTATATTTCAAATATTAGTAAAAAGATTTACAACCTCTTCAGTATTTCCATTGTTATTATTATTGCTATTAAAGTGTAATAATACTCTTGCATTAAATATATACAATTTTGTCTTACAAAATTGATACTTTGATTAACCGGGCTTGAGAATAGTTAATTTAATTTTAATTTTAAATAACTGGAAAAATAATTTTTTTATTAAAATATATTTAAAAAGGTTATAGTTAGAATTATTTTATTAAAGTTTTTTAAATATTAAATATGCGAGCTATAAAAATAAAATAAAATCAAGTAGATATATGTTAACAAAATGTTATATATTGAGAGCATTAAATTTTAATTTTATTAAAAATATATTAACAAAATTACATTAAATAAAATATGTAGTCAAACATTATCAAGTAAAAACATGCGATAGCTTGTTAGGGTTTGGCTCAATAACAAATTATGGAATGTCAAAACGTAATTTAAATGCAATTGCCGTCGCAGGCAAGTCTAATACACTTTCATTAATATATATTCATGGAATACATAAATTTATCAATTATAATGTATCCCCTCATAGCAAGTATTTTAGTTTTAATTTGTAGTATTTTAAATCTATTTCATATTTTCAAGATTAAAAGTAAAAAATAATTGATAAAAATAAGTAATTATATATGTTATCGATTAATATTAATAAACTTAATATATATATATATATATATATATATGATGTAATATTTCATTTAATAATATAAAATTATTAAATAAAAACTATATAAATGATAATCAATAAGCATATGAGATAATTATACAATTATGTTACAGTTATTCATAAACCATATTAGTATAAGACATTATATATATATATATATATATATATTAGCATAAGCTAAATTTTTTTAAAACAAATGAATTATGTCAAACATAAAAAATCTTAACTATACTGTTAGATCTTCTTCACCTAACATCACACCAATTGAAATATTTTTATCTAGTCACACAATTAAGGTGATATTGAAAAACAAAAAGAACAAACAGATAAATAAACAAAAAATAAAGAGTAAGCTAATGTACAAAAAATACAATCATACAACTTTTATAGACATATATTAACGCAAATAACATTTATATCAACAAATTCTAAGGCATACAATCATTCATTTTAGACTTGACTATCCGAATACATGTATTGAGATTAAATTTTGGGAGTTATGCATTTATGGTAGTGGAAGAGCTCGTCCACCCAAGCTATCACACACAAGATAGTCCGTCAACCATTTTTGGTCAAGGTAAAACATTTAGATTAGGACCTCTTGTCCCTCTCCACATACTCCAGATTATACACAATTCAATGACTCAATTAATCTTAAATGCAATCTCAATGATACAATATATTAAAATTTCAACATACAATCACCAGAGACGATTCAAAACCCCTAACTAAACTCAACATGTCACATTTCATCCGACAGCTCAATTACACAAACCAATTATCATACAAGCATACAATCAGTGATTATAAGTCGTCTATCAATTAAAATCAATGTAATTAATTTCCTTTACCTTATAGATGACCAAGCAACTCAATATACTTAAAAATACCTCCAAATGAATCGGAAATTCCATCTACCCCTATGAACAACAAAAATAAGATCAAGACACACCATTGGGATGAGTGATCAATAGAGACTTTTAGAAAAAAAACTCAAGCACCACATGCAAATTAAAACTCTCTACATGCACAAAAAAACACACAAACTAAAAAAAAACACAAAAGTAACTTATTCTTCTGGAGAAACTAATCAAAAAGAGTTGAAAATCTTGTCTTAAGGTTACTCTGAAGATTTCTGATAGATGATACGATATAAAATAATGAAACTCGTTTATAAATATTAAAATAATTAAGTCTCATTATTTTATACATATAATTAATTCTAAAACATCATTTTCTATACTTTTACATGTGAGTTTATTTTATAATATATATATATATATATATATATATATATATATATATATATATATATATATATATATATATATATGAAATAAAAAGTACGAAGAAAGTCAATTTTGTAACAAAAAAATGTGTACGTTAATAAACACAGTTTGTTAAATTCAAGTGAATTAATGTAATTACCCTAATTAAAAGTTATTTATAAACACAGTTTCTATTCTAGTTAAACAATACTCATTCTTAATATAGTTATTTCCATTAAGTTATCTATAATTATTCTGACACATAAATTTAAATTATATTATTTATTAAAAAAATCAAATTAAATAATTATCTATTAGGTATTAGTTATAACTTTAAAGAAAAAAAATAAAAGACGTTTTTCACTTGATGACGAAAAACTAAATATAAAATTATCTTATTTTTGTGAATAATGTGAATAATAATTGAATTGAATATGTTTTTTATTTCTAAAATTTTTATAAAATTTTCTGTTTGTTTTCTTGTACTTTTGCGAAAATCATATAAAGGATCATTCTCAACCAATTATACAAATGTTATATTGTATTCTATTATGAAACTTTATTGGTAATACGAAAAATACTTTATATATAATTTATTGAGTAAGATGTTCTACATTATTTTCATAAACTACGTATACTAAATACTTTGTAACTTAATTTAGAAATATAATACATTTTTTATATAATTTAAAGATAAATAACACAAAATTAAAAAAAAAAAAGACTTAAAGTTCTAATGTTTTAAGATGAATCTAAAAATTTAGCTTTTAAAGTTAAGAAGAATGTATAATAATATTTGAAATATGGCATATATTATCATAATCATGACATTGCCGAGCCTCATTTTCCAATATAAATATTTAAGTGTTATATCTAGGTTAAAGTTGGAACCTTAGCAGCATACCCTTTTCGTAACTTTATAGTTCGAAAACAAAGTAGAATAAAAGTCTTCTAAAAAATATATGAAAGTCTATTTTTTCTATTCAAATTATTTTCATTATAAATATATATATATATATATATTATATTCGAATAAACACTACGCGATTTTTTAATCTAGATTAAGAATTGAAAAATACTTATTTAATTTTTAAATTATATTTAGAATTATATTTCAATTAAAAACCCATCCATAATGTAATCTTAAAGTTTAATGACTAAAATTTTTAATTATGTGAATTCAATATTATTTTCATTCATTAAATCTATATCTTATTTTTTTAAAAGCTTTAGAAAAGAATTTGGAACGTAACCTCTTTCTCAATATAAATTTACTCAAACTAATAGTCCAATGTTGAATGCGGTTCTGAATAATATAGTTGTTTTGCCAAACTTAGTAACTTTAGTTTCACAGTTATTCTTACTGAAAGACTGTCATGTAAACCATGTTAATTTGCTAATTTGTGAACCCAAATACACTCAAAATTATTATCATGCTATTTATACGCTCTAAAATAATATTTCAATTAGCTAAAATATAATCAATAAAAGGCAACCAACAATGCAGCAGACAAAAGAAAAGACAACAAACACAAATATAATGAAGGAACATTCTTATGCCTTCCTTCGTTCATCTTCTGAAATTAAGTAATAGCCAGGTGCATCCATTTGCATTGTTATGCCACTTACGCCTAATAGGAAATTAGATATTTAGGGCAATATGATATCTTTCCACACTTTAAAGATTCTAGCTACCTATATATGCCCAAAAGATTCAACCCTCTTTAATTTTCATTTAAGAGATTAATCTATTCCAACCAAAAAGAGTAAACACAAAACAAAACACGCACACCCCAATGGCCTATAAAATCCCTTCCAAAGTTAAGCTACAAACCAAACAACACTTATTCACATGTTAAAGCCATAGGAGAAAATAAGAAGGAAAATGGCTTCAAAGGGTGTGGTTGCACCCGTTGCCCATCTCCTTTTCTTCTCCCTCATTTTCTTTCCCATGGTTAGTTCAAACAACCATTCCCTTTCGGCACAACTCTCACCACTTCACAAAGAAGACCAACCACATCACAAAAAACCAAAAGAAGACCAACCACATCACAAAAAACCGCCAGTATCACACAAACCACCACATCCTGAGAAACCACACAAACCACCACATCCTAAGAAACCACGCAAATCACCACCACCACCAGTGTTACGCAAATCACCACCACCACCAGTCTCACGCAAATCACCACCACCACCAGTCTCACGCAAATCACCACCACCACCAGTCCCACGCAAATCACCACCACCACCAGTCCCACGCAAATCACCACCACCACCAGTCCCACGCAAATCACCACCACCACCAGTCCCACGCAAATCACCACCACCCCCACCACATCGTGTACCACCACCACCATCACCACCACCACCACCACCACCACCATCACCACCACCACCACCACCACCACCATCACCACCACCACCACCACCACCATCACCACCACCACCACCACCATCATCACCACCACCACCACCACCATCACCACCACCATCACCACCAGCACCACCACCATCATCACCACCACCATCATCACCACCACCACCACCACCACTGTTACCTCCTATATCAACACCAACATTGTCGCCCTCAACATTACCTCAATTATCACCTCCAATCTCACCACCTTTGTTGACACCTGTAGGATCACCATCATTATCACCTTCTAACTCATCCTCATCATTACCTCCTCTCTCATTACCACCATTGTCACCCTCAACATTACCTCCATTGTCACCTTCGGTCTCACCATCAATGTTGTCACCTCTAGACTCTCCACAATCATCACCTCCCGACTTACCAACATTGTCACCTTCTATCTCACCACCACCACCTTTAGTGTCACCACCACCACCTTTAGAGTCACCACCATTATTACCTCCTAACTCACCACCATCCTTACCTTCTATCTCACCAACACTCTTGCCACCATCAACGCTACCTCCATTGTCACCTTTAGCCTTACCACCAATGTTGTCACCCCTAGAGTCACCCACATTATCACCTTCCGAATCACAGCCATTATCACCTTTTATCTCACCACCTTTAATGCCACCTCTAGAATCACCATCATTATCACCTCCTGAATCATTACCATCGTTACCTCCTATCTCACCTTCACTATTTCCACCCTCGACCCTACCTCCATTATCACCACCGATCTCACAACCAACATTTCCACCTTTAGAGTTAACGCCACTATCACCTCCCAACTCACCACCCTTATCACCTCCTATCCCACCACCGTTATTACCACCTCTAGAGTCATCTCCCTTATCACCTCCAGAATTATCACCATCGTTGCCTCCTACCTCACCACCACTACTATCACCATCGTTGCCACCTTTAGAGTCACCATCATTATCACCTCCTGACTTACAACCATCGTTACCTCCTATTTCACCACCATTATTGCCACCACTAGAGTCACCACCATTATTGCCACCTTCAATGTTACCTCCATTGTCACCTCTAGCCTCAACACCAGTGTTTTCGCCTCTAGAGTCACCGTTGATATCGCCTACTGACTCACAACCATTATCACCTCTCGTGTCACCACCATTGTTGCCACCGCTAAAGTCACCACCATTATCACCTCCTGTGTTACCACCAATGTTGTCACCGCTAGAGTCACCACCATTGTTGCCACCGCTAGATTCACCATCATCATCACCTTCTTTGTCACCACCGTTATTGTCACCTACAGAGTCACAACCATTACCATCTCCTGACTTATCACCATTTTTACCTCCTGTCTCACCACCATTGTTGCCACCTTCAATCTTACCACAATTGTCACCTTTGGTCTCACCATCAATGTTGTCACCTCCATTATCATCTCCTAACTTACCACCATTATCATCTCCTATCACACCACCATTATTATCACCTCTAGAATCACCACCATTATTGTCACCTCTAGAATCACCACCATTAATGTCACCTCTAAAATCACCACCATTATCACCTCCTGATTTACCACCATCATTATCACCGATCTCGCCACCACTGTTGTCACCCTCAACGTTACCTCCATTGTCACCTTTGGTCTCACCACAGTTCCCACCTTTAGAGTCGCCACCAATATCATCTCCTGACTTACCACCAATATCATCTCCTGACTTACCACCATTATCACCTCCTATGTTATCACCATTGTTTCCACCTCTAGAGTCACCAACATTAACACCTCCTAACTCCCCACCATCATTACCTCCTATCTCACCACCATTATTGTCACCTTCAATGTTACCTCCAGTGTCGTCTCCGGTCTCAACACCAGTGTTTCCACCTTTTGTGTCACCGCCAATATCACCACAATTGTTGGCACCACTAGAGTCACCATCATTATCACCTCTTGACTCATCACCATCCTTACCTCCTATCTCACCACCTTTTTTGTCACCCTCAGCCTTACCTCCATTATCACCTTCACTCTCAACACCAACATTTCCCCCTTTAGAGTCACCACCATTGTCACCTCTTATGTCACCACCATTATCACCTCCTGATTTACCATCATCATTATCACCGATCTCGCCACCACTATTGTCGCCCTCAACGTTACCTCCATTGTCACCTTTGGTCTCACCACAGTTCCCACCTTTAGAGTCGCCACCAATATCATCTCCTGACTTACCACCAATATCATCTCCTGACTTACCACCAATATCATCTCCTGACTTACCACCATTATCACCTCCTATGTTATCACCATTGTTTCCACCTTTAGAGTCACCAACATTAACACCTCCTAACTCCCCACCATCATTACCTCCTATCTCACCACCATTATTGTCACCTTCAATGTTACCTCCAGTGTCGTCTCCGGTCTCAACACCAGTGTTTCCACCTTTTGTGTCACCGCCAATATCACCACCATTGTTGGCACCACTAGAGTCACCATCATTATCACCTCTTGACTCATCACCATCCTTACCTCCTATCTCACCACCTTTTTTGTCACCCTCAGCCTTACCTCCATTATCACCTTCACTCTCAACACCAACATTTCCCCCTTTAGAGTCACCACCATTATCACCATTTGACTCACCACCATCGTTATCGCCTATCTCACCACCACTACTCTCACCCGCAACCTCACCTTCATTATCACCTTCACTCACAACACCATTGTTTCCACCTTTAGAGTCGTCACCATTATTGTCACCTCTAGTCACACCACCATTATCACATCCTGATTCACCACCATCATTACCTCCTATCTCACCACCATTATTTTCACCCTCAATGTTACCTCCATTGTCACCTCCGGTCTCAACACCAACGTTTCCACCTTTTGTGTCACCGCCAATATCAACACCATTGTCACCTCCTGTGTTACCACCATTATTGCCACCTCTAGAGTCACCACCATTATCATCTAATGACTTACCACCATCGTTGTCGCCTATCTCATCACCATTATTTTCGCCCTCAATGTTACCTCCATTGTCACCTCCAGTCTTGACGCCAATGTTTCCACCTTTAGAGTCACCACGGTTATTGCCACCTCTAGATTCACCACCATTATCACCTCCTGACTCACCACCATCGTTACCTCCTATCTTACCACCATTATTTTCTCCATCAATGTTATCTCCATTGTCGCCTCTGGTCTCAACACCAACATTTCCACCTTTTATGTCACCGCCAATATCACCTCCTATGTCACCACCATTGTTGCCACCTCTAGAATCACCACCATTATTTCCTCCTAACTCACCACCATCGTTACTGCCTATGTCACCACCATTATTATCACCGTCAATGTTACCTCCATTGTCATCTCCGATCTCAACACCGATGTTTCCACCGTTAGAGTCACCATCATTATCTCCTTCTAAGTCACCACAATCGTTACCTCCTATTTCACCGCCCTTACTACCACCCTCAATATTACCTCCATTGTCACCACCAATGGTCCCACCTCTAAAGTCACCACCATTATCGCCACCTGACTTATCACCATTATTTCCACCATCAACATTACCTTCATTGCCACCTCTAGTCTCACCGCCATTGTTGTCACCTCTAATCTCGCCACCATTATTACCACCTTCAGAGTCACCACAATTGTTACCACCTGACTCATCACCAGTTTTACCTCCTATCCCACAACCCATTTCACCTTCACCACCACCTCCTTCTCCACCTATTGTGCCACCTCCTCCATCCCTACCCGTTTCACCTTTGTCGCCTCCTCCTCCACCACCTATTACTTCACCTCCTCCTCCTTCACCTATCTTACCTCCACCTATTGAACCTTTTACACCACCTCCTCCCCCTCCACTTGTGTCACTTCCACCACCGCCTCCTCATTCTGTTATTTCTCCTCCTCCCTCTCCATCCATCTCATCTCCACCACCACCTCCTCAACTTGTTGCGTCACCTCCACCACCTCGACCTGTCTCATCTCAGCCACCGCCACCTCCTCAACTTGTTACGCCTCCTCCTCCCCCTCCATCCATCTCACCTCCACCACCACCACCGCCTCGACTTGTTACACCTCCTCCTCCCCTTCCATCCATCACACCTCCGCCACCACCACCTCCTCGACCTGTTACACCACATCCTCCCCCTCCTACTGTCTCGCTTCCACCACCACCTCCTCCCCTCCCGCGTATTTCACCTCCACCACCACCACTTCCTCGCCCTATAAGGCCACCCCCTCCACATCCACGTGTCTCACCTCCACCACCACCTCCACGACCTGTGACGCCACCTCTTCCCCGTATCTCGCCTCCACCACCACCTCGACCTGTAACACCACCTCCTCCCCGTATCTCACCTCCACCACCTCCTCGACCTGTAACACCACGCCCTCCCCCTCCACGACCCATGCGTTGTACATCTTTACATATTTGCACCACCTTATTGCATTCTCCAGTGTTTCGATTATTTGGGCTAGAGAGACTTTGTTGCACCTTTGTCATTACTCATCCTCTTAATGACGCTGCTAAGTGCATGTGTGCCAATGGCAAGACTACATATCCTCAAATGAACCTTTCTGTTTTAACCACTAATATGAGAAACCTAATTGGTCGTTGTGGACTTAATGCAAATAACCTTAGTTGCAATTAAGGACAAAATATGCATGACCATTCAATATCATATATTATTGTTTTACTTCATATCTTAGGTTTGTGTATGTATTTAATAAAGTGAAGGATGTTATCGTAAAAACCTCTTTCATATATATATATATTATATATATATATATATATATATATATATGCTAATGGATACTATATTATTGTATATCAATCAACATCCATAGTAATTAATAAATATGTTATAAACTACAAATACTTTTTCTTGTGGGGTATGTGATTTCTATCTTTCTACTTGAAATCTTGTTTATCATTTTATTAGTCAAAGGTGCTTAATAAAATTCTTTGTTCAAGAAGTGATTGTTGTCATTTAATTCTTTATCTATTTTGTTTTAGTTTCTTAAGTATTATTAAGAAGTAAACTATAAACCTAACTCAACTCTATAAAACCGGTTTTTAAGATGAGGTTTTCATCCACTTATATATACTATGAAATCATCTTATCTCTAATCAATCTGGGACTTCTAGCACACCCTTCTCATGTCGAGGTATATACAACTTGTGCTTGAGACTAAACATTTGTTAGTGAAAAACGCTAAGTGCACCAATCACACATATCAAATAATAAATATTGTTATTTTCATAGGGACTTGTACAACACATAACAACTCTCGTAATTCACAATTCAATTAGACAATAAAACTCACAAAAACACAAAGAACATTTTTTTGTATTTTTATGAAATAGTTGGTGTAACACAAGAAATTTAACATAGAATATTTATAGTTGTCAAGACTAGATTTCGTTCACTTCATTCTCATGCGTACACAAGCATCTCATTTCATATTCAAGTCAAAATCAATTCACCAATATACTCAAATCCTATTCCTATTGACTTTAAGCCTATAACAACTCATCAAGTTCCAATAACTTGAATCCTCAACAAGCAACCATGCATTATGTTCAAGAGTCTTGATATTATTAATGAATCATGTTCTATCCCTAGATACAAGCTTCATTAGGTATTTGATTTCAGTTCTAGGTTCAAAAGAAATTTTTAAACACCTCAAGAACCAATAATCAAGGAAAGCTAAAACAAACATTAAGCACAGAAATCAAATACTAACTTTGAAATGGAAAAATATATGCCTGAACATCACAAAATATACAAGATTCGGTTTATTAAATATAATATCAACAAATAAGGTTAGTTATCCAAGGTGGAGAACCTAGGGTTTACACATTGAAGAAATAAGAAAGAAATTGTAACCAAAGAGAGATGCACACCCTTCCCCAAGTTTCTTTTGCTCTACTCTATTCTTCAATGACGCTTACTCTTCACATTTTCATCTCCAATTTGTGATCCCATCTTCCTTTTTAACCCAAAAGGGGCAAAATCACCATTTGTGAACATTGAAGCCCAAGGAAGAGAAGGGAGAGTTTCCCAGCACCCCAAACAACCTCCAAGGGCCTCTCCAAGTTGCTCTACATGAAGAATGAAGTGTTGGAGGGGAGAATGACTCAAATCCTCGTGAGAAACATTTTTAAATACCTAATTTTGACACGTCAGTGATGCCACCACTCAACGTTACCTCAGCACCATTGAACATCATCAGTTAAAACGTGAAAGGGGTTCTTTGTCAAACCACCACTCAGTCCTATTTTCCACTGCTCAACGCTATTTTTCACCTATCGACGCTATTTTCCACCACTCAATTCAAGTTCTTTCACATTAATTAACACTCATCGTCAGTTTTTGATCGCTCAACGCTATCTATGCAGGAGTTGGTAGAGCTTGGCCTTAAAGATGTGACACTCAACCCTAGGAAATTTGACAACACTATGTAATTGAAGCATTGGGTGTAATACCAATGGCGCCCAATGCGGGTATTTAATTCAAATTGATATTTTCTTGTCTAAAACATGTTATCTTGAGTTCTTGTTTGTTTTCCTCCATTAGAATTTTTTCCTATTCTTGAGTTAAACTTAAAGTTCACTTCTTAATATGATATCAGAGTTATGAATTTGAGCCAGTATCCTAGAGAAATTTGGTTCTTTTTGGATTTATTATTTCAATCGTTATTAGACCACCCATCTTACATACGAGGTATATACCTCGACGTGAAGAGAGTGTGTTGAAAGTCTTACATTACTTTAAGATAAGACTAATTCAATATATATATATAAATCTCACTTTATAAATTAATTTGTAGAGTTGAATTAGGTTTGACATTTATTTTTTAACAAGTAGTTTGTATATCATTGTTTCAAATTAATGGAGTAAAGTACAAACTGAAGCATTGACAATGTAAAATCATATTCACATAAATTTTCAATCATAGCTTTATGTCCAAAGTCTAAACAAAAAAACATCAAAAAATAGTTAATGTATACAATTTTTTAAAAAAAATACTAATTGTTAGTATTGTTAATGGAGAAATTCAACGCCACCTTCTAATTCCTAGTCAAGGTATATATATTGAGTTTATTTAAATAATTCCTAGTCAAATGTATATATACTGAGTTTATTTAAATAATGACTTAAGAAAATACAGGAACTCATATCCTTCGCATGTTCAAATGATTGCTAGAAATATGTGCGTACACTTTCCATTCAATTAATAATCTCACAATTTTTAATGTTATTGATATAGAAACAAATATATTGACTAAAGGATTAAAGACTTGTTAGTACTTCTTAATTTATAAGCACAAACTCTATTACCATAATAATCTTCTTGACATTTTTTAAATAACTATACCAATTAATACGTCCTACCAAATTATTTATGTCTGGATGAGCATGATGATTGGTTGTTTATCGTTTATCATTTGGAGTAGGAGGGATGACACAATTTGATTGACAAGTAAATAGAAAAATCATTCAATTGTCTTTTAATATTTTAAGCTCATCATTCAATCACTTTGTGTAAAATTTGAATTTTATATCATCTAATCCAATTGAAAACGGTTCTAAATTGATCAATTTTAATTATAGTTTAATTTTTTTAGAAAAAATATTAAATAAATTATTATATAGAATTAACATAATAAAAATAGCTTAAAATGTAGAAAACCTCATAAATATATTAATAATAATGTGTATCTTCAAATATTAAAAATATTAGTCAATGATTAATCATTTTGATATCTAAAAATGGTTGTTATTTAATTATTTTATTGTAGTATGCTTATGTATCTTATCATTTGATAAAAATATATAAATTAAATCAATCAAGAAACGTAATCAATTTTCTTAAAATTTCACATAACATTTTGAGTTTACTCTAGCCTAACTACAAGTTCAGTTTAACATAGTTATTTTTTTACCGTAACAAAAGTTAAACCAAGTCTGTCAAAACCAAAATTAAACTAAATCGAGTTGAATTTAAATGGAATGATTGGATTCATGCTAATATTTAATAAATTTAATAGTTAAACCTATTAAATCAATTTACCTTTTTGATAGAATAAATTCAATATGAATTTAATTCAATTTAAAATGGATTAAAAAGTCCCAATGTAGTTAATTTAATTAAAAAATATCTAAATTATAAATCCAATTTATTTGATTGAATATTGTATGTTGAAAAATTCAATCAATATTTCCAAACACTATACTACTTCCAAACAAGTTAAAATGCAAGAATTGTTAGATAAGATTTATGTACACAAGCAGGGATATTTTTATGGTTTCCTTTATTAAGAAGTTGTATTATATATATATATATATATATATATATATATATATATATATATATATATAGGTACATTTTGCAATGTGTACCGATTTAGGTACATTTTAGCAATGTGTACCGAGTTTTAGTAGACAAAAATACCCTTATATATCATGGATTTACGTTTTAAGGTTAAGAGTATTTTAATAATTTTCATTCTTAAAACTAAAAAAAAAAAATCTCAAACCCTTAGTCACCTCTCTCATTCCTCTCAACCTTTTCTCTCACATCACTCTCATTCCAATATTTTCTTTATTGTTGTCCCAACTCAAAAAAAAAAATCAGAAACACTCGCGGTTAAACAATTTCTTACAAAAAAGGATTTTATAATGAGCTTTTATTTTATAATTTTTGTCTAATTTAATTTTATCTAATTTTCACAAGCATAATGACATAGAAGGAATTGGTAATTGGCCTACAAAAAATCAGAAACACTCGCAGTTAAACAATTTCTTAAATAAATCAATGACTCAACTCTTTACAAAGGCAAATTGTTTAACCGCAAATGTTTCTGATATTTCCCCTTGGGGCTACAGTAGGGTGAGAGAGAAAATGTTAGAGTGAGAGAGAAGAAAGAGAAAGGGTTGAGAGGAACGAGAGAGGTGAGTAGGGGTGGGCAAACTGTACTATTTGTACTGTACTATAAATCTATTACAATTAACTACAAAATAGTTTAAAAAAACTGAACTGCACTAGAAAATAGTTCAAAAAAACTGAACTAAACTATTTTTTAGTTCAGTTAACTACAAAACAATTCAGTTAACTACAATGCACCTTTTTCTAATAAATAAATGTAGTTTTGCACTTGTACAACTGTCAATGGCTAATTATCGATAGAGTTAAAAGAATTAGTTCAATTTGATTTTTTTTAATAATTACAAACAAATAAATTAATATTCAATAACATCACATCATTTAAAAAAATTAAATTATAAATCTATATAATTAGAATTAGTAAATAATTATGATAAAAAATTTAAAAAAATTAATGAAATATTATTGGTACTATTTTATCATATTATTAAAATTAAATTAATAACTATAATTATTTATCATTACTATTTATTATTAATTTAAAAATATAAAATGTCTAAAATTTGATTCTCATATTAAATATAGTTTAATTTAATAATATAAATTTGTTTATATATTATTTTATATAGATTAAAAACTTAATCTCTAAAAAATATTTCTGTTTATCTCTGTTTTGCTTTATTCGAAATATTTTTAATTTTGACAATTATCTAGTTTAATATAAAAACTCTCATCTTTCTTCTCTTCTCATCTTTTTCTGAATTCTCATATATATATAATATTATATTTTATAATTATTTACATAAGTACTTTTATCTTTTTATTTTTACAATTATAGTTAATTTTATTAAGTTATAAAAATAATTACCAGTTTTTGAAATATAATTACAATATAATAAAATTTAGTTTTTTTTTAAAATATATAATTATTTTAGTATAAATTTAATAATATCATTTTATTTTAATAATTATTATAATAATAGTTAACTTTTTAAGAGACTTGAAAAACAACATTTATTTATTTATCTATATTAATAAATTTTGAAATCTAATAAATTTTTATGTACCGATCTTGCTTATATATTAATAATATTGAATATTTATAATATAGAAAAAATACTAATCATTGCTTACACTACACACAAAATAGAAAAATATATATATAATTGTATTATATTTTATAATTATTTTCTCATACACACTTTTATCTTTTCATTTTACAAATATATTTAGTTTTATTAATTTAAAAAATAATTACCAATTCATAATCACAATTTAATAAAATTTAGTTCTTTTAAAATATATAATGAATTTTAGTATGAATTTAATAATATTATTTTATTTTAATAATTATTATATTAACTTTTTAAAGAACAGTTATTTATTTATTTATCCATAATATATATATATATATATAGTTTTATTAATTTACAAAATAATTATCGATTCATAATTACAATTTAATAAAATTTAGTTCTTTTAAAATATATAATGAATTTTAGTATGAATTTAATAATATTATTTTATTTTAATAATTATTATATTAACTTTTTAAAGAACTTTAAAAACAGTTATTTATTTATTTATTCATGTTATATATATATATATATATATATATATATATAATATATATATATATTTAGTTTTATTAATTTACAAAATAATTATCGATTCATAATTATAATTTAATAAAATTTAGTTCTTTTAAAATATATAATGAATTTTAGTATGAATTTAATAATATTATTTTATTTTAATAATTATTATATTAACTTTTTAAATAATTTAAAAACAGTTATTTATTTATTTATCTATATTATATATATATATATATATATATAATTTAATTTTATTAATTTACAAAATAATTATTGATTTATAATTTTAATTTAATAGAATTTAGTTCTTTTAAAATATTTAATGAATTTTGGTATAAATTTAATAATATTATTTATTATAATAATTATTATAGTTAACTTTATAAAGTCAGTTATTTATTTATTTGTATATATATATATATATATATATATATATATAATCTAAAAGATAGTTCAATGTTTATTTATTTTGAAGAAAAAAAACGAAACAACATAGTTTAGAGTTTAAAACAGTTAACTATACTCTTAATAGAAAAAGTTTAATTTTTTAAATTGCACCAAAAAACAGTATAATTCAGTTTTTATAAAAATAGTTCAGTTTTTATTGTACAAAATAGTATAGATTATCTATAGTTTACTGTACCTAAGTTAATTATGACCAGCCTTAGAGGTGAGTTGTAAGACCCATGAAAAATATTTATAATAGTAAATTTTAGTATTTTATTAATAATAATAATTTTAATGGATAGAAAAATGTAAATTTTGGATATAAAATTATAGTAATTTTAGAAGGAGAGGTTCAAATTTTTGGTAACTTATTTAGTAAATTTTTTTTTAAATTGAATAGTAAAAAGTAAATAGTAAATAGTAAAAAGTAAATAGTAAATAGTAAAAAGTGAATAGTAAAAATAAATTTTCAGCATTTGGATTCCTTAGCATGGAAGAAAAGTAGTAGATAGAAATTAGGATCAGATTTGGTGAGAAAATGATTGAAATATTATTTTTAAATAATATTAAAATAATAAATAATATTAAAATATTAATGAATAGTAAATTTTTTTTTTACTATAAATAGCCATGGGAGGGAAGGTTATTCTGCACCAAGAGAAGAGAAATCAAGTGAGAGCTTGAGAAATAGAGAAGAAAGAGTTAGGGAGAAATTTTTAGTTGCAAGAAGAGTAGAGGTTCTGAAGGGTTTCGGGGAAACAAATTCGGAGCAGGAGATTAAGTCTGGAATAGAGGTAGGGGAGCTAACCTTTCTATGTTTTTTTTATGATTTAATAGTTCTATGCTTTTATATTATGATTTAGTATTATTTTATTACTATTCATATATTGAAATTCTGTGTGAATATGGTTAATGTTTACTGTATGTTTATCTATGTTGAAATTCGGTATAAATATTATATGCTGTTGTTTTGAATCTGTAAATAAGAAATTTGTTAAAAACTAGTTGAGGAACACTTTGGCTAAGGAAAGACTTGGTACTTAAGTTGTCCATTGTGACGCACCTCTCTTTCCTGGAAGTTACTCGACAAGTTTTTAACTTAAATCCTATTGAACAGATTGAGTACTGTTAAATTATTATGCAATATATTGAGTTTGTGTGATTTATGCGATGATTGTATTTTATTATATTGCATTTGAATTTATGCATCTGAACATGTTATGAGTATTATGGGGAGATTTTGTAGGGGTATAATGTGAGTTGAGGAATATGAGTATGGCATGAGACTCGTGGAGAGATTCAGTAATATTATGGTATTTGTGTATATGTTGATGTTGAGGGTCCCGTAGTTGGAGGTTATCCTGATACTCTAATAATCATCTAGTCTCAAGTAGAGAGGGATGAATTATGTGGTGAGAGGAGCAGGAGGTCCTGGTCTATGTGCCGGTTTTGGACATAGTGAGGGGATTAACCTTGTGAATGGTATGAAGTATTTTGAAAGTGTATTTGTAAAAAGAAGTAGAAGTCATTACAAGTGCATAACCTCCCGTGACCGCTCATCAACGTATCATCCGGATGAGTGTCTATTGGGTATTGTGGTGTCTATTGGGTATTGTGAGACGAGTATCTAATAGGAATTGTGGTATGAGGGTGTCGAACATAATTATTATATGATGTTTATATCGAGGTAATTATACATGTTTTATAAATGATTTGTTGCATGTTAGCTCACCCTTACTTGTGTGTGCATGTGAATGCGATGATCGTATAATGCGTGATGTTATACGGGAGCAGATGAAGGAATGTCGTCTGATCCAGTGCCAATGAAGAGAGAGACAGAAGAATAAGTTAGAAGAATTCGAATTATATTTATGAGTTCATAGTTGAAATTTGAGTTTAAAACATGTGTAGACATATATTAACTATGAATTTATAAGTGTGAGATTACGGGATATTACCGTAAATGTAATGTTACAATATATAAATTATGAATTATCCAGCGTGAGATATTGGGATGTTACATTAATGGTATCAGAGCAGTTCGTCCTTAGGATGACCTCTGTGATGTGGGTCTTTCGTGTCTTCTCTGTGAAGAATTGAGTCTAAATGGTATAATTTACCATTTCCTCCAAATCTAGATAGTAAAGTATTGTGTCTAACTACCATGACTTTTACCATAGATGATTTTTCTTTCTTAATTCTGAGGGTTTGAAGAAAGATATTACAATTAGTTAAAGCCTTCGAAAATAGGGAGATATAATACCAGAGTTTAGGTTTCAAAGGATGAGTGAAGATGTTAGTGTTTAGAAGCAATGTTTTAGGAAGTTTTCGAGAACAAAATGAAGAGGTGAGATATCTTACGTTACACAAGAAGAGTTGAGTTCAAAGGCTAGAATAAAGAGAGCTTTGGGAAAGCATTAGTGTAACAAGGTTAAAGGAATCAATCATATTCTATATATCAGTGGTGTGAGGAGTGAAATTATCCTACGAACTCATTATAAAACGTAATAACAATAATTCTCTGTGTAAACAGAGAAATAACCCGCACCTAACCCAACCGTGAAACATGTAATATACTTAGCTTGGCAAGGGTTTGGGGAGTGAACTCATCTAGTTTTTAGTATGTGTACCGAATGAGAAAATTGAAATTAATTACTAGGGAATTACGATGCGTATATGTTTAACTATTTATGAATTATAAATTAATTAAGTAAATGAAGTCAATCTTTTGCTACTGGTTTTCACATGATATTATCTTTTATTATTAGTTTATGTGAAATTTACATATATTATGTCTAGTATACGACTGCTCATGATTTCATAATTCATATGATGAACATATACTGCTTGTTATTATTTTATGGTATAGCGATTCGTGGTTGTTTTGAGTGAACTTCAAATTTATAAACATGTTTGATGCATTCTCAACTATTATTTACTTGTGTAATTTATAATTTTAGGGTATAGGATTACGAGTTATAAGGCTAAAGTAATTCTGGATAGTGTACTAAATTATATTAGAATAGGTCTTAAAATTTTAAGTGTAGATACCAGTTAAGTAAATTAAGTAATAACGACCATTGCAAATTAAATCGGTTAAGACACATATAAAGATAATAAGAAGATGAAATGAATCAAGGAAGAACATAAGATAATATTAATTTCATTATGAAAAAAAAAATATCAATAAATAAAATAAAATTACAATAATAGATTTTTCTCCTAAGCCTCTGAGAATTTCACTTCTGTCTTAAGTCTTGTAAATACCCAAAATTAATACAACTCTTCCAGTGTCCAAATTTACCTTAGTATAGACCGAGGGAGGAAGATTGAACATATAGAGAATTATTGCTGAAGAAACACCAATATGAGCAGAGTAAAAAAAAAAAATCATTAACTAGAATATAAAACAAAGCAGATAAAGATTACAGTACATAAATAAAAATAAAATGTTCACGAGTTGGCCACAAGTGACCATTAAGAGTACAGTCCATAAAATACAGTAAATAAAAATAGTCCCCCTAAGGAGACTACTGATCGGCGAACGACAACCTCAAAGAAAGCTCTGTGGAAGGAGCTTGGGTACGAAACAACATAGGTGGAGTAACTTTCCCTTCCTCTTTACGTATAGCGGGAATGGGAAAGAGATCTAAGAGCTTCGGAGTCCGTGGAAGTACCCATGAAGGATCTACGGTATTGCAAAAATAATTGTAGTTAGAGATAAATAAAATCAATAACAAATTAAACATATAAAATAAATAAAGGGAAAGAAGAGGAAAGGAAAGAAGATTTACCATACATATACGAAGGGATAAGGGAAAATGAAGGTCCCGATGTACTAGGGACGTCTTGTTGCCAGCCTCGATTCTTCACCCGATTTCCATGGTTTTGAAACCAACAATAGACGCTGTATTCTCCGACTTCCCCGTACTCCTGGAGTCGTCCTGTAATCTCGCGAACTTGATCTCGACTAGGATTAATGATCCCATGGTTGTAGATGTTCAGCAAGATTCCAACTTGTTCCGGGGTAGATCGCCATCGTTTATAAACTGTCTTGGCTTCCATATCCATTTTCTAAGTTTTTGTGCATAAAGTAAAGTAAAAGTAAAAAGATTTATTACAGTGAAGTCAGGTTCCAATTTAAGTTAAGTTTTTTTTATTTTGCTTCTTCTTGTTAGTTCAATTTTCATTGTCCAATTTTTGAAGTCTCAATGTCCAAAAATAGATCTGTTTCACGGTCCTCGCAAATGTTCCTAAACGGATCTACGTTCGTGTCCATTTTGTGCATACATATAAAGTTT
This sequence comes from Vigna umbellata, assembly GCF_029865625.1. Taxonomy (NCBI): domain Eukaryota; kingdom Viridiplantae; phylum Streptophyta; class Magnoliopsida; order Fabales; family Fabaceae; genus Vigna; species Vigna umbellata. The sequence goes on from NC_142169.1 coordinate 64,195,516, forward strand.
TCTTTTTCTAAAGTTTCATTTTTATGGGGTACGTGGCGTTGTTCTACCCGATTGTCTCTGCCATACCTTCAAACGAAGGGAGATTAACGTCTGGTTTCCAGCCGATATACCCTTATCTTTGTTAAGACAGTGTATTCTTAGTTTTAGTTAATAAAAAAAAAATGAAAAATAGTAGAAGAAGAAAGGAAAGAAAAGAAGCAAGAAGTAAAGAAGAAGGAGAAGCTGGGTAAAGGAAAGGAAAAGATAAGAGAAAAGAAGTACTTACTCGAGGCGGAGCAAAGCCCTGGAACATAAAGATTGAAGCTTGCCGAAAGGCTCTCCGATCTATCACACTCAGTCGTTCTAATCCCACAAGCTCTCACACTCAGAACTCTCAGCGCTCAGATCTCACTCACACCCAGAGGATCGCTCGAAAGCTCTCTCACTTAGAAGATCTCACACTCTCTCACACACTCAAAAATCGCAACGCCTCAAAGTGTCGCTCAACGCGGTTCGCTCCTCCTTATATAGCCAAAATCTCACTGTGCCCACAGTTCCGGTCATGCATACCGGAGGCTTCAATAGTATCGGTAAAAAAAAAAAAAAAAAAAAAAAAAAAAAAAAAAAAATTTAACCATTCGGTATAGAAGGTCATATGATAAAATGGTTTGGAGAAATGTCAACTTAGTCAGAGTGGTTTGGAATAGGAAAACAGGTGACTATACATGGGAATTAGAAGATGATGTAAAACATTCTTATCCCAATTTATTTTTGAAGTGTCGAATTTTCGAGGACGAAAATTTTTGTTGTTGGGGAGAATGTAAGACCCATGAAAAATATTTATAATAGTAAATTTTAGTATTTTATTAATAATAATAATTTTAATGGATAGAAAAATGTAAATTTTGGATATAAAATTATAGTAATTTTAGAAGGAGAGGTTCAAATTTTTGGTAACTTATTTAGTAAATTTTTTTTTAAATTGAATAGTAAAAAGTAAATAGTAAATAGTAAAAAGTAAATAGTAAATAGTAAAAAGTGAATAGTAAAAATAAATTTTCAGCATTTGGATTCCTTAGCATGGAAGAAAGTAGTAGATAGAAATTAGGATCAGATTTGGTGAGAAAATGATTGAAATATTATTTTTAAATAATATTAAAATAATAAATAATATTAAAATATTAATGAATAGTAAATTTTTTTTTACTATAAATAGCCATGGGAGGGAAGGTTATTCTGCACCAAGAGAAGAGAAATCAAGTGAGAGCTTGAGAAAGTTAGAGAGAAATTTTTAGTTGCAAGAAGGGTAGAGGTTCTGAAAGGTTTCGGAGAAATAAATTCAGAGCAAGAGACGTCTGGAATAGAGGTAGGGGAGCTAACTTTTCTATGCTTTTATATTATGATTTAGTATTTCTATGCTTTTATATTATGACTTAGTATTGTTTTATTACTATTCATATCTTGAAATTATGTATGAATACTGTTAATGCTTACTGTATGGTTATCTATATTGAAATTCGGTGTTAATATTATATGCTGTTGTTTTGAATCTGTAAATAAGAAATTTGTTAAAAACTAGTTGAGGAACACTTTGGCTAAGGAAAGATTTGGTACTTAAGTTGTCCATTGTGACGCACCTCTCTTTCCTGGAAGTCTACTCGACAAGTTTTTAACTTAAATCTTATTGAACAGATTTTGTACTATTAAAATATTGTGCAATATATCTTGTTGGAATGGAAATGTCTGATGAATTCATTTTTGTGGTAGATATGGAATTATGAATTATAATTGTGATTATATTGCATTTGAATTTATGCATCTGAACATGTTATGAGTATTATGGGGAGATTTTGTAGGGGTATAATGTGAGTTGAGGAATATGAGTATGGCATGAGACTCGTGGAGAGATTCAGTAATATTATGGTATTTGTGTATATGTTGATGTTGAGGGTCCCGTAGTTGGAGGTTATCCTGATACTCTAATAATCATCTAGTCTCAAGTAGAGAGGGATGAATTATGTGGTGAGAGGAGCAGGAGGTCCTGGTCTATGTGCCGGTTTTGGACATAGTGAGGGGATTAACCTTGTGAATGGTATGAAGTATTTTGAAAGTGTATTTGTAAAAAGAAGTAGAAGTCATTACAAGTGCATAACCTCCCGTGACCGCTCATCAACGTATCATCCGGATGAGTGTCTATTGGGTATTGTGGTGTCTATTGGGTATTGTGAGACGAGTATCTAATAGGAATTGTGGTATGAGGGTGTCGAACATAATTATTATATGATGTTTATATCGAGGTAATTATACATGTTTTATAAATGATTTGTTGCATGTTAGCTCACCCTTACTTGTGTGTGCATGTGAATGCGATGATCGTATAATGCGTGATGTTATACGGGAGCAGATGAAGGAATGTCGTCTGATCCAGTGCCAATGAAGAGAGAGACAGAAGAATAAGTTAGAAGAATTCGAATTATATTTATGAGTTCATAGTTGAAATTTGAGTTTAAAACATGTGTAGACATATATTAACTATGAATTTATAAGTGTGAGATTACGGGATATTACCGTAAATGTAATGTTACAATATATAAATTATGAATTATCCAGCGTGAGATATTGGGATGTTACATGAGTAAGAGTTTGAGGGTTTCATTCTTTTTAGTTTTGAGAATGAAATTATTCAAATATTCTTAACCTTAAAACTTAGAATCCATTATATATAAGGGTATTTTTGTCTACCAAAATCTGGTACACATTGCTAAAATGTACCAACTGAAAAACAGACATACACACGTTAGCAAACCCCTATATATAAATATATATATATATATATATATATATATATATATAGTATATATATATATATATATGTATATATATATATATATAATTCCAAATCATTTTCAAAACCATTATCTTAAAAACATGAAAATATCAATCTCCATTAAATTTTACCAATTAAAAATTTTATTTACCTTTTATATATATATATATATATATATATATATACACACATGTATATGCACATATACACATGTACAGACACATATACACATGTATATACACATATACACATGTATATACATACATATACACATGTATATACATACATATACACATGTATATACATACATATACATATATATACATACATATACATATATATACATACATATACATATATATACATACATATACATATATATACATACATATACATATATATACATACATATACATATATATATATATATATATATATATATATATATGAGGTTTGCTAACATGTGTAACCTCTTTTTTCAGTTGGTACATTTTGGCAATGTGTATCGAGTTTTAGTATATAAAAATACCCTCATATGTTATGGATTCTAAGTTTTAAGGTAAAGGGTATTTGAATAATTTTCATTCTCAAAACTAAAAAATAAACAAGAAACTCTCAAACCCTTACTCACCTCTCTCTCATCCCTTAGAACCCTTTTTTTTTCATCTCTCTCACTCTAACCTTCTCTTTGTCATCCCTACACTAGCCCCAACTGAGAAAATCATCCCCGATCCACTTTCCTCATTTATCCAATTTGTTTCTCTATTATCTCCATCATCTCTCTCACCCACACACAATAACCCGCAACACCGCAATTTGTTGCTTTTGCTCTGTTTGTTCATTTGTTTTCCACTTTAATAACAAAACAATTGATGATGTTGATGTTGATTTTTGATTGGAGGGTTGTGTTATATTTTTTCCGTTCAGATTCTTATTAAATTTCGTTTTTAAATTTTATAGTTAGTAGTTTATCTCCAGGGAGATTTGATATTTTGACTATTAAGTTGTCCGAAAATATTTTCTAGAAGAGAAAAACCTTTATGTGGAAAGGGGATTCTGTAAGGGGTAAGTCATTTTCCATAAAATAGATTTCTGAAGTAAGCTCTTAAAAATAATTCTAAAACCATATTTTTCGCTGAAAACAATATTTCGGAATATACTTTTCACCTTCGTGCATATAACCAACGTCAAACCACAACAAAAAATGAAGCTCCTGCACATCGTACTAAATGATTTAATAAGAACAAATTATTGAAGAAAGTTATGCATAGAGAAAATTGTTGTTGTTGACTATGTCCCCTTATTCAGAAAATAGACCACTCCTCGTTCCCTTTCGAATGTTTCGTATTGATAAGCATATTTTCATTTACTTTTTGTAAAAAGAATAAAAATATTCTAACAAATTACACATCTTCTAGATTTTAGCAGATTGCAGAATATTGAGTAATTTTCAAGAAGAACTGCATTAATATACCAACTAATTAAAAATCAAACAAAAATTAGTAAACTAGTCATAATGAACATGTTAGCTCTTAGTTGGATTAGAAAATTACTTTTCAAAGTAAATCACATCATGTAAGTTTATTTTAAACAATTCACATCTACAAGTTGTTTGGTTAATATAAACATGATGTTGTCATTCTGATTTATCATTTGCCGCATAAGTGAAATTAAGAAAAACAAAATGCACTGAATTTCAAATTGAAATTTAAACTTAATAAATTTATTACCATCACACTCATAGTTTAACTTCTACTCCTTTCATTTCTATGATTTTATCAAAATTATAAACATGATGTTGTTATTCTGATTTATCATTTGTCGCAGAAGTGAAATTAAGAAAAATGAAAAGCACTCAATTCCAAATTGAAATTTAAACTTAATAAATTTATTACCATCAATCTCATAGGTTAACTTCTACTCCTTTCATTTCTATGATTTTATCAAAATTGGTATTAAGAAATTGAATGCTTTGCAACTATTATGGGTTGATGCTATCGTTTTTCGTGAGAAGTTTCTTGTTTTATTTTAAATTATTAAAATTATTGTAGACTTTAGTTTTTTACAAATTTAATAACAATCAGAAGGAAAAAGATATAACACAGCCCTCCAATCAAAAGTCAACATCATCAATTTTTTTTTATTAAAGTGAAAAACAAATGAAAGAACAGAGCAAGAGCAACAAATTGCGGTGTCGCGAGTTGTTGTGTGTGGATGTGAGAAAGGATGGAGATAAGAGGGAAACAAATTGGATAAGTGAGGAAAGTGGATTAGGGTTAGGTGAGTGTTTCTTATTTTTTTCAATTGGGACTACTGTAAGGATGACAGGGAGAATGCTGAAGTGAGAGAGATGAAAGAGAAAGGATTAAGAGGAATGAGGAATTAGAGAGACGTGAGTAAGCATTTGGGAGTTTCTTGTTTTTTTTTTTTTTAGTTTTGAGAATGAAAATTATTCAAATAACTTAGACTTCATAATATATGAGGGTATTTCTGTTTACTAAAATCCGGTATACATTGCTAAAATGTACCAACTGAAAACCCCTATATATATATATACGGGTTTGCTAATATGTATAAGTTTTTTTTTCAGTTGGTACATTTTAGCAATGTGTATCGAATTTTAGTAGACAAAAATACCCTTATATATTATGGATTCTAAGTTTTAAGGTTAAGGGTATTTTAACAATTTTCATTCTCAAAACTAAAAAAAAAAAAGAAACCCCCAAACCCTTGCTCACCTCCCTCATTCCTCTCAACTCTTTATCTTTCATCTTTCTTACTCCAACATTTTTCTCAGTATCCTATGGTAGCCCCAAGTGAAAAAAATCAGAAATACTGGTTGTTAAACAATCTTACAAAAAAAGATTTTATAATGAGTTTTCATTTTATAATTTTTGTCTTATCTAATTTTATCTAATTTTCACAAGCATAAAGGAATTGGTAATTGACCTGGAAAAAAATTAGAAATATTCGCTATTAAATAATTTCTTACAAAAAATGATTTTATAATGAGTTTTCATTTTATAATTTTTGTCTTATCTAATTTTATATAATTTTCACAAGCATAATAACATCAAAGAAATTGGTAATTGGCTTGAAAAAAATCAGAAACACTCGTTGTTAAACAATTTCTTACAAAAAAATGATTTTATAATGAGTTTTGATTTTATAATTTTTGTCGTATATAATTTTATCTAATTTTCACAAGCATAATGACATCCAAAGGAATTGGTAATTGGCTTGGAGGGTTTTTTTTAGAGATGATGATTCAACATACGTAGATGATGAAATTAGAGAGGTTAGTGAATATGTGAAATTGAAGAGATCTTGAATGAACTTTTGCCTGAAGGTGAATATGTCAATGACTCAACTCTTTGCAAAGGCAAATTGTTTAACGACAATTGTTTGTGATATTTTTCAATTGGGGCTACAGTAGGGATGACAGAGAAGACATTGGAGTGAGAGAGATGAGAGAGAAAAGGTTGAGAGGGATGAGAGAGGTGAGAAAGAGTTTGTGGGGTTTCTTTTTCTTTTAGTTTTGAGAATGAAAATTATTAAAATACCTTAACCTTAAAACTTAGAATGCATGTTTTGTCTACTAAAATCCGGTACACATTACTAGAATGTACCAACTGAAAAACAAGCGTACGCGCGTTAGCAAACCATATAACAAACACTTCACTTGAACACACCACATTTCCAGTATACACACATCACTTTAACACACCACATTTCTAGTAATAGTATACACACTTCACTTTAACTCACACCACATTTCCAGCAATAGTTATAACTTAATTTAAACATTAATAAATTACTGAGCTTTTAATTTACAAATAATTTCATCAACTCAGAACAATCTTAGAACATCAAATCACAACCGAACAATATCATAAATTTTCCTTCTCCGAAAACAATTTATATTTTGAATGTCTTTACTCAATTCCTCAACTTATTTCATGCGAAAAACTTTAATTTCATAAAGAGTCAAATCATTCACAAAAACTAAATTTATAATTTGATACAAATATCAACTTCTTTTTATCTAGAGTAAATCTTTAAATTTCTTATAATATGAAATATTTTTAATGTTTATTTGGATGGATAACTTTTAAATACATACGTTAATGTGACAAAATGAATTTTGTTCCGTAAATAAGGTTAGAATTTTCAATTTGTTTATTTGTTTTAAATTAAAATTAAAATAAAAAAATAATTATTCTATAATATATTACACTAGTACATGAGAGATATTTTAGATTGTTTATATTCTAAGCAAGTCTATGACTTTGATTTTGCTTACAATCAATACCATAGACACCTAACTTCCTCCCATATATAGTGATATTTCAATTGTTCAAATTATGAAGCACACCTATGATCTCGGTTGTGATGAGAATCGATGCCATAAAACCTTTATGCTTCGATTTCTCAAAGATCCGAGACCAAAGGTGTGAACCAAATTTCAAAAATGTTTCAAAAATTTTTATTTTATAATTATTTTAGGAGGCTTTAAGCAGCAGTTCTTGATAAAACCAATGTTATAAAGTATTTATTTCTTCAGTTAATAAAATAATTTAGGTAATATGTGTTCACAAGATAAAAAAAAAAAGGGAAATTCACAAATTCATGTACAATTTTTTCTTAGGTTTTCTTCTTCGTTACTCACAGACCAGTGTTGATATTGCTTCATTACTTCAAACATCATGGTCATTGCCTCCAACGTTATCGCTAGTGGTTTGAACCCCATCCTCACTATTCTTTCATTCGTGAAGACGTTTCTCCGTGGTGAGCTTGGCTTGCTTCTATCGTTACCTTTTCTGGACGTTTTTTAGTTTGTTTTGGTTCTAGAAACTAATATGTTATTTGTATTTGTATCTAGGTATTGTGTTTTTATGGTGGGATTTTGTTTCGTTCCAAACCGCAAGTTGTTGCACTGTTCTCTATTGTTGTCCACCATTCACGCTCTCAGGTTTTTATTATTATGTTTAAAATTTACTTTTTAATATGACCATATAATTTTATATAATTTTGTAGTAGGTTGTTCATTTTTTGTTTGTTTGATATGTGATTAAGTGTTTGCTTAAATATATTGTTGTATTGAATTAACCTTAGTTTCTCGTTTGAGATTTAATACAAAAATTAGTTATTACCTCTAAGTTTTTTGAAGAAATATATTTTTTTTAAAATGGAATATAAGAGGAGACTGTAATAATAGTTTATAGTATTGAATCTTGAATTCTTCGGTTGGACAATTTAAAAAGAGTAATCACTTTATCATAGTTTATTAATGCATATAAATTTTAATATACATGTATTAAAATTCATGAATATTTGCAATTGTGTTTTGTATTGATCTTCGAGTGCATATTTGATTGTAGTTCATAATCACTTTCATTTCATGTAACCTGAAGATCAATGCGAAATGCTAGAAAAACTTCGTAAAATTTTAGATATGTTGTTTAAAATTTATATGTTCAATAAACTAAAGAAAGTGAATATTCTAGAATGACATAGGGTCAAATCTAGAATACAAAAGCAATCAAAATTTAAGATTATTGAAATTGTGTAAGCACTTTAACTATATATATGTATGCATCGAGATTGGATTAATTCATCACGCATCATTGTTGGGTACGTAAGAGGAGTAAAAGAATTTATACAATTTGCACAACGTAATGAGGGTAGAAGTTATGATAAAGTGAAGTTTAGATGTTCTTGTGTCAATTGTTTGAATGAGATAAAGTTGAACGTAACCGAAATTAGGGAACATCTTATGTGTGATGGTTTCCTTCAATGTTATACAACATGGACACGGCACGACAAATTAATAGACTTTTCAACTGTCTCCAAAAATGAACATTTATTCAATTCTACCATGGAAGATTAATTGGAAGAAGACATATTAGACGACATAATCTGCAATGTTGGCTTAGAAGCTTTGGACCAAACGCATGTGTATGAGACGATGTTCATTAATGCAGATACTCTTTTGTATGTCGGTTCAACTAAGTTCACACAATTGTCAGTGATGTTAAGGTTCATGAATTTAAAGGCGACCAATGGATTGACCAATAAGAGTTTCACATAATTGTTGTCATTGTTGAATGAAATGATGCCAGATGGAAATACATTACCTACTCGTAAGTATGATGTGATGAAAATTCTTTGTCCAATAGGTATGTAGTATAAAAGGATACATGCATGTCTGAATGATTTCATATTATGCAAGAAAGAGTTGAATGTTTAAAAAAATGTTTGAAATGTGGGTTATCACGATACAACCTAAAAAATAATAGTGAGGATAGTGGTCAGATAAAAAACAATGGTTCCGCTTTGAAAGTAGTTTGGTATCTTCCAATCGTGGCTAAAATTAAGTGCATGTTTATGGATCCAAAAGACCCTAAAAACCTTAGATGACATGCAGATGTGAGAAAAACTGACAGACTGCTTCATCACCAACTGATCTAATGCAATGGAAAAATATTTGATCATGAATTCCCTCAATTTGGTCAAGAATAGAAATCTTTGACGTGGTTTAGCTAGTAATGGAATGAACTTTATACCAACCACAATTTATGGTCCGTTATATTGATAATCTACAACTTATCTCTTGGATTGTGCATGAAGAAAAAGTATATGATGTTGTCTATGATGATATCTAGTCCAAGTTAGCTTAGAAATGACATAAATGTTTATCTCAGCCCACTAGTTGAAGACTTGAAGTTGTGGTGGGTTGATGGGGCTGAAATATTCGATGTCTTCGCATCTGAAACTTTTGTGATGCATGCAATGTTATTTTGCACCAATAATGACTTTCCAGCTTCCAAAAACAACCAAGGTCATATACCCTACTAGATTTTAAATAAAATTTTAAGGATTTATGACAATGGTTCTTAGGTGAACCGATACCATAGATCCTTAAAATTAAATATTATTTAAAATCTAGTAGGGTCTATGACAGCAGTTTCCTGTAAAAATGTTGCACAAAAACCTAATTTTTTTTTTGTTTTCTTATAATTGAAGCAAAATCTTCAACTTTTTGCTTCAATGTTCAATCGAGGCCAAAAACTCTCATTTTTTACTTTGTTTGAATGTCTCATTTCAGATACCGCTTTCTGTTGGTTAAAATAATTATTGTCGTATACCTTCTCTCCACTAATAACTTGAAGAGTGTAAATATACAATAATATAATAATTTAAATCATTAATACTCAGAAATTAAATTATAATTATGAATTATAATAAAGTGAGCTAACATGTAATTATAATATTTATTTTAATTTACTCAATTAAAATATTAATTAATTAATTTAAAAATATTTATATAATTAAATGTATCTTATAATATGTATATAAAAGAATTCCAAAAGTACAAAATTAATAAAAACATAATTTTAGAAAAAATTGATAGGTCGAGTCCGTCAATTTTGCATTTTGACACGATGTATTAAGACTTTTAACCTATTTTGTTACAAGAAGTTGTTTTTCGCAAGCCAGCGATGAATCAAACTAGTTCATTTTACACTCTTTAATATATTTGATTTCTTTCTTAAAAATTATCATGAAAAAGAAAAGATTATATATATTTGAGTTAAAATCAATATCACACTAATAAGTTAATTTAGGTTTAACCACTTTACATAAATTTTTAAAATATAATGTTTATGAATTTTTATTTTCTTATATATCATTTAACTTTCTAATTTATTTTTTTAATGTGTAACTTTCAACTAAAACTACAATATCGTGACGTGTCTAAGTAATTTCTATAACTTCAATTAAATAAAGACATACATGAGGTTGAATTCCATGATTTTTACTATTCTTATAAACATAATGGAAAAGAATTTATGTGGTTTCAGTGTATAATTCTCTCATGTTAATTGTTTTTCATTTTTTACTTCTCTTAAATTCTTTCTTGATCCTTTCTTGATGATATAGAAATTATGGAAGATATTCTTTTGTTAAAATCATTGTTTTTTCTATCTTTTAACATAACATTTTGCTTTCACTTTTTAGAAACTTAACGTATTAAAAGTAAAACATTTTATTTTTTTATGATATTTTATCAACTTTAATAAAATACCAAAATATCCCATTTATTAAAGTGAAAAGAGAGATTAATTTTAATAACTCTAAAATAATTCATATAACTTTAATATATTTATATTCTAATAATCATGATATTAGGCGTTAAAATTATTTTTTAATTATATAAACTAATGTTAAATTAATATAATTTAACAGTTTGTGATTTTGGTTTAGGAAGCGCTGCTTGGGATTTTGCAAGAGGTGGGCAATATCTTAAGATGTTTCGTTTGCAGTTTACAACAGAGACTATGCTATGGCTACAACACGTTGCTGGTTTGCTTGGCATCAAAATGGTTTAAACTAGTGATGTAAAACGAATGTAAACTGTTTCAAAATAGCTTTTTTCTTTTACAATATCGAATTCTATCACTGGCCACCTTAATTGAAACACCTAATATATTTTTATCCATCAATTACAAATACAACAATATACGGCACATAATCAATTTTAGATTTCTTAAGCGTATAGAATATAATATTTCTGTGTATTCATAACAACCAATCACGGATAAACCAAATCCATGATCATATACACACGGTGAAAATACGAAAGTGAAAAAACGGAAGACAGATAAGGAATTGAATTACCTGGAACATATAACCTATTCAACCAAATCACTTTTATTGAAGAACTTTAAAACAAAGAAACAAAGAAACAGAGGAGGAAGAGAAAGATCCCTATCCACGTCATGAACAGCAGCAAGTACAACAAAATTCTGTTTTACATATTTTTCATTATCATGCACGTTATTAACAAACACAAGGATACTACGATGGATGTCACACATATTCGGATCTAGTCAAATAATGCGATCGGTAGCTGGTGGTGGTGGTGGCGGTGACGGTGGTAGCGGTGGTGGTGGATGCCGTGGTGGGGGTGGCGGTCTGCGCGGGGCACACATTGAAGGCGGAGCAATCCGAGGAGGGGTTCTAGAGCTAACCATGGAAAAGAAGAGAAGGTTGAGAAAGAAGAGAAAGAGAAAGTATGCAGCACTCTTCATCTTCCCAACACTTTCTCTTCCAAGCTTAATTTTCATGAACAAGTCATGCTCTTACTCGTTTATTCAGCTTTACCAGTTTATATAGGGCAAGCAATTTTTTTTAATCATATTTCTATGGATAAAATTCTAATTGGAGAACTTCTCTATATAATGTATCTAAATTTTCTCCTGTAAAATTATACTTTTAATTGTAAGCTAAAGTTCAATTTTTTTATTTATTTTTAATATTATAAATTTAAATAGTAGAGATACATTGAAAATAGAATATACAAAAAGTAAATATATTAAAAATTTGCTTGGAGAAATCTAAAATAAATAACTTTTTAATACATAATGATAAAATTAGAAGGAAGAAGGAAAGAGGTTGGAAAATTCAACTTCCTTGATAGCTTAAAAAATATAAAATTGATTTAATGAGTTTTAATGCGTTTGAAAGAAAGGATGTGACAAATTATGAGTTGAACTTTCTTACTAATAAATATTAATAACTAACATTGCCAATAAAAATAATTAAAAATAAAGTTTATGCAACTGTATAATAAACTAAATGATGATAAATGTATTTACATAATAATTTAAATACATTTTTAATTCTTATAAAATATTAATTCGATGAAGTTGCGTTTTTAATGACACACTTGTGATCAAGCGGATATCTTTAATGGAACTACTATATTTGTGATATAATATAGCGTGTGTCACATCTTAAAAGAAAAAAACTCTTAATATAATGTTATCAATCTACAGTAAGAAGTAATTTAACTTTTTGACATTAACTTTTTAGAATAATGAAAAATCAAAGAAAAAATGTTTATAAAGATAAATAATAATTTTCTTTTATAAATATTAAAGTAAAAACTAGACAATTCTCTACAACTAAAATAGTATTTAAATTATTAGTTTTTTTTTCTCTTTAATTTCCTGCACTCGTAGTATCAAATAGGTGCCAAACCTTTTTTATTCAAGTTTACTTTTCTCCACATTGAATTCTTAAACCAAATAGTTTGGTACATATGAGTTAGCATTGAGTTTGATAATAATGAGCGACTACAATCGTAAACCAAAAACTTTTTTAATAAATCTAGAGAGTAATTTATTTTCACAATATTATATTACACTAAAGTTTTAAGTTGAACAATTATAAAGAATATATTATTAATTTTAAACATTATATAATGTTTACTAACATATATTTTATACATAAAAATATTTTAAATCTGAAAAATATATATTATTAATTTTTTATTTATTATACCAGTAAAATAAAATAAAATAAAATAATAGACAACCAAATACCAAATACACAAGGTAAATGCTACTTAGATTCAAACTTTAATGGTTACAGCCAGCTAGAACCTATTTATCTTTATTTAAGATTAAAGAATTCAACTGTCACAGTAAACATCATCTTACTTTCAAAATACACGTGAAATTATTAAAGTGGCCTTTAATGATTTAAATGTGTATTAACCTCACACGTTTTCGTCATTATACGAGACACATTTTTCAACCTTTTAATATGTTATAATTTTTAATTATATATATTCAATTAAACCATATATATTAACTGATATTTAGAATTAGAATTTAAATTTTAATCAAAATTAGGCTTAACCAAACATTTGTAATTTGTCATTTAGACATTTACATTTCTTTTAAACTGTTAAAAAAAATAAGTACGAATAAAAATATAAAAATGTGAGTTCTCATACTACTGGAATACAATTTATAAAAATCGAGTGTGGGTTGTTTAAAAGTAATATGATATGATGGATCTAATAGTATAAGGTTTTTTTGCAAGTTTTCTTATAACACTTGCATGATAAATTCCCCATGATACAATTTTTTTTTTTTAAATTTTATTGATAATATATTTTAAATTTATAATAATATTAGCAAAATCAAATGTAAGATCAAGAAGAGATCCTATTAAATATATCATTTACTCAGTATAATATCATATATTTTTTTTCGCCAAAGGCTTTTCTAACTCGTAGACTAATTAACTTTACTCGTAATATTATAATTGTCATCAATCCAACGAGTTGTTACATATAATAAAAATTAAATACAAATTTTCTGTTAAGTAGATTTTCCTCATAATATATGGGCATTATCTAACTAAACTGTTGGATTACTTATTCTAAAATTATAAAAACTATTTTATATAATTTGTTCAAATTCTTATTTTTAACTTCCAGGTAAATCATCTTTAATTTATGAAGGAAATTTTATTTTGTAATTTATTTTTCCAACAATACTTTAAGGAGAAACTCATAAAAAACACCCCTGTCATGAGATGTGTTTTTTTTTAATATTTAATACATTGTACGAAGAGAAAAAGATTTAATGAACAAGTAGGAAGTAAAAGGTCAAAGGTTAAAGGTTAAAAATAAGTTAATTAATATATATTGATATTTTATTGTTGAGGATGTCGTATCTATCAGAGATATTATATATGAAAAAATATATTTAAAATTAACTCTAAATAATTATTAGCATCAATTTTACATCACACGTATATATGACACTAAAATTATGGACATCAACTCATTTTGAAGACTGACTCTAATTAGTATCAATATTTAACTTAATTTTTTAATAGAAAGATGTCTAGCGTAGTCATTGTTAAGATGTTTTTATTATTTTTAATATTAATTTAATTTATATCGATTTGATTGGCGATAATGATAGTAACTTAAAAAAAAGCATATAATAGTTTGTTGTTCAAATAATATAAACGAAAAAGTAAATAAAAATTATAATGAATTAAGAAGATGAATATAAATGAAGATGAGATTAAAGAAGGAAGTGGGAAAAAAATATGAATAAAGAAGATAAAGAAAAAAATATAAGTAAAAGAGATGTTTTTAAATGAAAAATATGACTATAGATAAAAAAGATAATGTGGATAAAAAAGATAAACGTAGATAGTATAAGAAGACTAATGAGTGTGATACAATTTATACAAAATAGAAAAAAAAATATTATAAAAAGATTTAACATCTCTTAAATTTGGATTTTTAGATTAAAAATAAGATATTGGTTATATTTGATACGAAGAACACACATGAATTCTTAATATATAACAATATCAATTAAATTGGTATTAATTTAAATAAGTAAAATATTAAAAATAAAATATTAGCATTTATTAAGAAGACATAAACTTCATTTATTTTTAATATTTATATTTTTTTAACAAATTGATCTTATCTCTAGTTGATGTGGGATTTTCAACACACCCCCTTGGTCCGATAACGATCCGACAACGGATGGAATAGAAATGTTTAAGAAACAAGAAATATCGTTAAGACAAGCTCTAAATAACGACTATGATACTCTATTAGAAAGTAATTTTTAGGCCTAATTCAACTCTACAAAACCGACTTGTAGGGTGAGGTTTCTACCTCACTTATATATTATAAATTGACCTTATATCTAGTTGATCACTTCCAACACCAACCGTCACTTAAATAAATATAATTTTTATTTATTTTTTATATTTATTTTATCTAACATATCCTAGAGAATACGTTTTGGTTTTTTGATTTTGTTTTTGCAGGATTATGGGAGGCGACAGGAATATCAAAAATAAAGTTTGTGAGTAGCTGAACTAGAATCTTGTAAAAGAAGAGAATGTGAATACGTGAAAGGTTTTGTTTCTGATTTATCGTACTGTGTTAATTAGGTTGGAAGGTAATCAGAAACAAGAATATTTAGCTTAGTAGGTTCTTACAAGAGAAAGACGTCATAATGTGACTTTTGTTTTTCTTTTATGTTGTATATATTTATCATGCTTTGTATTTGGATAACCTAATTATATTATTTATAATTTTTATATATATATTTATATTTGTTAATGCTGACTAAAAAAATGGATATCTTGTCAGAAAACATACTGAATATAAGTGAGGAAGATATATGAAGGTGGAGGAACATAATTTTTTTATATAATGATGTTAAATATAGTGAAAATTATATATGGGATTAATCTCCCTTGTGTTAAATACACACATAGGATTATCTGTTTATAATAAAAAAAATATGGGCTAAGCCCAAAATAGAAATGAGAAATAATAACAAACTAACTAAAAGATAAAGATAAAAGATATGATATATCTAAGAAGCTGGTGCATACAAATCATATGTACCAAGCTTGTTACTAATATAATCCAAAAAGACTAATAGAAGAAATATGGGCTAAGCCCAAAATACAAATAAGAAATAATAACAAACTAACTAAAAAAAGATAAATATAAAATAAAGATAAGAGATAATATATCTAACACTCCCCCTCAAGCAACAAATCTGGGAGGTTGCTTCATGTAAATCTCTTCTTGCAAATCATCGTTGAAGAATGCCACCGGTGGATAAAGATGTAGTTGTTGAAGAGCCACCATGGCTATAAATAAACTAACAAGAACCATCTTTTCCATGGGAAAAAAACATATATAGACGGGTCAAACATAATATTGACAAAAGAGAGGTCAGAAGAGACAACAGTGGAAGGAGTCATGGATGAATAAGAAAGAGAAACCATAATAAAAAATCCAAAATTCTCCAATCAAGACACTTGAAAAATGAAAAAGAGCAACATCGATGCTCTAAAAGGGAACAAATCCATAACTTTAAAAGGAACTCCGATGAAGGGAGCAAATCCATAACTTTAAAAAGAAACTCCGATGAAGGGAGCAAATCCATAACTTTAAAAAGAACTTCGATGAAGGGAGCAAATCCATAACTTTAAAAAGGACTTCGATAGTGACAACGGTAGACGATGAATCTTATGAAATTTTTAGGGGCTGCCGGCAGCCATGACGGCCGGCCGCCGGTAGACAGCAAAGACCACCGGAAGAGATCAGAAAACTTGCTCTGATACCATCTTAAATATATTGAAAATTATATATGGGATTAATCTCCCTTGTGTTAAATACATACATAGGGTTTTTTATTTATAATAGAAGAAATATGAACTAAGCTCAAAATACAAATGAGAAATAATAATAAATTAACTAAAAGAAAAGATAAAATATATAATATATCTAACAAATGAAACTTTGTGCTCAAACTTTTTAATATACATGTTAATTACAAAATATATTAAACTTATGGTCATCGAAATGAACTTGTTTATCTTTTCTCTTGTGCTTTGTATATGATAATGATTTTGAAGATTAGAGTTCTTATAATAATAATTAATTAATCTGAATTGAATTATCAACTTTAAGATTGGATCTGTACTTAGAAACAGCATTCAAAGATGAAATATGAGGAAATTGATGGAAAATAAATTTAATGGAACTGGAAAGAGCGTTTGAGCTTTTCCTTGCACAGTTATTGAGAAGTACGTTCAAGGAAACTTCAAGATCACGTTAGAACACAGCCCCAACATTTACCTTTTGGTATACTTAAGAAGTGTAATTGAGTTATATAAAAATGTTTTTTTCAAAATAATTAACTCCTACTATTAAGTATATGATTTTCAAAATATCTCAAATTTATTCAGGTAATATCATCAGATAAGGGAGTCAAATTTAATACAGCATATCATGAAGAGTAGTAATAAAAGACAATGCACCTAACTTATACTTTTTTTCATCCTTATACATCTTTGATTTTTTCTTTCACCATTTTTATTAAAATTTATAATGCAGGGAACATTTTCATCATCGTCGTCATTATTATTATTATTATTATTATTATTATTATATAATAATAATAATAATAATAATAATAATAATAATAATAATAATAATAATAATAATAATAATAATAATAATAATAATAATAATAATAATAATAATAATAATAATAATAATAATAATAATAATAATAATAATAGTAGTGATAATAGTGATAATACTCTTTGATTAAATATATTCCATTGTAACCTAAAAATTTGATACTTTCATGATTAACAGGAGCTTGATAATAGTTTATTTAATTTTAATTTTAAATAACTGAAAAAATAAAACAGTTTATCAAAACATATTTAAAATAGTTAAGTTATAATTATTTTATTAAATTATTTTTCTAAATATTAAATAGGTGAGTTATCAATAATAAAAAAAATTAAGTACATATATGTTAAAAAAATTTATATATTGAGAGCATTAAATATTATTTTTCTTAACAAATACATTAACAAACTTTCATTAAATGAAATTTGTAGTCAAACATTATTAAGAAAAAACATGCCTTAGCTTGTTAGGGTTTGGCATAATAACATAAATTATGGAAGGTCAACAAAACTTAACTTAAATACAATTGCCGTCGCATGCAAGTCTAATACTTTCATTAATATATATTCATGCGATACATAAATTTATTTAAATGTATTTTTAGTTATTAAATTTTGATGTAAAATTAAAATTAGCCCAAATTTCAAACTTTAATGACTAGAAATATATTTAATCCATTTATCAATTATAACATATCCACACATAACAAATATTTTAAATATATTTGTATTTTCTACACTATAAAGTAAAAAACTAATTGATAAATATAGATAATTATACATTTTAACCTTTTATAAGACTAATATCAATAAACTTGCTTTTTTTAAGGAAACATATATATATATATATATATATATATATATATATATATATATATATATATATATATATATATATATGTGTGTGTGTGTGTGTGTATGTATATATATATATGTATATATGTATATATTTGTATTATTGAAATTTTTAAATTTCCATTATAATATTCATTTTACAGAAACTATATAATTTATTTATAATTTTGAGAAAAAGTAACTATATAAATATAATATATATATATATATATATATATATATATAAAAGTATATTATTTTATTTAACAATATGTATTAATATTTCTATTTTATTTTTAGCCTATATTTATTTTTATTTTATTTATAATTATTCTGACAAACAAATTTAAAGTATATTATTTATTAAAAAATAAAATTAAATAACTATTACTGAGGTATCAATTATAACTTTAAAATCTTGTATAAAATTTATGTAATTTAAAAGCATTTATATAACTACAGGATAATTCCGTATAATTCAATTAAAATTATATTTTTATAATTTCCTAATTTTTCAAAGTATACATAATTTAATAAAAAAAATTCATTTAAACATAATTTATATTATATTTATTTTTATTATTTACTTTATTATTTTATCTACGTAAAAGTAATATAATTTTACAATGTTCTTATTATATTATTTTACGTTATTATTTTATCATATTTTATTCTTTTACTTTTATTATAAGTGTAAGCTACTTAAAAGTTATGCCAATGAAAATTAGGAATTAAATTGATATATAAAAAAATTACCGAGGATCAACATTAAAATTTATTTTAATTTATATTAAGTAGCTAATATATTGTACGAGTATATGTACAAACTTTACAAATCCAAAAGTAAAATTAATTAATAGATATTTATTTTATTTATAATAAAAAATATAATTTGGAATAAAAACAATTAAAAAATTGGTTCTAAATTGTAGGAAATATTTTTTTGCTAATGGAATTTCTGATATTATATTACATTATAATTATTAATGACAAATTGCAAATGTCTGGTTAAGCATAAAAAAAAGTATCAGATACAAAGCATAACTGAATATATAATATATGGGAAAATATCAGTTTGATTTAATGAAAAATAAATAAAAGACGTATTTCCTTTGATGATAAAAAATCATCCTATTTTTAAGAATAATAGTTTAAATTTGTTATATAAAGACACATGATTAAGAAAACAAGTTAACGTTCTAATGTTTTTGAAGACCAATCTAAAAATTCCATGTATCTTTGAAAGTTAAGAAGAATGGATAATCATGCTTCATTTTCCAAATGAAATATTTAATTTTTATATCTAGGCTAAAGTTTGAATCTAAGCAGCATACCTTTTCGTAACTTTGGTGGTTCGAAAAACAAAGTATAATAAAAGCTTCTATAAAAAATATGAAAGTCTGTTTTTATTTTATTAAAATTATTTTCATTCTTTAAATGATAATATAGAGAGAGAGAGATAATGTACAATAAGTGACTTTTTAATCTAGATTAAGAATTAAAAAGTACTCATTTAATTTTTAAATTATAATTGGAATTATATTTCAATTTTAAAACCCCTTCCATAATGTAAATTTAAAGTTTAGTGACTAAAGTTTTTAATCATACTCCAATTATTTCATCAATGAATCTATATTTTATTATTTTTTTTAAAGCTTTAGAAAAAACATTTAGAAGAATAACCAATTTCACCATATACATTTACTCAAATAATTATAAAACTAGTTCGATCCTCAATGCAATTCTGAATAATATAATCGTTTTTGTCAAAACTTAATTTCACAATTATACTCATTGAAAGACTGTCATGTAAATCATTTTAATTAGCTAATTTGTGAACCCAAATACACTCATAACTTATTATCATGCTATTTATACGCTATAAAATAATATATCATCCTTTTTAATTAGTATATAAACCCGTAAATAAAAAGTAATTATAAACTCAAACTTAATATAAGATTGCGTTATATAAAAATTTGGCACTTACACGCTTTCATTTATTTAATCAGCTAACTAAAATATAATAAATCAAAGCCAACAAACAATGCTGCAAACAAAAGAAAAGGAAACAAACGCAAATATGATGAAGGCAGAGTTTGATGCTTTCCTTCGTTCATGTCCGGAAATAAAGCTATACTTAGTTGCATCATTTGAATTGATATGCCACTTTTGCCGAATAGGAAATTAGACATTTAGGGTAATATGATTTTCTTCCACACTTTAAAGATTCTAGCTACCTAATTATGTCCATAGATTCAACCCTCTTTAATTTTTATTTAAGAGATTAACCCATTCTACGCAAAAAGAAAAATGTAAAAAGTAAACACAAGAAAAAATACACACCCCATGGCCTATAAAATGTCTTGCACTGATCAGCTATACAACAAACAACGCTTGTTCACATGTTAAAGTCATAAGAGAAAATAGAAGGGAAAATGGCTTCAAAGGGTGTGGTTGCACACGTTGCCCTTCTCCTTTCCCTCTCCGTCCTTTCCTTTCCCATTGTTAGCTCAGATACACATTCCCTTTCGCTAAAGTGGCCACCAATTCGCATCCCTCCTCTTCCCATCACACCAATTTACATCCCACCACTTCCAATACATCATAAGACACCACCACCACCACCTCCTATCACACCACCACCTCCTCCTATCACACCACCACCACCTTCTAATTCACCATCATTACCTCCAATCCCACCCCCATTATTGTCACCTTCAACGTTGTTTCCATTACCTCCTGACTTATCACCATCTTTACTTCCTATCTCACCACCATTATTATCACCCTCAATGTTACCTCCCATCTCCCCACCACTTTTTTCACCCTTAGGGTCACCTCCTGACTTATCACCATTGTTACCTCCTATTACACCACCGTTGTTACCGTCCACAACATTGCCTCCATTGTCACCTCTAGAGTCACCACCATTGTCACCTCATGACTCACCACCATTGTTTCCTCCTATTTCACCACCAGTAATATCGCCCTCAACATTACCTCCATTATCACCTCCTATCTCTCCACCATTTTTCTCACCCTTAGAGTCACCTCCTGAGTTTCCACCATTGTTACCTCCCATTACACCACCATTGTCACCTTCTTTCTTGCCACCATTATTGTCACCTCTAGAG
Source organism: Vigna umbellata (assembly GCF_029865625.1). Classification (NCBI taxonomy): domain Eukaryota; kingdom Viridiplantae; phylum Streptophyta; class Magnoliopsida; order Fabales; family Fabaceae; genus Vigna; species Vigna umbellata. The sequence continues at coordinate 64,217,131 of NC_142169.1, forward strand.
TCACCACCATTATCACCTCCTGACTCACCACCACTGTTACCACCTTCAGCGATACCTCCGTTGTCACCTTCGGTCTCACCACCATTATTACCACCTATAGAGTCACCATTACCTCCTGACTTATCACCATCTTTACCTCCTAACTCACCACCATTATTCCCACCTTCAACGTTAGCTCCATTGCCACCTCCTGTCTCTCCACCACTTTTTCCACCCTTAAAGTCACCTTCTGATTTACCACCATTGTTACCTCCTATCACACCATCATTGTTGCCTCCGTTATCACCTCCTATCTCACCACCATTATTACCACCTATAGACTCACCACCATTATCACCTCCTGACTCACCACCATCGTTATCTCCTATCTCACCACCATTATTTCCACCCTTAACATTACCTCCATTGTTACCTCCAGTCTCACCACCATTATCTCCTCCAGTAGAAGTACCACCATTATCTCCTGACTTACCACCAGCAACATTACCTCCATTATCACCTCCTGACTCACCACCATCGTTATCTCCTATCTCACCACCATTATTTCCACCCTTAACATTACCTCCATTGTTACCTCCAGTCTTACCACCATTATCTCCTCCTGTAGAAGCACCACCATTATCTCCTGACTTACCACCAGTTCTGCCGCCAGCAACATTACCTCCATTATCACCTCTTGACTCACCACCATCGTTATCTCCTATCTCACCACCATTATTTCCACCCTTAACATTACCTCCATTGTTACCTCCAGTCTCACCACCATTATCTCCTCCAGTAGAAGCACCACCATTATCTCCTGACTTACCACCAGTTATGCCGCCAACAACATTACCTCCATTGTCACCTCCAATCTCATCACCATTATTACCACCTATAGAATCACCAACATTATTACCACCTTTAGAATCACCACCATTATTTCCTCCTGACTCGCCACCTCCTCCCCCTCCACCATCACCTCCCCCTCCATTTGTCACACCTTCGCCACCACCTCCCCCTCCACCTTCGTCACCACCTCCTCCTCCACCTGTAACACCGCCTCCTCCTCCTCCACGACCATCATCTTGTATAGGTTTCCAAACTTGCACCAGCTTATTGTTATCTTTTCCTTCACCAATACCAAGGCCAAACAGTCTTTGTTGCTCCATTGTCCTTGCCGCGGGTTCTCCTAGGGATGCCGCTAGGTGCGTGTGTGCCAATGGCCAGGCCGCATCTCAACTGAGCCCTTTTATTTTGACCCTTCGTATGAAAAGCTTAATTGGCAGTTGTGGAGTCAATGCAAACAATTTCAGTTGCAATTAAGAACAGAATATGCGTCACACTTAAGATCATATTTTGTTGTCTTATTTTATGTCTTTTATTTGCGTTGTGTGTGTTTAAAAAAGTGAAGGACGCTATCGTTAGTGTCTGCTACTTATATATTTTGGTGGGCACTATAATAATGTATGTCAATAAAACGTCCATAACAGAAAATATGATATACAGTTATAAATACTTCGTCTTGTATGGGATTCCTATCTTCCTTTTGCAATCTTGAACTTAGGTGATTCCCGTTATTGAATTCCTTTTCTATCTCGTTTCACTTTCTTAAGTATTTTCTATATCATTGTTTCAATTATGTGTTAAAAATCCAGATCGGGGCATTGATCTTGTAATATCATATTCACATCGGTTTATCATTATAGCTTTTTGTCCAAATTCTAAACAATGAAGCATGAAAAAGTGGTTAAGATATAACATCCAGCAAAACGAAGAGATATATTAGTCCTACAAATGGAATGTTAACAAGCGAAAAGCTGCTCAAGGAAATGTAGGACCTCATCCTTCAATGTTCAAATGCTAGCCGCGTACAATTTTCATTCAATTAATAATCTCCCATTAGAATATTATTATATTGCTATAGAAGCTATAATATGTTAAAAAATGTCTATTGTAATTCAAAAATATATTAAAAATAATAACAATAAGAATACAAACTCCAAAAAAATAAAGGCAAAAATATCAAGAAAAAAAAATTCAACATTAAAAATACTTTCAAGGTTATTTTTATCAACAACAAAAAAAATTATATATTTGTTGAAACAGATGTTCCAACCCAGCTTGTTTATGAATTTGGAGCTTTTGTTATACTGTTACTTTCATGCACCTGCAAAATATATTAATGGACATTTATTTTGATATTTTAAAATAAATAAAAAGATTTTTAAAATGGTATTTAAAAAAGAAACAGGAAAAAGAAACTAACAGAAAATCTAAAGTCGTTGTTTATACATGTACGTTAATCACAAATCAAAGTACAGACAGACATAAGTTTATGTCCATTTAAATTAACTACAAACAATTTCCACTGTAACAAACAATCTGAAAACAACCGATCGAAACTTGATCAGAATGATAAGGGCAGTTTCTTGCTGTGCTGTCCTTTGTTTATTCTGCCGATTGTATGATAAAGACTTTAAAGATTGGAGTACTTACAATAATAATAATGACTAATTAATCTCACTTGATCATTCAATCGTTAAGATTGCAATTGTGCTTGCAAACAACAATCAAAGATTCCGACAAGAAGAAGGATGAATAATAAATGGAGCACAACATGGATTGAAAAGAGAAAATAACAGTGAAGATGTGTGAAATATGGTAAAGATCACATGTGGAATATATATGTTGATGAAACAATGAATTTAAGGGAACTGGAAATCAGCGTTTGAGCTTTTCCTCCCACAGTTGTTGAGCAGTACGTTTAAGGAAATTGGGAGGCTAAGGTTGACGCGAAGGACGTTAGCTTTGATGGCAGTGTAAAGGCAAGCAGCAACTTCAATATCAGCCAGATCCTTGATTAGGCTGCAGCATGGTAGGGTTGGTGGTGACCCCAGTTTAACGTCGGCAAAGTTCAACACTTTGGCACACACACCCAACTTAACTGTGTCCACAGGACACGTACCCTTTTTATAGGGCACTGATGGATCTGGGATTACAGGAATGTAGGTGGAACTCACTATGTTATAGGAAAGCATGTTGAAACAAAGGAGCAGAGCAACAACATTGGATGCAATAGTGCCCTTCAAAGCCATTCTACACAACCAGGATCAGAAGGATTAGGTTTGGGATCCTAATGAAAGTTATGGAAGTGTTTATAGGGCAATTAGGTAACTAGTTCTGGTTTTTGGTTTCTTTTTATTAAATCTACTTGTTAAGAAAACTTATGGGATTATAATTGAGATGCTCAAAAAGCTGGCAGCCTGGTTGTGTATCATGAGGGATATCATAGGCAGTGATCTATATGATGACTGTTAAAAAATGCAAGTAGATGTATGATTGCCATGTTCTTGCTTTCCATGACATCACTGAAATTACTCAGACAAAGACAAAAGAAACCCAAGTTGTTAATAATTGGTTGATTATGTTATTAAAAAGAGCAAATGGGCCCTGATAACTCCCTTTGTTGTTATCTTGAAAAAGAACAAGTATAGTAAAAGGTAAGAATGATAGTATAAATTTTATCAAACATAATCAACTTCTGAAGGACAATTCTCGATGTTTTCTTAGGGTGATTTATTTTCCAGTCTTTTCAATACAAGTGTCATGTTGAAATAATAGTGAATCCTCGTATTATTGATCTGGCATGGATAGATTAGACATGGAACAGGAGAATATATTTTAAAGGATAACAATATTTTAACAATAATTTTTTTTACAACATTTTAACATTATTATCATGTGATTGTTCTATGTTGGTGTTTATAATTATTATTGAAATAATTTTGGACCAATCACAAAAATGGCACGTAAATGATATTAAAATGTTACCAAAAAATGTTGTCAAAATATCATTTTCCTATTTTAAATTACTAAAAAGTAAAAATAAAAATAAAAAAAATCTTATTTCCTTTGAAGAACATTTTTTACCATGCAATTTTTCATTGTCTCTGTTTTAATATTGCTTGTCTCATAAAATATACTCAATTTTTTTTATCACAACCTCAATCACACATTATTTTCTTTTGTGTAGGTTTTCTCAAACATTGTATTGCACTTGTATTTTAAGAAAATTGTTCTTGCTTATGTGCTCTGTTTTTGGGGGTTGATTTTAATCCCTTGGTCGTCAGTGTTGCAGCTTCAAGGAGTTAGCTGGAAACCGACCTTTGTTACAGTTACGAACTGCTGAAGAAGCTGCTGTAAGTGTTGCTTCAGAGGCTACTGGACAAGGTGTTGAGGGAGAGGTTCATCCTGATGGTGCAGAGAAGTCTCCTAAATCTGTAAGTGTTGGCTTAACAGAAGCAGAAGAATCCATTGGATGAAGCAACTTTTTAATCGGGAAATTGAACTAAGACTAAAGCATGGGCCTTCAATTTGGTTTCTTGAGGCTAAGTACTTCAAACCCTATTTTTTTGGAGGACATTCTAGGTTTGTCATGCATTTGTAAAAATTCACTCTTTTTAAAGTGCGAATGTTATGCATGCAGGTGTCTTGTTAACTTTCACAAATTGAGAACATGAATGTTACATTGAGATAACGAATTACTTGCCTTCTACTGTCCTCTTTTGGTTTGGCATATGTTGTTTCTTTACTTTAACTTGTGTGTAGACAAACATGTTCTTGAAATTTAAAACAGGCCAACATAAATGTACGTGTTGTAGCACAAGGTTGTTCTGAGTACAACATCACCGTAGTTGTAAAGCGGGAGGATTCTATAAAGGCTTTACGGGCAGTTCATTCCAGATTTTATCTCTCGAGAACCACCATAGCAATGGGCATTATTGGGCTTGGATTAATTGGAAGCACACTGATTGACCAGCTAAACGACCAGGTAAGGTTTTTGTAGATAATTTTTAAGGAATGCAGATAAGAAATAATAACTATAAGTATTCTCATTTCATAATCAATTTATTACTTGTTGAAAGTACAGTTCTATCAGTTGGTATGCTATTAACTTAGTATTTTGGTGCTGTAAGGCATGAGCTTATGCTAATAATTACGAAGGTTGGCTATGCAAAGGAATACATGTCATCACTCCCAACAAGAAGGCAAATTCAGGACCACTTGATGAGGTAAAATGAAACCATCCAGCTTATTGTCCTTTTTAGAACATAAACCATTTTTTGTAATGTAACATATGGATTATTCCCTATTTAAGGATACTCAAACGCCATTTTTAATTCAATTTTTTTGTTATGCAACCTATCTTATGTGTTGTCCCTGTAAATTTTGGGTATAGCACTCTGCTACAAGCTGAAAATCCCCATGCCAATTTATTTAAGATGTTTTGATAATGTTTCTATGAATACTAAGAAGGTAGGATAAAATACGTTAAGCTAAAATCAACTCTTGTTTCTATGAATACAAGTTAACTCCCAAGTGCACACACTTGATACTTTTGCCATCTAAGCTGCAGTAAGTTTCCCTTTAATGCCATTGTTGCTGCAAAAGTGCTAAACTCTCATTACAATTGAATAAACATTATTTCATGTCACTGATCAGCAAGGCAAGAAGATAACAGACAACAAAACAATAGAATTCATTGAAAAGGTATTCATCTTTCTTCTCTACATATGATATACTATTATAGTTAAATATTTATCTAACTAAATACTTATCTAACTACTTATGACAAAATTGTTCTAATTTAATTATTTTATTTGTAGATCTTTAATGATTCATCTCCAATGGAAGCTCAAGACATTAAAGACATTAGAACTAAGTGAATTTCTTTTATTTTAAGTGTTAGTAAATTGTAGAAACTTGACTACAATGTAGTGTAAGTTAATGTTATATTTTGATTTAATATATGGTTTGATGTACAAATTATATATGTATTAAATATTATTACACAATTTAATGTTTGAAATGAATTTGATTATGTTAGTTTAATTGAATATGTTCATGTTATATTGATTATAAATTGATTGATGAAATTATAATACAGGAAATTAATTGTAAATTGAATGGATATTTGAAATGTAATAATGAATTTGTTTTTTTACAAAACAAGTTTTTATGACAGATGAACAATGTATGTAATAAAAGTTTATTTCTGAAAAGTATATATATTATGATAGGTGAAAAATTACTTGTCATAATATATTCTATGATAGGTGAAAAAATTTATATCATAAAATGCTACATATTATGATAGATAAATTTAGCCGCATCACAATAAATTTGTTATATTATGATTGATAAGTGAAAATATGTCATAATACACTAAACCTATTATGATGCCAAGTTACCTATCATAATAGGTCATTTTTACTTATCATAAAAAGCTATTTTTTCACTAGTTTATCATAATAGGTCATTTTTACTTATCATAAAAAGCGATTTTTCTACTAGTGCATCTTTGTCGTCTCTGCATACATCACACAAAAATACTTAAAAGTTGTAAATATCTACTAATTTTGCACTAATTCTTCATTTTTTTCAAATATATTTAAAAATTACATTCACTACCATTTTAAAGAGCATGGATAAAATAAGAAATATATGTTACCGATGATAACCATCAATATTTTCGATAGATAATTATTAATGAATTTAGACTATCAATATTTTTTATCATAGACAGTTATTAATGAATCTTTTAATTTTTACTAAAATTATTAATGAATATTTTAGTGATGATTGTTTACCGTCAATAACTTTAGTTTAAACAAATTTTTGTCCATTGATAAATTCATTTTTTCAATATAAGACCAATAAATATTTTCCATGATCAATAATCTTAATTTATAATGAAATAGTTATGATTAGGGAAATCATAAATTATGCTATAAACTTAAATTATGGTTGTAGTTGTTCAGAGTTAAATAAATGTTTAATCACATTACGTATAACACTCAATCGCATTTTAACATATTTATATAAATTAAGGTTTCTTAATTCTTCCAATCAAAGTATAATCTTGTATCACATTTAGATTTCATCAATCGACAAAATTATAGGAGTTGTTCACACATAAAACCAAAATTGTCATCTTTTCGATTAAATAATATTTTATATAAAAGTGTAAATAGTTATAGACAAAAACGTAAATAGTTTAGATAATATTTTTAGAATTGTGAATAATATAGACAACATATTTAAAATTGTAATAGTTTTTAGCACGTATTAAAATTATGGTTAATTTAATTTTAAATATTTCATACTATGTGACTCAATAATAATTAAAGTATTTGAGGGTGTCACAATTGTCCCATGGTGGATAGGAGATGAGTCGAATCACACTTGAAGGTTATGTTCTTAAGTAAAAAAGAGTTGCATCTTAATTATCAAATATGATTTTTGTTTTAATAGTAAACGCTCGATTTAACAATTATAATATCAGTGAAAACAAGTTTGATTTCCATTTAAGCAATTATTTAGGACAAGATTGTTATAGGTTACATAATTACATTATAGCATAGGCTAGGTGAGCCAAGTCAATATTTTTGCAAATTGCATAAATTGTCTCGTAGCGGTTAAATGATTATGGTCTAAGTTAATTGAAAAGCCAAGTGAATCAAGCCATAATTGAAAAGTTTGATTCCTATAAAGAGACAATTATTGAGGAAGAGATTGTTGCACATTCCATCAATTATCTTGTGGTGATTAAATAATTATAGTCTAATTTGAGCAAAAATATGTCATATTGTCTTCATCTAAAATAACGGTTTTTGAAACATTTATAATTTTAAAATAATTGATTCTTACTGTGAAGAATATGGTTCTCAAATTTATTCAACTAATATCATCAGAGAAGAAGGGCTACGTTCAACCAATCAAAGAGTCAAATTTAATAATAAAGCATGTGAAGAGTAGGGATAAAAAACAATGCCCCTAACTTACACTTCTTCAACTACTCACTACAACTTGTCTCTGGTTTTTATCCCTCATCTTTAATTTTTTTTCACCCTTTGAAATTGAAATTACAATGCAGGAAACATTTTTACATAATTTTTTATTGATAAATATTAATGGTTCGTTTTATTAGTGAAAGAGTCTAATCTATAATTTTTTCACTCTTTTTAAAAAATTTCAAATCAATTTGATATATTTTAAATATTAGTAAAAAGATTTACAACCTCTTCAGTATTTTCACTGTTATTATTATTGCTATTAAAGTGTAATAATACTCTTGCATTAAATATATTCACTTTTATGCTTAAAAATTGATACTTTGATTAACAGGGGCTTAATAATAGTTAATTGAATTTTAATTTTAAATAACTGAAAAAATAAACATTTTTATCAAAATACATTTCAAATAGTTATAGTTATAATTATTTTCTAATTCAGCATCAACTTTGATGTATTAGTTGTGCTCACGTTTAAAAGTTCATCAATCAATTATTATTATTATATGAAAACTTTTTAAAAAATAAAATAAAATAAAATAAAAGAATAATAATATTTATTTTTCACAAAGTATAAGTAAACTATATCTATTATGAAAAAAAAATTAAACAAACACATGGAGGTAAAATATTAAACCACACTTATATTATTTTCTACAAATAAAAATTAAAGTATTTAAGTTATATCAACATAATGATTTTCTTCTTGAAAAATACATGATAAACTTTAAACTACATGTCAGCACCAACGTCGTCTCCTTCTCAAACTCCAACGTATCATTCATTAATTCAAAAAGAAAACCATGACAAAGTAAAAAATAATCACTTTTCAACTAAAGCCTCTAGAAGTCCTTTCTCTAAGCTTGTTCCAAAGTATAAACAATGAATTTCATAAACTCAATAGGTAGAAGTTTGTATTCCTAAAAAAGCTAAAAAATTATTCACATATTCACTTTTGACTTCCTTTAAAAAATATCAGTATATGAAGTCAAACTATGAGTATTCACATACAAATTAATAAATAAAATTTTTCTTATTACTTCAATGAAAACCAACATACTCTCCCTAGTTAAAATATTGAAAAAAATTCAGCACTAAAAAATTAAATGCAATATTACTCATATATTTCTCTCAATCAAAGACAATAACTTTTTAATTTAAAAATTAGTAAAAAAAATGTAATTGATTATAATAAAATTTATTATAATTTTTCATCTTTCAAATCATCCAAATAAATGTAGTAAATAGTCATTTTAATTATTTTAAGCAAAAGACAATGAGATTTCATAAACTGTGCTTATTTTTCAAAATATTAAATATGTGAGCTATCAATAATTAAAAAGTAAGTAGATATAAGTTAATAAAATTTAATACATTGAGATCATCAAATATTCATTTTATTAAAAATATACATTAATAAAATATCACAGCATGAAGTACGTAGTCAAACATTATTAGGTAAAAACATGAGTTAGCTTGTTAGTGTTTGGCATAACAATATAAATTATTTGAAGGTCAACAAAATTTAATTTAAATGCAATTGCCGTCGAAGGCAAGTCACTTTGATTAATATATATTGATGGAATACATAAATTTATCAATTATAATGTATCCTTATAGCAAGTATTTTAATTTTAATTTGTAGTGCTTTAAATCTATTCCGTATTTTCTAGACTAAAAGTAATAAATATTTCATAAGACTACTATTAATGAAATTGCTCATTTTAAAGAAATTATATATCTTCCTAAACTTTATTATTTAATTTATGATATTTTATCTAGCTAAAAAATATAATTATAACGTGTTCCTATTATATTATGTTACGTTATTATTTTATCATATTTTATTCTTTTATTTTAATATGAGTGTAAGCTACATAAGAGTTATGCGAATGAAAATTAGGGATTAAATTGCTATATAAAAAGTTACTGAGGACCAACATTAAGATTTACTTTAATTGTTATTAATATTATCTAATATTTTTCACGAGTATTCATAACTACATCTACAAAATTTACAAGGCAAAAAATAAAATTAATTCATAGATATTCATTTATGATAAAAATAATAATTTGGAATGCAAACAATTAAAAAATTAGCTCTAAATTGTAAGTAACTTTTTGTTTTGACTTAAAAAATTTCAAGTATTTTCTTACATCATAATTATTAATGACAAATTGCAAATGTGGGGTTTAGCTTAATTTTTGTTGGAAAAATTAAGTACACAATAAAAAATTCAGATACAAAAGCACAACTGAATATATAAGTAAGGATGTGATTTATTTAAAAAGGAAACTTAAATGACGTATTTTCATTTAATGACAAAAATTTATGTTATTTTTAGGAATAACAGTTTAAATTTTATTGTATAAAGAAAACAAGGTACCGTTCTAGAACTTTAATTAGGGCCAATCCAAAAATTCCATGTATCTCTTAAAATTAGGAAGAATGTATAATCATATGCCAAGCTTCATTTTCCAATATAAATATTTAAGTGTTATATATAAGTTAAAGTTTGAATTTGTAACATCCCAATATCTCACACTGGATAATTCATAATTTATATATTGTAACATTACATTTACGGTAATATCCCGTAATCTCACACTTATAAATTCATAGTTAATATATGTCTACACATGTTTTAAACTCAGATTTCAACTATAAACTCATAAATATAATTCGAATTCTTCTAGCTTATTCTTCTGTCTCTCTCTTCATTGGCATTGGATCAGACGACATTCCTTCATCTGCTCCCGTATAACGAATTATACGATCATCGCACATACCCAAACACAAAACAAACACAAACAAGTAGGGTGAGCTAACATGCAACAAATCATTTATAAATCATGCATAATTACCTTGATATAAACATCATATAATAATTATGTTCGACACTCTCATACCACAATTCCTATTAGACACTCGTCTCACAATACCCAATAGACACCACAATACCCAATAGACACTCATCCGGATGATACGTTGATGAGCGGTCACGGGAGGTTATGCACTTGTAATGACTTCTACTTCTTTTTTTTTAATATACTTTCAAAATACTTCATACCATTTACAAGGTTAATCCCCTCACTATGTCCAAAACCGGCACATAGACCAGGACATTCAAGATCTCTTCAATTTCACCATCTTCACTAGCTTCTCTAATTTCATCATTTGCATATGTTGAATCCTCATCTCTAAACAAAAACCCTCCAGGCCAATTATCAATTCCTTCGGATGTCATTATGCTTGTGAAAATTAGATAAAATTATATACGACAAAAATTATAAAATGAAAACTCATTATAAAATCATTTTTTGTAAGAAATTGTTTAACAACGAGTGTTTCTAATTTTTTATAGGCCAATTATCAATTCCTTTGATGTCATTATGCTTGTGAAAATTAGATGACAAAAATTATAAAATGAAAACTCATTATATAATCATTTTTTGTAAGAAATTGTTTAATCGCGAGCATTTCTGATTTTTTCCAAGTCAATTACCAATTCCTTTATACTTGTGAAAATTGGATAAAATTATATAAGACAAAAATTATAAAATGAAAACTCATTATAAAATTATTTTTTGTAAGATTGTTTAAAAGTTAAGTGTTTCTGATTTTTTTAGTTTGAGCTAGTATAGGATGACAGAGAAAATGTTGGAGTGAGAGACATGAAAGATAAAGGGTTGAGAAGAATCAGAGAGGTGAGTAAGGGTTTAGGGGTTTCTTTTTTTAGTTTTGAGAATGAAAATAATTAAAATATTCTTAACCTTAAAAAACTTAGAATCCATTATATATAGGATATTTTGGTCTATTAAAACCCGATACACATTGCTAAAATATACCAACTGAAAAACATGCGTACGCGCGTTAACAAACTCAAATCCTGTATATAACTCATAAATAAAAAGTAATTATAGACTAAAACTTAATATATATATATATATATATATATATATATATATATATATATATATATATATATATATATATATATATATTGAATAGTATTTGTGTCTGACATGGATCAGTTTATTGCAATTAAGTAAAATCAATAAAAAGGCACGGACAATGCTGCAAACAAAAGAAAAACATACACAAATATAATGAAAGCACAATCTTATGTCTTCCTTCGTTCATATCCAGAAATTAAGCAATAATAGCCAGGTGCACCCATTTGCATTGTTCGTTCACTTTTTCCATATAATAAATTAGTTATTTAGGGCAATATTATCCTTCCAAAATGATTAAGAAATTAAGAAAATAAGAAAATTTAGGGCAATATTATCACTATTATAATTCCATCAATATTAAGAAATTTCTAGACCAAAATGCAAAAGACTTAATTTACTTATTAATTTTCTCTGTGAAAGCTAGTGTAAGTAATAGTTACTAAAAGATTTAACATGCTTTATTAAGCAACTGAAGAAACTTCGTGAAAAGACCAACTGTAAAGCACTGATGAATCGAATATATCAATTGATTCACTGATAAGAGTATGAATTTTTAATCATAAATAATAGATGCATGAAATGAAATGTAACCCCAATCAAAGGTAAAAGTATGCAATCCACGTATTTGGATACCTTTATAAGTTGAATTACATACACCAGTGATGGCATACACCTGTGATGGTTACATACATACATCGATGAGTAAACGCATAATAATTCTTAATATTGGTATGGTTGCAGTTCAAATTTTAGCCAATTTATAGTGACGGAAATCATGAATATATCGTGAAAAAATTTTATCTTTTTTTTGGACGGTTCATGTCAATAGTTAGATGGACTATTGGATATTTCATATATGAACCAGAATTTTCTTTATATTGTATTATGGATAATGTGTTTGGATGCTTGAAGGTATGTGATTATTGTATAGTGCCCAATCACAAACTGATGGATGTGTGAATATGAAGAAAATGTCGATGTTGTAAGTGTAATTTAATGAATAATGCGGCATCTTACTCAATAGATTTTATTTTTTGTCATCATTCTCTATCTCCGATTTCATAATTTCCTAAAAACGTCTTTAATTCTCGACTCTCCTTTCTTGAGTTAAAATTATAGGAGTAAAATGCAATTTGCTCGCACAAATATAAACAACAGTTGTCAACCTTTTCAATCAAATCATTTTCTATCTAGAAAATTTAACCTGTTATACAACTAACCCTTAAACAAAGCTTTTTAGGTTACTGTTCAAAACATGCTTCAAGCCAAATGACAAATTTCTCCTAAAATAGGAGTCCCATAACATTATTGGTAACACAGCTTCTACACATGCAATCAAAGATGGTGACGACGAGGATGATGAAAGAGTGAGAATATAGGACGCATGGGAAGCACCAAAAAAAATAGTACATGGAGCACAACAATTGAAAAGAGAAACAAAACAACCATAGACGAAATACGAGGAAGACAACATGTGGAATATGTTGAAGGAGAGATGAATATATTTAAGGGCACTGGAAACCAATGTTGGAGCTTTTCCTTCCACAGTTGTTGAGAAGTAGACTCAAGGAAACTGGGAGGTTAAGGTTGATGCCTAGGATGTTAGCTTTGATGGCAGTGCAGAGGCATGCAGCAACTTCAAGATCAACCAGATCCTTAATCAGGCTGCAGCATGGAAGGGTTGGTGGTGACCCCAATTTAACATTGACCAAGTTCAACACGTTAGCACACACCCCCAACTTAAGTGCATCTATAGGACATGCACCCTTTTGGTAGGGCACTGATGGGTCTGGGATTACAGGGATGTAGGTTGAGCTCACCATGGTGTAGGAAAGCATGTTGAGACAAAGGAGTAGAGCAACAACACAGGTTGATGCAACAGTGCCCTTGGAAGCCATTTCACTAAACTAAGGATATAACACAGAAAAGAAAAGTAATAAATTTGGTGAAAGTTAGAGAAGTGTGAGGGGGGTTTTATAGGTAACTAATTTAGTGGTTTTTGGTGTATTTGTTTTAAATTAGTAGTTAGGAGAACCCGTGAACCTTTGATTATAATTGAGATGCTTCTCTAGCTGGCACCCTGGCTGGGCAACACGAGGGATCATATGGGATCATATGTAGCAACAAAAGTGAACAGTTACTCATTTTGTTTTTCTTTTATAAGACAAAATTGTCATAAGGATTGAATCTTATAATAACTCCATCAACTTAATCACAAGCATGTATGCATGATTCACTTATTCGAAATTCCACTTCAACTTAATACGTAAGTAAATGCAAACTTCATTTTACAAATCAGTTATGTAAAATTGAGTTAGACTTAAAATGTCAATTTAAAACTTATCATATCCATATTTATTGTTTGTTACCCGCTAGAGATAAAGTCAATTTATAATCTCATTTTATAAATCAATTTTATAGAATTGAGTTAAACTTAAATTTACCTCTTAATTCTTTTTTGTTTTCCTTTCTCATTTAATTCAGAGTGAATATTATTAATCTGCAGTTTAATTTTCTCTGCCGAATTTCAAAATTGCTGAGAGTTTTGCTTGAAAATGTATAAATATGCTTTTGAGTGTCTTTATATGCTTTCACACACCCAGCCCTTCCCCATCTTTCCTGCTTTTTTTTTTAAGTATTAATCTGGTTGAACTGGTAAGTATTTCCTTTGTGTGTATTAAAGTATTGTATTTTTACATATAATTAGTTAACTAAGGTTATTGCTAATTTGGTTGAATAATGTGAATAAATTATTGCAAATTGCAAATTTTTTAATATTTGTAATTAATTTTTATAAATAAAGATCATTAATCAAAATACATTAATAATAGAAAGACCTTTGTAATTCAATTGTAGATTATAATTGAAATTTGACTTTAAATAGCTATTTTAAAAATTATATTTAATAAAATCTAAAATCAATTATAAAAGAAATTGTTTGGTATTAATATCAATAGCGTATAAAATCAAACTCTTTATGTATGATATCTAACTGAAATAACTAATGTTTATAAAACAGACAAATTATATACGTCATGGAGATAAGCTTTCACATGTAACTGCTCAATCTTTACTTTCCCACCAAACACACTAACAATATGTTCACTGTTTTTTTATTTTTATTTTTCTCATAAAGGGGTTCCAATGAATGTCACTGTATAATTAAGAAATGAAGTATTATGTCACATATATTTGTCGTATCATAACACGTGAACATTGGTTTACATATTTCAGCAAATAAGTTTCTTTTCATTTCTAATTACTTCTATATAGGTCTTCGTACATGATTTATTGGTTAAAAATAGCATCACAAAACATACCTTTTCAATCTACCCATTTTTATATTTTAAATAATTCAACTATCGTTGAATGATACATAATTTTTTTAATTTCACTTTACTATTCTTCACATATCTAGTAAAAACTTACCTATATTACCGAATAATTTAACCTAATTTCACACTTATCATATATAAAAAGTTCAATTTACTAACTTATTTTTTATAAGTATATAAGTTGAAAAGTTTATTCATTTTGTCTAAAGTATAAAAAGAAAAGTTTATCTAGAGTATAAAAAGTAAAGTAGTATCATAAGATCTTCTTAAATATCTACAATGGTTTATATATACCTTTCAAATTTCATTACGCTAAGTTTTATATGATTTAGAAATTGAGTAAAGGATAATTTTAGTACATTTTTCTCTTTTAATTTATATTTTAAAAATAAATCTTTGATAAAGACTTTAAGTTTCAGACAATATTTAAACAATTATAAAAACTTTTTAGTTATATAAAACTGCAAAAAAATAAATAAATAAAATTACTCTTCCCTTGGTAATCATGGGTCTTTCCTCCATGATATCTTCCAAGCTTTGAAAGGCTACCGAGAGAGCTTTAACGAGAATTTAAGTTAATTTTTATTCCAAGCTTACTAATAACACTTATATTTGGAATTATCGCTTGCCCCCTCATCCATGATATATTATAGTAAGTAGGTTTCTCCTTTACCATTGATTCCACAAAACACATGAATTGCATTAATTATTCTAAAACTAAATTAAATTTTAAAAGTGATACTGAGTAAAGTAAATTAAAAAACTCTAAATCATTTGAACTATATGAATTAATTTTATTTTAAAATATTTCTCAATATTATACGTTATAATTTAATTTAATTAAAATAGTTGTATTCACAAGCAATTTATTTTTTGGGTTAAATATGTTTTTAGTCCCTGAACTATCAAGCGTTTTTATTTTTCGTTCCTATTTCAAACTTTTCACGATTAGATCCCTGTCCTTAAGGAAACCATTATTTTTGGTCCTCCAATACAAACGGCGTTAAAATTCGGGTGATGTGGCTAACGTATAGGCACGTGGGATGACAGCTATCGTTTGTAACATTTGCCACGTGTTAAAACATTTTAAATGGAAATTGATTAGTGATTAAATGAGCTGACGGAGATAAGGGATTGGATCTTCTTAAGTGAATCAAAGACGAGGGTCATCTTCTTCAAAAGGTTTCGGTGATAAGCACATAATTTCAGCTGGGAAGAAGGTTTCAGTGAACCGCAAAAGGTTGGATTTCATCTTCTTCAACATTGGCGTAAATGGTCACGTAAGTTGATTTTCGTCTTTCGTTTCGTCTGAATGGATGGATTTGGGATATAGGGTTTTTGTTGGGAGTAGTCGAAGTTGATTTACTTTGGAAATTACTGTATCAGGGAAATGGAAGCTGACAGAGGAGGAAATGGTTGCACGCGAAGGAGTATTGGTTCTGGAATGTCCCAAACATGTGGATCCTCCTCTGACTTAGCTACAAGAAATTGTGGTTGTGGGGAAAGATTGTTGCTGTTGAAGGCAACTACATTGAAGAACAAAGGGAGACTGTTTTATAGATGTAGAAATTGGACAGTAAGTGAGAAAATGTTTTACTTATTGTGATGAAGTTTGTATTCGTGATTTGTAATTTCTTTTGCAGAGTAATTCAAGTTGTAACTACTTTGAATGGGTTGATGAAGGAGACTCGAAAATTGAAGGAAGCTTACAAAGGAGGAGTGAAGAAGTTGAAGTCTGTAATGAAAATGTTGTCTTGGATCTAAGGAAGAAGAAGGACAAGTTGAAGAGGAAATTAGAGCAAGAGAGAAAAAAGTTCAAAATGATGTTGGTCTTGTTTGTATTGTCATTATGGGCATTAACAGTGATGTTTTGTTTTATGTTTGTGCTGAAGATAAATTGTAATTAGATTGGTAATGTTGTGTTGTGGATGTACTTTCAAGTTTTAAATTGAATAAAATGTTGTGTTCTGTTATGTGATTATAGTTGTTATTTTAAATCAAAGAGTTTTATAGCATAGTTTATAAAAATCAGTTACACCCAAAATGTCAACTAGTAAAAGCATTATAGTGGTATGCGTAATTGAACCAGTAAAAGCATTATAAAAATGAAGTCTTGAACCAGTAAAAGCATTATAAAAATGAAGTTGCCAAGACATGTGAATGAAGTCTTGAACCAGTAAAAGCATTATAAAGAATGACCAAGTATCATTGGATGTGGATGGTTTATATAAAAATGTGACAAAAATACTTATAACATCAGAAAGCACAATGTGACAGCAGAAAGCACCAGTGTTGAACCAGCTGAAAATGATGCATAAGCTACTTATAACATCAATCTTGCAAGATTATTATGAGATGCCAACACCCTACTGCTTTGAAAAAAACTAATCCAACAAGTAATTTAAAGCACAGTGACTGAAATGGACAGGGGACAATGAAGAGTAAAATGTCATCCAAGTTAATGCATTGCATTCAACAAAACAACAGAAGAAATTACAGAAGTGGTCCCCCAGCAGTTTAATTAACACAAGAAGTGGTCCCCCAGCAGTTTAATTAACACAAGAAGTGGTCCCCTAGTACTTTAATTAACATTGGATGTGGTACACTATATGACAAACAAGTTGTCCAAAAAATACTGTGCCCATTACAAATGGTCTCCCGAAGTGGGTCCCAACCAGTTAAAGCATTATAGCATTAAAAAAAGTCTATGGATGTCAAGTGCAACTGGCTTGAGACCCTAGAAATTGTGCAGCCAATCTTGAGGATGTTCTTCTTCCCCCTTGACGCATATGTGCAGCCCCTCTAAGTTGTGATGTTCTTTGACCTTGTGAGGTTGATGCAGATGGTTCAGCAGCCGTTGCAGTTCTTCTTGCAGATCCTCCCCTTGCAGTTGATGCAGATCTTCCCCTTGCAGTTGATGCAGATCTTCCCCTTGCAGTTGATAAAGATCCTCCCCTTCCACCTGATGCACTTCTTGTTGCAGATTCTGTCCTTCCAGTTGTTGCAGATCCTCCCATTGCAGATGTGCCTCTTGTGTCCTGTGACAGGCTTAAGGTAGTTAGATTTGACATAAATATAAATAAATGAACTTGTAAATAACATGTTCAGGAGGAAATACCTTGCTTTTCTACCCCTTTTTACAACTTCTTACATTGTGTCCATATGCATTACAACTGCTACACTTCATACCAATATTTTTCTTGGACAATTTTGAATGGCTGACATATTCATCAGCTTCTCTTCTTCTTAACTTTTTAGGCCTTCCAGGAGGTGTTTTATAAGTGGGTGGTAGTAGTGGGGCAGTGTCGGATGTAGGCCAAAGTTGTTGTCCATTGATTGGAATTATTTCAGGTGCATAACAAGTGTTATAAGCATGTTTCTTGTAATATGGATGAACATAATCTTCTGGGTTTTCTAATTTATAATGTATGGCAGCAACAGCATGTCTACAAGGTATTCCAACCAAATCCCAAAAGTAACAACTACAAGTATGATTACAAAGATCAACTACAAACTTCTCCATTGTAAAGCCATGAGTGACCTCAAATTTAGCACCCCCTGCCCAAACTGGAAGCCAATTCCCACTCTTTTCAACTTCCTTATCAAGTCTTTTTCTCGGTTTAGGCATAACATCACCAGGATAGTTGATAACTTTTTCTCTAAGTGTTGCAAACCTACTCATAATATATGACCTAATCCATTCCATCATAGTAATTATAGGTTTGTCTCTTGCCAGCAAAATAGTACTATTAAATGACTCAGACAAATTATTGATCAACACATCACATCTAGGATAAGCACTAAATGCATGTTTACACCAAGATTTAGTTGGAATTGTCATTAACCAATTATAAGCATCACAATTCACAGTCTTCAACTCACCCATTTTTTTTTCCCAGTCTTGAAAGTATGTTGCCTTGGCAGCCCCCATCATAAGGTCTCTAATGAGTAGTCCTCCACCAAATTTCTTCTTATAGTTGTTGTACAAATGCCTTAAACACAGCCTATGCTCCACCCCATTCAAAATCTCATCAAATACTGCCATTAATCCCTGCCAACAAATGCCAACAACATTTACTAAAGTAACTTAACAATTTGAATAAAACAGGGAATGAAAAAACATATTGATGTATAAAGTAACTTACCTTTTGCTGATCCGAAATAAAGATCCACCTTTGACAATCTATTCCCCCAATATCACCCAGCAGCAGGGTCAAAAACCATCTCCATGTCTCTTTGCATTCATTTTCAACCACAGCAAAAGCTAGGGGGAAATATTGGTCATTAGGGTCTCTTGCCACTGCCACTAACAACTGACCTCCATATGTTGTCTTCAAATGACAACCATCTACCCCAATGAATGGCCTGCAACTACCTAAGAACCCCTCTTTACAACCCTCTAGACACATGTAAAATGCCCCAAACCGTGGTGGCAAAGTGGGTTGGGGTTGATTGACCTTAATCTTGAATGTTCCAGCCTTTACCCTTAGCAACTCAGCCACATAATCATACAAACGTCCATACTGACGTTCTCCATCACCCACTAAAGAATCCATAGCAATTTCCTTTGCTCTTGCTGCTTTCCAAGGAGTAATTCCAACACTAAAGGACTTTTTGATTTCATCTATGATTTGGTTCACTGTCATGCCTCCCACATTCACAAATCTGTCTACCAATACTTGTGCAATCCATTGCACACTTGCACTTTTGTTACTAAAAACCCTTCCACACTTGTGACGTCCAACGAGAGTTTTCACTCTAAAAGTTTCCCTTCCTCCTACCTTGCTTGCCATAATTACAAAACCACATCCCTTTTTACAAACTGCCCTCACTCTCTTCAAATCATTCTTAACAAACTTCACTTCTTTGCCATTTAATACGCTATGCTCCTGTAGGGCACTTTTAAAATCTTTCAATGACTTAAACTCCATCCCCAATGTAAATTTGAAACTCTTAGTCATTTCATCTGCTCTGTACTTTGGAAACTTCCTCCTATTATCACTAATAGCCTCATCACTATCCACATTTGAAGACAATTCATCAGTATTGTAATCTTCATTTATCTCATGCTCATGGTGTCCAACATCTTCGTTAACCATAAATGACCCCTCACCACCACCGTTTCTTCTCCTCACACTTTTCTTCCTCTTTTTCATTGTATTCCACCTCTCTAAAACAGGATTAATATTTCTTCTTTCTTCCTCCACCCTCTGATCCTCCATCCCAAACCCATCATCATCATTTTCCATTCTGTTCTCTTCACTATCATCCACATTTTCCATCACTTCTTCCTCAACCACATTGCCCTCTTCCTCACCCCTCTGTACATATTCGTCCTCAACGTTCCCCTCTTCTTCTTCGTAATCCATTAGGACATCTTCTACTTCCACATTCCCCTCCACCTCACCAACATAACCATCTTCTTTATCAACTGTATCATCTTCTTCAGCCACATAAGCATCTTCTTTATCCACTACATCATCTTCTTCAGCCACATATGCATGTGCTTCACCAACATAACCATCTTCTTTATCCACTGCATCATCTTCTTCAGCCACATAAGCATGTAGTTCACCAACATAACCAACTTCTTTATCCACTGCATGATCTTCTTCATCCACATAACCATCTGCTTCACCAACATAACCAACTTCTTCATCCACAATAGCATCTTCTTCAACAACATATGCATGTATATCTTCCACCTCTTCTTCCATATTTACCTCTTCCTCCGTCTCCTGTACTGCCTCTTCACCAAAACACAAAAACTTTACTTCATCTGGCTGACTAGGTTGTAGATGTTGGACATAGATTTCAACCTCATCATTATTTGCCTCTGCATAGTTAGCCAAGAACAGTGCTTCCCTGTCATCACTCAGTAATCTCAGGTTGTTCATTGCCTTTTGTTTTGCCCCCTTCCACCATAGCTTGAACTCTGCATCATACTTGAATTCTTTAACATATCCCACTGCTTCAAAGTAAGACCACCTGTCCGGATCAATTCCTTTTATAACATGTATTTCTCCTCCCACATATTCTATTCCCTTATTCTTCACGAACTTCCCCATGTGATGCAGAGAAAAATGAAAAACCATTGCTAATCCTACATTGTAAAATGCACATTTTACTCACACAATGCACAATAAGCAATGGAGTGACAGTAAACATAAACGAAAATAACAAAATTACCTTCTTCGAATCGCCTTCCTCACACACACAATGCAAACGAACACTGGAGCAACAAAGTTATCAACCCTAATCGCGACTCACGTTCAAGATAAAACAAAGTTATCAACCCTCGTCTTTGATTCACTTAAGAAGATCCAATCCCTTATCTCCGTCAGCTCATTTAATCACTAATCAATTTCCATTTAAAATGTTTTAACACGTGGCAAATGTTACAAACGATAGCTGTCATCCCACGTGCCTATACGTTAGCCACATCACCCGAATTTTAACGCCGTTTGTATTGGAGGACCAAAAATAATGGTTTCCTTAAGGACAGGGATCTAATCGTGAAAAGTTTGAAATAGGGACGAAAAATAAAAACGCTTGATAGTTCAGGGACTAAAAACATATTTAACCCTTATTTTTTTAAGTAGAACTGTCAAAACGGATAATCCGGCTCGGTCCACCACAAGTTTGTTACTTAGTGAGTCAACCCAATCCAGTTCATTTATTAGCGAGCTGAAATTTTTTTGAATCCGGCTCGATCCACCACGGGTTAGTGGGTTAAACGGGTTGGCTCACTAACTCACTTAATTATAAGTTTTCTTTAAAATAGAAAAAAATTATATATTTTTTTAATTTAAATCTAAAAAAATTTCACTCTAAAATGATGTTAAACTCCAAAGACAATTCAAAATAAAAAATATATATCATACAATCCAAGCTTAATCCAAAAACAAGCACAAAACGCAAACAAAATTTTTAATATTGATAATTTTTGTATCACTTGTCCATTTATAATATTAAAATCTTGAATAAATAAATCTATAATATTTTTCTCTTTTGAAACATCTTTTTTTTTATCTCATCTACAATATAATAAAAAAAACTAAGTAATAATATTGAAACACAAAATAATAAATAATTAAATTAAATTAGGTGGATTGGTGAGTCAATCCAATTCGCCATGGTTCAACCCTGGTGAGTCAACCTAGTTCACCATGGGTTCAATCCGGGTAAGCTGGGTTCTAAGTGAGTCAGATTGAAAACTAGTCCACATAAAAACAATTATATTCTTTTCAAATCCAACCCGACTCAAACCCGTAATAAATTGGATTAGCTTGCAGATTACAAACTCAGACAACACTATTTTTAAGAACCAAATTAATATAACAGTTTAGGATACGTAATTTTTATTTAAAATAGTTTTTTTTATACAGTTTAATTTAGCATAAATTTATTTAAGTTGAAAACATTTCTTTACAATCCTATCATAGTAATATTTTTACATAAGGAGGAAAGTTCAGCTCTATGGCTTATGCTATGTTTAAATGACAAATATATAAAATTTATTTATATTATAAAAATTGGTTAAATACATTTTTACTTGAGAATGAAAAATGAAATTAGTTATGATTTGAAACTTTAGCCTAATTTATTCCCTCAAAATTATGTAAATACGTGATTTAGTTTTTTTAACTTAATTTTATTAAATTTATATAGTATTTTAAATGTATCTTTTTATTAATGCATTTAAAATTTAAATAAGTTTAACAAAATTTGATTAAAAAAATTAAATTTTACATGTTTTAAAATTGAGATATTAAACTGGGTCAAAATTTTGAATAAAAATTAATTCTAGTTTTAACTGAGACAAAGATGAAAACATATTTAATTCTATAAAAATCAAATCAATTAATAAAAAAATGTGTAAAAAAAAGTTGAAAATAACTTATTTAAATCCTTCAACGTTTTAATAATAAATATAAGTGTAATTTTGTACACTCTGAACTAAATAATTTTATCTCACGATAAGAGTTAGATAGGTGGATAATTAGTTTAAGCGTGGCATAAATCTCCATTATGTAACAAACATGTCCACATAATCCACATTAAAAATGAACTTTAATTCTTGCTAATCACGTTAGTTCTGCAAAGTCTATGGCTTAAATTGATCACTTTAGATATGCAAAAGTTTCAGATTCTTTCAGCATTTATTTACATAATAATATCCTACTAAGTCCATAAACAATATACAACTACTAGAAGTAAGAAACAATAAATTTTAAATCATTTGACGCAACACAACACAACATATTATAAAAATCAATATACAAGTTTAAATTTTAGTCCATTGCGACCTCCTCGTGTTAAATCTGGCAAAATGTTACTTTTAAAACGTAATTTGTCACACATTGAGAAACAGAAAAAAATAAACTTGTTTAATCAACAAGAGTTTATCCCGTGAAAACTCATTGAAAATCTTCACCTTATAGTTTATACAGCTTTATAATGAAGGAGAAATCATATAACAGTACTCTGTCAATTTTTCTACTGTTTTTGAGATCAAGATTAACAACTTGCAATTATGAAAAAGTATGCGGAAAACCAGCTTTGCTGATATTAAAAGTATATCTGTGGAATACTGTTTTGAAACTCCAATTTCAACGCAACTCCAATGAGCTTCATATTTAAAATTTTAAGAGCAGAGTTAAAGGATTGTATATTGTCGACTAAAAAGAAGAATGGCTAAATAAATACTGAAGTGAAAGAAGTTATACATAAGCCGTATCTATGACTATGAAGTAGTATTGAAATTTCACTCTACTCCTTTTGTTCAATCTGGGGAGCATCAGTGGTATTGCTCAAGGCATTTCCAATACTTAGGAGGCCGTTTCTATACAGAATGTCCAACTCATCAAAATAAGGGCAGCTTTTACTATTTTGACGCCTCTTCTTGCCACTCCCTATTGTCCTTTTATAGTATTTGTTGATGTTTTCCCACTTCTCCTTACACTTCTTTGCAGACCGATTATAGCCCAATGCATACATTGCTTCAGATATCTCCTCCCAAATTGACCCTTTCGATCCCATGAAACGGAACTTGTGCTCCAATGAAGTTCTCACTGTGATAAGTGATTGCACTTCAACATCTGGCCATCTACTCTTACTATGATCACTATTAAATTCTTTATGAGCATTCACTTCAACTTCACCCTCTTCTCTTTTGCTGCATGCTTCTACTGCTTGGGGGATTTGAATTTCGTGGCCCAACAGATTCTGAATGAAGGATATGAGGGCCAAACTGCGAGACTTTTCTTCAGCTCTAGCCTCTTCCTCTTTTCTAATTCTCTCCATCTCCTCATTCTTCCAAGCTTCTTCTCTCTTTATCCTTTCCCTTTCCTTCTTTTCTATGATTTCCACCAACTGTTTGTGCATCTGTTCCTGCTTCTCCATCACCTTTGTCACCAAATTCTTCACAAAACCTTCAAGCTTTCTCACCGTCTTTCTTCTCCTCTTTCTAGGGCCATTTCCTTCAGGGCTTGCTGATGAATTGTCATCATTCTCCTCTTCATCCTCCGCATCCAAAGCCGAGCTGAAACAAGGAAGAACAAATCAAAAAGAGCAGTCCAAACCAATCTTAAACCTGTCAAGAAAGACTGTTTTGATTTCACACATGTGTCAGAGTGAATCTTGTTCGAAACACTCTCGGGTACTAAATGAAACACACCTCTTTTGGTAAAATTCTGAACCTTGATTTTTCATGTAACAAAAGATTAACCCTTTCACCAGACTCACCTCGCGTTAGTAAATAAAGGGTAACAAATTATCAATAGTTGGGGTTGCTAAATCATTCGGGAAAATGGTTTCATTCCAACAAGACCTTGTTTTTCAATTACCACACAGAACATTCTATATACTAGAAATACTTGTGTGCAGATAAAACATAACTCTTGACCCAACTATAAAAATAATAATACACCGTACAATGCATTTCTTTTCATCCACCAAAAGCACACTGCTACAAACCAAAGCATTCTCGAATCAGAAAAGAATGATGTATAGTAGTACCAAGTTGTGGGCTCAGTCTCTTTCTCTCTCATAAAGACGCAACACAGAGCTCATAGCATCAAATGGACAACACTGCAATGCAACATATTCTGAGAACAAGTTCGTGCCTAACACCTCATCGCAAACACTCATAAAAAAAAAGCAACACACTCTGCAACCACCGCCAATCACAATCTTTTTTCAATTAACTAAAATAATAGAAAAGGAAATCACTTTATTGGTTGTACGTTCCGCCCCCATTCAGCAAAGACAGGATATAATATAAGCATAAAAATAAAAGATAAAGACACACAAATTCAAATCGAATTAATAATTAAAAATAACGGAAGAGAGAAAAGGGGATCTTTTAATAATTGATTAGATAAAAAAAAAGAGGAGAAAAGCAGAGGTGGAGATGGGAGAAGAGAAACGGACTCACTCAGATTCTTGGCTCGGGGTGTGACCCGACCCGGAGGCAATCGGATCGGGCGGACGAGGGTGGGCATTGAGAGCGGAGGGAAGGGACCGGATGGGGCGGAGCTTCTGGGGGTTGTGGCGGTGGGAGAGGAGGTCGGCAGGGAATAGAAGGTCGCCGGAATCGGGAAATGGAGCGACGTGGTCGGGGACGGGGAAGTGATCGGCGGCGAAGAGGTCCATAAAATGGTAAAAAAAAAAAAAGGGAAAAAAATAGCGGCGCGAGGGTTTTGAGAAGAGGTGAAAAGTGAAGGAGAATGGTTATTCGTTGGTAAGTAAAATGACTACTGCGTTACTCTGTTGGTAAATTAGAATATAACTAAGAAGAAGTGAAATGAACCACATGCCCATGTTGTAACTTCTAATGTGCCCAAAATGTTGTCTTATTTTAGCTACGTCTAATGTCTGATTCACCGATGAGAATTAAATAATGCAAGACACACATTCCACTTCTTGTCCTTTTTAATTGAAATAAAAGCATGCTTGTTGAAGAAAAAGATTATAATAATATTTTCACTGCTAGTTAAATATTTAGTGCACAGTTTATATATTTGGATTATAGTAAAAACCGGAGACTTCAGTTGAATTTCAAATCTTGTGTCGGTAGAAAGATGTCGGCTAAAGATATTTCTATTTGGCCTTGTAGTTTAAAAAATTAGCCTATTTTAAAATAAGACTGCTTTGTAAATTGGGGTCCTTTATTTGTTATCCCCGTAAAACTCTTCATTAATGGAAAATGATAGGTTTTCATCATACTAAACTGAGTTTTTTCCTTTTTTATCTTACCTATTTTATTGTATACAGAAAGTAATTCAAGATATAATTGGATATTAAATGTGAAAAATTAACCGATTTTTTGCTGAATAAGGTTGTGTTATAACTCCATAATTTTACCATATGCGTTCACAATAAAATTATATCAAAAAATTGATTACAAAGTTTTCGCTACGTTTATGTAGTTGTGGAAGAAGTGCTTATAGAAATTATTTTAGAGGTTGAATCACAAGCTCATAGTTACATACAAATGGATGTTAGGTTCAGATTCATATAAAACAAGTAATTATTACTTTGGCAAATATTAAATTGCTTTTTAATGTTTCTTTTTCTTAATTACGTTCTGCTTTTGTTTATAATCTTGCAATCTATTTGGTTTATTTACTAGCATCTTGAATTTTTATTTATTTTGTTTTTCTTTTTTTCATTTTTCGTCTCGTTTTCCTTCGTGTCCACTTCATCTCTGTTTCCTTTCCTACACCTTCCTTTTATCTTCTTCTTTCTTCCCTTCACACACCACTAATCTAAACTCTGCAACCTCCACACCATTATACTATTCATTTACGTCAACATTACCAATTTTATCATCTTCATCGGCTTCATTGCATTCATATTGTTACAAAAATGAAGACATACACATGAAACTTTACTAAAATAAAAAAATGAAAACAAAAGAAGAACACACGAAACTTATTATAAAAAAAATTATACTTCACAAATTAAAAATAAATTTTAACTATCATGAAAAGAAATATAAAATAATATATATTAAATAAAACACTAAACCATTTAATTTTTTTTTTGAAAAAAGTCAAATTAATTAATTTATTATTAAAATAATTTTCTTACAAAATATATGCAAACATACTCCAGAGCAGTGTTGTCAAAACAGGTAACTCAATTTGATTCGATATGACCCATCACAGGTTGATCACTTAGTAAATCAACTCAATCTAACTTATTTATTAGCAAGTACATAAAAATTTGAATATAATCCAGCTCACAATGGATTGGTGGGTTAAACGGGATAATTCACTAACTCATTTAATTATAAGATTTTTTTTTTCAAATTTAAGAAAAATTACAAATTTTGTAATTCAAATATAAATAAATTTCACACTAAAATGATATTAAACTAAAAAAAGTATCATACAATACTACAAAAAACGAACAAATAAATTTTTAATATGGATTTTTTTAGTGTCACTTATCCATTCATAATATTAGAGTCTTAGATGAATAAATTCATAATATTTTGTTTTCTTGAAACATCTTTATCTCCATCTATAATAGAATATAGAATAATAAGTGTTAACTAATGATATTGAAACACAAAATAATAAATTATGGCTCACAATTCAACCCAAGTGAAGAGGTTCTAAGTGAGCCGGATTGAAAATTCACTCGTATAAAATAATTATATATTTTTCAAATTCAACCCGACTCAAATCCACTGTGACAGATTAATCACAAATTCTAATCTATTTTAAAGCATAAATAATCTCATAATTAATATAAATAGAAATATATACACCTAAAAATATTTTAAAAGGTATCCATTTATTTATTCAATTTCTTCTAAAAATAACATGTAACTAAACCACCATTCTTTAATTTAACCTTTGAATGTAAAAAAAGAACTTGATTTTAGTATTGTAGTTTCTTTTACCGATTCCTAATAAAAATATTGACTAAAAGTTGAATATATAATAATAACATTATTATATTATATAATTATATTGCAATGATTCTCTTTTATTTCTTAATCCCAATTTTATTTATTTTTAATAAATAGATTTTTAAAATTCATAACTTTGATTTAGTATATACTTCAACGGAATCCCAAACTTAACATATTCAGTTAAAATGCTATTAAAATTATATAATTAATCACATTAAAAGATTATCATAAACCAATAATTGAAAATATGAAAATGTTTAAAATTTATGAACTAAAAAAATATAACTGGAGAAAACAGAATTGTAATTTACACAAAAAAAAAAAAAAAACAAAAAGTGAGCTCTCAAACTGAATTACGGGTGTGATCTTTTGATTTGTACGGCGAGGGTATCCCATGCTTGCGTGTCAACTTCTCCACCGCTTTCCTTCCTTCCATGGAGATTCTGCTATTTCGAATGCCTTTTTGGTTTCAATTTTGAATTTTCTTCTCACAAACACAAATAACACGCCAATCTGACTCCATTAATTTTTGACGCAAACTTTGATTTAGTAATTTCAGATCCTTACGTATTCGCAGCTTCATTACTTGTCCTGCTAAACCCAATAATTAATTAAGCAGACATATGTTACCATAACGTATTCTCTGTGGTTGTGAGTTTGGATTCACTGTCGCACATTAACAACATGCTCAGATCACTGCCCAAGCTCTCACTCCTCTTTTCCTCAGCTAGGAATCCTCGTTATCTTACAAGTGCTCAGCGTTTCACATCTCAAGGGAGAAGACCAACTTCAAGAGGTATGTTTTCAACTCAAACCAAATAACCAAACCACCTTATTATTTTTTGCTTTGTCGGATTAACACTGACCCGGTTTCCAATTCTGTTTCTTTTCGATTTTGGGTATCGTTTATCACTGGCAAAATTTAGCCTTTTTTTCATTGGTTCCAACTTCCAATGGGCGTGTCTGTTTTTTTTTTCTTTATATTGTTAGTATTCTATAGTGATAATCTTATTTAATTATTACATCCTGAATTGAATATTACTAATAACTAGGCCAAACACACAAGCTGATCGTGATGGTTTCGTTTTGGATCTGCATTTGCCGGGTAGACCTCACTGCATGGCTTGCTATTGCACATTGTTTTGGGGTCTCCTGTATCATGATGAGGAGTGTTGTTATGATATATTGTTATAGTATATCACCAATATCCTCCTGATTCATGAACACAAGTATACATGCATTAATATAATCTTCATGTACTATTGACATCAGTCAAAAGATATTCTCAGGAAAAACACTATCGTACATGTCAGTTTGCGATTATAAATTGCAACATTCCCAATGGATGATTACTTCAACTTGGTTTTCTTGATTTTTTTTCCCAAAATTGTCCTATCCAAAGGTCATCGTCGGTCGGTTTCTACATTGGCTGAGGTAACTGAAAAATGATGAAAATAGTAAGGAGATTGAACAAATTTACTCATTCAGAAAATTACTTTCTTCATGCTGCTTAACTGTTCAAAACTCTTAATAAGTTTCAGTTTGAATTTAAAATGAGTAATTCATGCATCCACATATGGTATTGTAAAAGTTTGGTTGTATATTTTTCCCAATCAGTTGGGAAAAGGTTGGCTGTCAGGAATGCTAATCCTTTGTTTACACTGGATTCTGTTCGCATGTTATAAGGAATGCTTAATTGTAATAATCTAAAGTTACTTTTTCTCACTTTTCCTTAATAGTCAAGATTGGAGCGGCAACCACTCTTTCTATACTATCTAAGTCAACTTCAACAATTTCATCTGCAATTGCCTCAGAAACTGCCGCAGAAGATCAAGTTCAACAGATCAACCTACTAACATCAACTGATGATAAATACGGTGGTGTTACTGTGGAACTGAATCATCCTATGGATTCTTCAGAATTTATCCAAGTCCTTAGAGCTTCAGTTTCTCACTGGAGGCAGCTGGTAGGTAATCTTTCTATTTAGTTGCTTAACGTTATTAATATATCATATTTGATGTCACCCATTGATCGAAACACACTGGTGAATTATTTAATAAAACATAAGGCTTTTTCATTTAAAACTATGCATGATTAGGGACTCATAGTAAATAATACTAGCACTCAAACCAGATACATAGATAATTTCCATGTACGTGTAGTGGCAATCCTTTTCTTCCTTTTTGTTTCCTTGTTTAGCAATAAATAGTATATGTTGATCGTCAATGAATGCATCAGCCACACACATGAAGATTTTAGTTTCTTCTTTTTTCATTAACCTGTCATTAAGTATATAGATCGTTATCTTTTAGTTAAGTTTAGTTGGTTATTCAATAAAAAATGTTAGCTGACCTTCATAATCCTAGTTTAGCGATTAAGATATGAACTATTTTCCTTTTGAATTTGCAGTAAGGTTTTTTATTTAAGGATGGTTGCAAGCTCACTTTTCTGTCTGTTTTATTTTGCAAAACGAGCTAATAAGCTTGTCAGTTATATGCAACAAAACTTGGGCATTTTTATCTGTACTGAGAATCTGGAATCCATATGAGTTAATGAATCCACATTGTCATGCAGGGCAAGAAAGGTGTTTGGATAAAATTACCTATTCATTTAGCCGGTCTAGTTGAAGCTTTAGTTAAGGTGACTAATATTATTGCTTACCTTAATCATAATGGTTGTGTTTAATAAGTTTAGTTGATGAAAGTTGGAGTTCCATTAAATTTGTCAGGTATCAATTCTATTTATTAACTATTATTTCCTGTGTACTTTTATGCAGGAGGGGTTTTGGTATCATCATGCAGAACCAAATTATTTAATGCTTGTATATTGGATTCCTGACAGTCCAAGTACTATTCCTGCAAATGCCACACACAGGGTGGGGGTTGGTTCATTTGTCATGAATGAAAAACAAGAGGTTTATCCCCCACCATCTATCACAATGTAGTGCAACTTCATAATCAGGCTTATACTTAATTGGAAGAGTTCTCTTATTGTTTGAGGGTTTTATCTTTGATAAATATTGTTATGCCTTTACTGTGTCTGAATAAAATGATAATGTCATAGATGAGGATGAAAAAGAACTTATTACAGTGTATGTGTTGCATTCTGTTCTAGAAAGGAGCTAGTAAATTTTGATTTTCTTTTGTTTATTTTAGTTTGGCCCTTCATTTTCTGACCCATTGCTCCTGCTTATTTTTGTTTTTGTCAGTTTCTGTCTGGTAGGTCCATTGTCAGAATTTTTATTGAAAAAATAATAAAATGTCTCCATTAGTAATATGAATTCTGAAAAACTTAATTTTATTGGCGATTAACATTTCACTTTTTAATTATTTCATGATCTTAGGTCCTGGTTGTTCAGGAGAATAGTGGACTATTTCAAGGAACTGGAATTTGGAAATTCCCTACTGGAGTTGTTGATCAGGTAGATGTGTTGGATATATTTCACTACGGTCTAAAAGTCTAAACTTTGTGCATATAATCTACTCGTTCAATCTATATAGGGAGAAGATATTTGTGTAGCAGCAGTAAGAGAGGTCAAAGAAGAAACAGGAGTAAGTAATCTCGTTGCTGTACCAATCAAAAGTGGCTAGTCCTGAAATCAGTTATCTATTTGAGTGTCAGTATCGAAGCCTAATTTTTCTGGGTCTCTCAATTTTCAGGTTGAGTCAGAATTTGTTGAAGTATTAGCCTTCAGGTAGCATGTTTATATGAATATATTGTAACAATTTGAATATGGGAAGTTTATTTGATTGATATTGGAGACATCAAATAGGAGATAGAAATTTTCAGGTCTCACTGATCGGGGATGTAGGGAATAGGGACTAAGGAAAGAAGGGGCAACATCACATTATCCAAAATCCTAGAGGGGATGAGGAAATTCTTTATCACATTGATACAACACCTGCACGGTCCATTTTTGTGTCTTGCTGTGTCTAGCAAGAGTAGTTTGCCTATGTTAACATATCCATTTTAGCTATATAATTGGATAATATGCTTGAAATATTTATATACTGCAAAACTTGTTGATAAATTATTGATTTCTTTCTTTTGAAGTTTCCTGAATTCTTGTGATGAGACTGTACTATGGATGACTGAGAATTCTTTTCTTGTTTCATCTAAATATCTGATTGACAGACAAAGTCATAATTCATTCTTTGAGAAGTCAGACTTATTCTTCGTGTGCATGTTGCGGCCTCTTTCTTTTAACATCCAAAGACAGAGATTTGAGATACTGGATGCACAGGTAGGCGAATTCTTGTTGAGGCCGAGCAGTAATTATAGTTTGTTTTCCATATCTTTTACAATGTTCAATGCTTATTGAGAGTAAAAGACTAAGGTAAATGCTAACCAGTAGTTAAAGCATTAACAGGAAACACCTATGTAACAAAGTAATTGAAACTCGTTTACTTGACGACCTACTCTGACTTTGCATACTTATCACATCATATGTTTATTTTTCTTTCAAAGTATTCATTTAATGAGATTTAGGTAAAAGTAATTTAAGCCAGGGAACTAAAAGCTAACTTTTTTCAAACTATAGAGACCACAAATATTAATTTTTAAATATAAATTATACTTTGTAAAAGGATCCCAAGGAAATGTAAAATCATTGTAGACAAAGAGAAATATCAATTGTTCTTATGATTAATTTTCTGCAGTGGATGCCATTTGAGGAATATGCAGCTCAACCATTCGTCCAAAAGAGTGAGCTTTTGAAGTACATAAATGATACATGTTTGGCAAAGATGGGTGGACAATATTCTGGATTTTGTCCTGTATCTACGTCATCGAACTTTTCTGATCAAAAGAATTATTTGTACTTGAATGCTGGGACCTTAAAGAGCTCCTATTCTTCCTGAGCATCATCACAGATTAAAGGACATTCAATTACTTTATATCATTCATTATGTGAACATGCTGGTCTTCATCAGGGAAGCCAAATTTGAAAGCAATTTCATTGATGATAAAATTTAGTTTCTGTCAAGAATGGTTAGAAAAAAAGTTAACATTCAACAAACGATCATTTTTCACGCTATACATGATCATTCAATGCATTATATTTTCTTCTTTAATAAACACTTGTAAATGTTTATTCAAATTGATCTATACAACAGAAGTGAGTGACTGTGACTGTGTCTATGATGGTCATGGCACTGCAAGTTATTTGGAGTCATGCAGACATCATAAAAGAACTTGCATGAATGTTGACATCATCCGTGACTTTGGAAGCAGCTTGTTAGTGCTGATTGTCATGCGCGCACATTTGGTCCAGTGCACAAGATTATTTGATTAGTTCCAAATTGCCGAAAAGCTATGTTGAGTGGAGTGGACCAATCACTTCCCAGTTTTGCTCCTCCTCTTTCCAAACATTAATTTTTTATGCTGAGTTAGACCAAAAAAAAATCTTTAAATAAGTTTGTCATCATTGAGTTTATAAGAATAGTATATTCAGTGTAAGAAGATCATACAGTACAATCTAGTGAAACTAGAAAGATACACTTCAGTATTGTTACAGAAAGATGTCAGTACTTTGTGATTATATATGATGAAATGACATTTATCTTATGCCAACCTCACTTAAATTATCCTTTACAGCATAATTGATATCAATGCTTATAAAACTTGCATTTGGGATTTTACCATGACATGTAAAAGATGAATCAATGTTAATTTTCTTTTTGGATATGGTGAATTTATTGTCAAGAAGTTAGGTTTATTTACCTTTTATATGTTTTACCAAGTGTTATTTTTTTCCACTTTCCCTACAAATGTTTGAAGAAAGAGTCTTCAGCCCTTTACCTATATTGTAATAATTTTCTAAACAAATAGTCCAATATCTTGACTAAGTAACAAAATCAATCATCCATTGAGATTAGATTCCATTAAAGACTTTTGTGTGGCCCTGCCTTCACATGTAGTTGAAGCGTCAATAGACAACCCTAATTCTTCATAAGGAAGAAATCTATCTAATTTACAACCCCTCGTGGCATTGTAACATTGATTTTGCTTCAATTTCCACCTAGTTACTGTTGTTTTACATAAGAATCTAACCTAAGACAATTATCAATGGCCAAAACGTCCTTTCAGGGACCATATATATTCATTCCCTTGACCAAAGGCCAATTAATTCACCAATACGATATGAAATTTCGTGTTTAAACAGTTGAATTGTGATGCTAACATCTTTGTCTCTTTAGATATGTATATATAGTGGAATTGAAGAATAAGTGTAAAGCAGAGGCAAGAAAAATCGATACTTGATAGCACTGATTAAGGCAAAGGCCAAATAATCCGAATAACACGGAACCCATGTCTCTTTTTCCTGCTCCAATGTTTGTCTACACTTTGCGCCAAAGTTTAACCATGCTTTCCTTCACTTCAATTTGTAGAAACGTTCGGATAATCTAGTTTATAAAACAACCTTATCCTACTCAAATTTTGACGAAGGACGTTCATGCAAAAATATCTCACTCAAATCTAATAAGAGCGTAGAAATGTAAGCCATTTTTAACAAGAGTTATCCTTAATATAAACAGGAGCCATGAAATGTCTCAAATGTATTAATATAACCAACTTTTTACTTTTTTTAAGTACTCTTAAAATAATTATAAAATAAATATCATATGTTTCGTATCATAGACTATTTATTTTATTAAATAATCTTATTTTACTTTTTAAACTCTTAAATACTTGTTATTTTTTTTCAAAACGGTTTTCCGTATTAGACCGGAAGTACAAAGATTACATAAAAGACTTTCCATGCATGCTCTTAAAGATTCGTTATTACTTTAAAATGTGTGTTTTATAAGATTTATGTTGTTTTTTAACATAATCTATGTTCTAAGGAAAATCGTTTTGAAGACAGAAGATATCATTGTTCTCTTTGCTTTAATCCGATGAATTGGTAAAGTCAGGGAAAACCATTTGTAGTCAACTGTGACCAAAAGCTCATTTGATACGTCCCTTTGTCTCTTCTGCTTAAACATTTATTTCACCAACATATTTATCTATTAATTTAATAGTGACAAACTATTTTTTTAAGTTTGTGTATACATATATCAAAAAGTGAACTTTAACCCTTTTAATAAAACCCTTTTCATATACTTATTCAAATATGAAGCTTTTTACACAATAATTTATTTTGTTGCATATAAACTAGTTTAGCTCTCGATTTTTTGTCCCCTTGTCAGTTCATCATTAAGGAAGGTAATGTAACACAGATGCTTCATCTATTATTATTGAAGTTCTTAAAATTGGAAAACTAGAAGACAAAAATGACACACCACTACACAACACTATATCATGCAATAATTATCTGTTACTCCAAAAGAAAAGATAAAGCAGCAGCAGTAATTGCTAATTAATTTAAAAGTAATGCCAAAATATTTTTCTCCTTTTCCTACTGTATTTTGCTTCGAAAAAAGAAAATCTGAACCCATATAACACCATACCAGGATCAGCAAAGAAATAGACATAAAAACATGAAGAAGAATACAAAAATTCTGTGCATGCCACATCACCATCATCCATGATATATAATGTCTATATTCTCAACGACGAAATTTCAACAAGAAATTACAAGGTGGAGCTGCTTCTAAAACCAAACATATACGAATTTAAATAATGATAATCATCTTATAGAATCAATTAAGCTTAAACAGACACATGCATAAACATGCTACTATCTAGTTCTTGCAGAAGATGCTGATCCAGCACTCCCAGATCCATACACGTGTCCCTGATGCCCCATCATCGCCATCATAGAGTTTGGCACCATACCTCCATGAGCATGGCCATGGATATAAGCCTCATCCCTCTGATCACCGCCACCACTACCTCCTCCACCACCACCACCACCCTGTGGCCTTCCCATCATAGCAGTTTTCTCCCCCTCCATCTCCCGATACTTGTGCAGGTAAATCTTGAGAGGCTCCACATACTCCTCAAACCCCAGTGTGGTCATGGCCCACAGTAGGTCATCACCGTTGATAGTTTTTCTCTTCTCCTTCTGGCACTTATCAGATGCTTCACCTGTTATGAAGCTGATGAACTCCGACACACACTCTTGCACGGTTTCCTTCGCCTCTTTCGAGATCTTCGCGTTCGCCGGCAACGCCTTCTTCATGATCCTGCTCACGTTTGCTATCGGAAGGAACCTGTCTTGCTCTCTGCACCCCGAGAATTCATTGCCTCCACTCGTGTTTCCGGCTTGACCTCCGGAATCGTTATCGGACTCCGCCATGACCTCACTCTCACACACACAGATATATACCACCACCACACACAAACTTATTATATACACATAACCCTTTTTTCTCCCCCCTCTCTCTCTCTCTATATATACACACACAGAGACACAAATGCAGGTATATGTATACGTACAAAGTATTAATTAACCGTCACTTAACTACAACTGTAATAAATTAACTGATACAAAATTATTTGATTGAAATAAGGTTCTCTTATTCACATAAATATGTGTACTTCATGAAATTAGATATATTATTATTAATATTAATAGAAAGAGTAATACACATCTAAGATTTTTATATTCATTTAACAAAAAATATCATAAAAAATGAATTTTTGTTAAATGAATATAAAAATCTTGTGTATTAAAATATTATTTTAAAAATAATAATTGGGATTGAATAGTGAGAATGATGTGGAGAATAAGGTTGAGTGTGAATGTAATTGGAATTAATTTGTGAGAGGATAGGATTAAATAAGGAAGGTTGGCAAATGGGGGGTTGGAGTGGGAGAAGTGGGTGTTTGTTGGATTGGAGAATTGGATTAATTAAGGTATTTGGAGTTAATTAATTATGTTTAATTATTACTGCGTGTACATAGTTAAGAGACGTGGCTAATTTGTGGCCGTTGGTTTATGTGATTGGTTAAGTAATTGACGCGTATGGTTGATGATTAGCGCTGGATTAGAAGGAAAAAGATGAAGATCCACGTGGACGTTGAATTATGGCAAAAGGAAAGAAGACCTTATAAGCTGTTTCTGTAGGACGGCTCCATCGGCTGAAGAAAACAAAAAACTTCAAGCCTACCCTATGATGAACAGGTTTTTTTTCAAAATTAAAAACAAAAATATGTTACTGTAGTAATATTTTCTCATTTAACAAAATTGTAATTTATAATGATTTAAATAACAATTATGTATTTAATGAATTGAAAATTATATACTTTTTGGTGGAAAAAATAAAATATTGTACTTCCTAATCTAATTATTAATACTTAATTAAATTTCATTAAATTGGACAATTAATTAATTTTGTCAAATATTCATACTTCGACCATTTAATAATCTATTATGTATAATTATTTAAATAAATTGTTTGTCTTGATTTTGTAGGTGTTACACTATTGCTTGGATTTGAACAACTTTTATGTTTCACAGTTAATATTATTATTAATTTAGTTTAATTATTTTGGTCCTGTAATGAGACTATGTATTACACATATTTAAACCTCAGAAAATTTTATTTATTTGTATAAACAATGACAATGAACTAAATGAGTAATGTTTCAATTTTCAACTTTCTACTTGTCAATCTTTAATGGAAAAATAAGAATTTTCCTTCTTTCCATTTTCAACCTTTAATGTAAAAGCATCACTTCGTTATTTTACCTGAATTCGCTAATTTGTTAGATTTCGATTTTCAATTTAACTTTTTCAAACATTTAATAACTTTCGAATGGACCAGGATATGAAAAAAAAAATGCACGATGATAAAGCTGCAATCTATTGGTTGAAATGTTTTCAGTTTAAGTTTTAATTATGAAGTATTGAAAGAAATGCAGAATTAATGTTGTTCGAAATACAAAGTGGGAATGCAACGCTTAAAAAATTATATATGTTAAATAACACGATGTATATTATCTGTTTTTTTTTTAAATAATACCTGTAAGAACTTGAAAATAATAAAGCTATTGGACTTGTCAGTCATAAGCTAAGATCCATGACTTTAGAAAGAGGTTTTCTAAATATCAGGATTTCTTCATTTTGCCAGCTTTTTTTCTCTCTCTAAAACCCTTGTCCTAAAATTTTCTTTTCCTTCTCTCTAGATTTTCTTTTCATTGAACCGATCAAATTTTGATTTGAAAGTGTTTTCGCGCTTGCTGCACCAAAGGCTTCAGTTTGAACCGAACGTTTTTCCATTCCGACCGGTAAGTGTTTTTTTTCCTTTTCTTTCAACCGTTCTTGAACCTAAGCCATGCAACTTGCTGGTTGCCTGTTACGGGTAGTTTTTCCTTTAGTTTCTCTGTCCCTTTCAACTCTAAGAAATGTGCTCTGTGTAACACCCCGATATTTGGTGTTACGCCGACTAATTTTTTTTTTGTAAAACACGTAAGTAAAAATTCAATTTTTTTAATATTCAACCTCAACGGATAAATAGTACGTTATTTATTACAAACCGATTATTCCGAAAATAAAATTGTTCAAATAGTCAGGATCGAATAAAATATTAAAATACATTCCCAAGTCCTCTATCCCATCTCTCTTTCTTCCTTTATGCATGTTCAGAAGCATCAGCCATCACATCTGTAATAACATCTGCTCCCGTATAACATCACACATTATACGATCATCGCATTCACATGCACAAACAAGCAAGGGTGAGCTAACAAAAATACAATTCTTATACATCCTAAACATACTCATAATAACATGCTATCATCCACACCTTAACCAGATCAAACTATATACCCAAGTACGAATTATGCTCCAACCGTATGCATATACCAATATGTATCAAAATATCAATTTAAAGTGCATACACCAATATGCATTACAAAATAAATCAGACTACATCCACCAATATTACAGACGAATCAAAATACATACACCAATATGTACTAGCGTCACTCCCATCACTCTTTTCAGAGCTTCCCCGGGCCGTTACACATTACCCTAATGTGTAGTGCTGCTTCCCATCACTCTATAGGGAGATTCCCCGAGCAAGTACACAAGTCACCCTCCATCACTCTAATCAAGAGCTTCCCCGGACAAGTGCAAGTATACCCCTCATCACTCGCCTAAAGAGATTCCCCGGGCCCGCAAGCACAACGCCAATTTAATTATCTCGAGCTTCACCGGACTAGTACCCCACGTCACCCCCATCACTCTTACTTAAATGTAAGAGATTCCCCGGGCGGTTACACATTACCCCAATGTGTAGTGCTGCTTCCCATCACTCTATAGGGAGATTCCCCGGGCAAGTACACAATGTCACCCTCCATCACTCTGAACAAGAGCTTCCCCGGACAAGTGCAAGTATACCCCCCATCACTCACCTAAAGAGATTCCCCGGGACAACACGCACAACGCTTACTATCCACCACTCGTTTAATAACATGATCCGACCAAATACCCATATACAATAATCCTTACAATACCAATCCAACCATACCATAACGCCCATATCATATCATCATCACATATTCGCCAACCATGAACTTAGCATATGTTCAATATATTCAAATGCATAAGTGAGATTATCACATTATCATATCATTAATAACCTCAATTCTTCATTTAACATGAAACTCATAATCAAATCATATACAACCATGATTTCAACAGTACTTAACCATCCAAACATCATTCTCATATCAATATGCAATGTCAAACCGATCACACAACATTTCCATATCAAATAGATATATCAAACAACTCAAAACAGTGTATACATAACACATTTTCTTTATATCCTTTTAATACCCATATTTAGGTAACTCAAACAGCTTTGAAACCATCACCAACAGTTCCGGAAGGGTCAAGAACCCCCAAAACGACCTAGAGAACGTCCAAAACGGACATCCGGAACCCCCAAAACTATCAAAAACAAATTCTGCAGCTTGCTGCTGCGTTTAGGCGCGCTGGAGCGCGACCAGAGGGCGCTGGAGCGCGACCTGCACCAGTTTAAGCGCGCTGGAGAGCGTCCCGAGGGCGCTGGAGCGCCGTATCAGTTGACAGCAAGTGCAGATTTGGCTTTTTATGCACTTGAGACTTATTCTAATGATCAAAGTGACCTCCTAAACATTAGGATTGATGAGAAAACATATTTATAACTCGAATCAAACATCTATTGATCATCAAACCCGAAACTTGGTATCTCACATCATGTTTGACACTCCAAAAACACCTAAACTCAAATTTACACCTTATACTCTTGTTTTATGCAAACTAACCACTTGGACAAGTTCTAATTGGCTCTATAACAGATTACAAATCAACACCTACACCCCAGAACATATAATTCAAAATATCACTTGTTAAAACCCCTAAAATAGTCCAAAATCAATCCAACTTCAACATATAAACTACCAAGGAACCTAACTTCCATTTTCTACCACTTTCAACGTTCAAACCAGTTTTGAATCACTCACTTTCAAGCTTAAAATGTTTAGTTTACATCAGATTTACCTTCTTTAGATTTTCACCTATCAATACCCCTAAAATACCTTTGAATCCACATGGCAAACACACTATAACAACTACTAATTCATCCTTCACCACATATTAGCTAACTTCCATCATAAACAACTCTGTAAATATCCAATCAATTGATATTCATTACAGATTCTCACTTAAAACCAATACTTCATTAAGTCAATTCTTAAACCCCCATAGATTTGATCTCAAAATCAACTCCAAAATACCTTCAAACAATATCATTCCACTTTGTATTAGACTTTAACCAATTAATCATTCACACCACACCATTCTATCCATAATCATCAATTTATCCATCTAAATTTCATCAATCATCCAAAACAAACCATTTTCGTATTTGATCAAAAGGAAGGTAAAACCATCATGTTTCTCATCCCATTTCACAACCTAATCCAGCAAAAGCTTCATATACATGTATATCAACATGCTAGAACGAAAATCCACCATCAATCCAATATATTCATCAATTTTTCATCATAAAGTTCATACAAATTCCATATATCAAAGTTATAGCAAAAACCCATTTGATTCATCTTTTTACCATCAAAGCATACTCAAAAACCATCATCTAAGAATAGGACATTTCCAATCCAAGATCTCACAACAAACATTCACATCCATCCCATTCAAACTAATCATTTGTTCAAGAAGTATGATTTTCGGATTTGGAAAAAGCTAAGGGAAAACCACCATGTTCTTCATCCCATTTCAAGAACCAATTCCTCTAAAACTTCATATCTATATATACAAACACATTAAAACGAATTCTCATCATAACTCCCATCATTCAATCCATTAAAACTCATCACATTTCACAGAACTTTCATCAAACAACACATGTGCATTTTTCCAAATCAAAGTTAGCTCCCCTTACCTCTTGAAGACTTCCTTGGAACACCTTGAATCCTTCACTACGAATCTGGGCAGCACCTTGCTCCAAAGACCTCTAGAAAACTCTCTCACGGACCACTTTCTTCTTTGTAATTCAGCACCTAAGTCTCAGTGCAGAATCCACCCCTTTCTCTTATTCAAATCTGCCCCAAGGGACAACCATGGCCCTTCACTCCATTAAGAAACACTTAATAATTGGAAAGGAGGTTTGCCCACGCTCCTCTCTGGCCCAAGGGACGAACATTATGATTATGGAGAATATTCCCCAACTTTCCACGCAATTCCCACTTATTTCAGATCTGAAAACTGATACGTTCGCGCCCGGGCGCAAGAGGAGGGGCGCCTGGGCGCCATCCACCCAGACAGCACATCTGTCACAACTTTGACAGTTCGGTTGAACCCCTTCCCGAAGTCGGAATTAGGCGTATGAGTACTCGAATCGAAGCTCTTTGAGTCTACTTTCCAATGGAAAAAGAATCAACCCAAAATATTAATTGTATAAAAAGTTATACATAAAATAGTAAACTATGTCAAATTTTGACAGCATTCAATTTTACACTACAACTTGAAATTTTTACAACTTGGTAAAATTTTGAGTTTACAAGGGTCTTACATTCTCCCCTCCTTTAAAAATTTTCGTCCTCGAAAATTGTACTTGTTAACCAAAAAGATGAGGATAAAGATTTTTCATTTCCTCTTCCAATTCCCAAGTCATTTCCTCAGTCTTCTCATTCCACAACACTTTCACTGTACGAATATCCTTCCCTCTCAACTGCTTTGACTGAACATCCAGTATTCGCACAGGTTTTGTATCAAATGACAAATCTTCTCTGATCTGGACATCATCCAATTCGAGCACATGATCAGGGTTTGACACATACTTCCTCAACTGAGAAACGTGAAACACATTGTGTAAATTTTCCAATTGAGGAGGTAGTGCAAATTTCATATGCTACTGGTCCTATTCTTTTGATAATCTGAAATGGTCCAAGAAACTTCGGAGATAACTTCCTTGACTTGATGGCTCTTCCAACTCCTTTCATCTGAGAGACTCGCAGAAAAACATGATCTCCCACCTCGAACTCAAGAGGTCTCCGTCGTTTGTCTGCATAAGACTTCTGCCTACTCTGTGTTGCACGCATCCTTTCTTGTATCAGCTTAACCTTCTCGGTTGTCTTCTGTAACAACTCTGGACCCACCGATATTACTTCCCCATCTTGGAACCAGCACAAAGGTGTCCTACACCTTCTCCCATAGAGAGCTTCATACGGTGCCATTCCAATGCTCGCGTGAAAGCTATTGTTGTACGTGAACTCCACCAAAGGTAACACCTCACTCCAACTTCCTAAGTGATCCAGTACACATGCTCTCAGCAAATCTTCCAAGGATTGTATAGTCCTTTCAGATTGTCCATCCGTTTGGGGATGATAAGCTGAACTCATCCTTAACTCTGTACCCAAAGATTCTTGCATCTTCTTCCAAAATCTTGACGTAAATCTTGGATCACGATCTGAAATAATGCTCTTGGGTACTCCATGTAACCTTATTATCTCCTTAATGTAAAGTTCTGCTAGCTTATCCAATGACATCTTCTGGTTGATGGGTAAGAAATGAGCACACTTTGTCAACCTGTCCACAATCACCCATATAGAATCATGACCTCTCGGGGACCTTGGTAAATGAGTCACAAAGTCCATTGATATGTCATCCCACTTCCATTGGGGAATTTCTAACTGTTGCAGCATTCCTCCTGGTCTTTGATGCTCAATTTTAGCCTTCTGACAAGTTAGACAAGAAGAGACAAATTCTGCCACATCCTTTTTCATTCCAGTCCACCAAAAAGAATCCTTCAGGTCCTTGTACATCTTAGTCATACCAAGATGTATGCTAAGACGACTCTTATGTCCTTCTTCCAGAATCTTTCTTATCAATTCCAACTTCGCTGGAACACACACCCTGTTTCTAAACCGCAAAACTCCGTCAGCTCCTAGACTAAAATCCTTAGCCTGCTCTGTCCCTAACAACTCCACCGTCTGTTGTAAGTTTGCGTCTTCTTTTTGCTCTGCTTTAATCTTCTCCAAGAAGTCACTTGTGATCT
The DNA here is from genome assembly GCF_029865625.1 of Vigna umbellata. Classification (NCBI taxonomy): domain Eukaryota; kingdom Viridiplantae; phylum Streptophyta; class Magnoliopsida; order Fabales; family Fabaceae; genus Vigna; species Vigna umbellata. Next base: position 64,260,641 of record NC_142169.1, read on the forward strand.
TCAAATGACTACACCAAATATGATCTTGGTTCAACTGTAAACCCAAGTTCATATCTCTAAACTTTTTCGATTAGCTCTAGTTCCTTAACCATCATAGCTGACATCTGTATCCGCTTCCTGCTCAAAGCATCTGCAACAACATTTGCCTTTCTTGGATGGTACTGTAAGTCAAAGTCAAAGTCCTTCAAGTATTCCATCCATCTTCTCTGCCTCATATTTAACTCCTTCTGATCGAAAAGATACTTCAAGCTCTTATGATCACTAAAGACCTGAAAACGTGATCCATAAAGATAATGTCTCCAAGCCTTCAGAGCGAAAACAACAGCGGCTAACTCGAGGTCGTGTGTTGGGTAATTCCTTTCATGTACCTTCAATTGCCTCGATGCGTAGGCCACTGGTCTCTTCTCTTGCATTAACACACATCCGAGTCCTTGGTGTGAAGCGTCACAAAACACTTCAAAAACCTTCGAAGTATCTGGGATCATTAGCACTGGAGCACTTGTCAGCCTTCTCTTCATCTCTTCAAAGCTTGCTTCACACTTGTCTGTCCAAGAGAATGGTTGGTCCTTTCGAGTCAACTACGTCAGTGGACCTACTATCTTTGAGAAATCTTTGACAAATCTCCTGTAGTACCCGGCCAGGCCAACAAAACTCCTCACTTCGGATACTGTTTTTGGACGTTCCCACTTCAACACTGCTTCTACTTTGGTTGGATCCACAGAAATTTCCTTGGGCAGAAATCACATGACCTAGAAACTGTACCTCACCCAACCAAAACTCGCACTTGGATAATTTCCCGAACAACTGGTGCTCCCTGAGTGTTTCTAACACTGTCCTCAAATGTCTAGCATGCTCTTCCTGATCCTTAGAATAAATGAGAATGTCGTCTATGAACACAACAACAAACTTATCTAACCAAGGTCGGAAGATTCAATTCATGTAGTCCATAAATATTGCAGGAGCATTGGTCACTCCGAATGGCATCACCACAAACTCGTAGTGACCGTAACGTGACCGAAAGGCTGTCTTCTGTATGTCTTCAGGCTTCACTAGGATTTGATGGTACCCAGACCTTAAGTCGATCTTTGAAAACACGCTAGCTCCACGCAATTGGTCCAACAAGTCTTCAATCCTCGGTAATGGATACTTGTTCTTGATCGTCAGCTTGTTTAACTGCCGGTAGTCAATGCATAACCTCGAACTTCCATCCTTCTTCTTTACTAATAGTACTGGTGCCCCCCAAGGTGAAGCACTTGGCCTGATGAATTTCTTTTCTAACAACTCTTCAATCTGCTTCTTTAGTTCGACCAATTCTACCGGAGCCATCCTGTACGGGACCACAGACACTGGTCCAGCTCCTGGTACTAGATCAATGGAGAACTCTACTTCTCTGCTTGGTGGTAATCCTGGAATTTCATCCGGAAAGACATCCGTAAACTCCTCTACCACTGGGATTCTCATTGCTTTTTCTCCAGGACTCTTCTTCTTCTCCTGAGCCATCACTACAAAAGATGTGGCTCCATTACTGACCTCCTTCAAGGCTTCCTTAGTTGTGAACAACTTAAAATCGTCAGAGTCCGGAAACACCAACTGTTGTCGTCCACAGTCGAGAAGAATGTGATTTGCAATCAACCAATACATTCCTAGGATGAAATCTAAACCTTAGGATGGTAGAAAATCAAGTTCTCCTTGAACTTGTGTCCAGCCAAAAGATCGTGATTCCAACACAGACTAAACTGGTTGAGATCTAACCCGATATGTGTTGTAGAAAACACTAGTTCACACTAGTTTCTCATAAGAAGCTACACCAACAATTCCTTCGATTCTCTCAGTCACATTGTGAGAGTTGCAATTCTCAGTTCTCTGAGACATGATGCTCTTTACACGCATAGTAATGACACAATCAATTTCATAAACAAATAAGAAAATTACAAGAATGCATGATAGAATTTCTCACTCCCCAGTCCCCAAAATTTTATTTTCGAAAAATAATCACTGCTCTGATACCACAAGTGTAACACCCCGATATTTGGTGTTACGCCGACTAATTTTTTTTTTGTAAAACACGTAAGTAAAAATTCAATTTTTTTAATATTCAACCTCAACGGATAAATAGTACGTTATTTATTACAAACCGATTATTCCGAAAATAAAATTGTTCAAATAGTCAGGATCGAATAAAATATTAAAATACATTCCCAAGTCCTCTATCCCATCTCTCTTTCTTCCTTTATGCATGTTCAGAAGCATCAGCCATCACATCTGTAATAACATCTGCTCCCGTATAACATCACACATTATACGATCATCGCATTCACATGCACAAACAAGCAAGGGTGAGCTAACAAAAATACAATTCTTATACATCCTAAACATACTCATAATAACATGCTATCATCCACACCTTAACCAGATCAAACTATATACCCAAGTACGAATTATGCTCCAACCGTATGCATATACCAATATGTATCAAAATATCAATTTAAAGTGCATACACCAATATGCATTACAAAATAAATCAGACTACATCCACCAATATTACAGACGAATCAAAATACATACACCAATATGTACTAGCGTCACTCCCATCACTCTTTTCAGAGCTTCCCCGGGCCGTTACACATTACCCTAATGTGTAGTGCTGCTTCCCATCACTCTATAGGGAGATTCCCCGAGCAAGTACACAAGTCACCCTCCATCACTCTAATCAAGAGCTTCCCCGGACAAGTGCAAGTATACCCCTCATCACTCGCCTAAAGAGATTCCCCGGGCCCGCAAGCACAACGCCAATTTAATTATCTCGAGCTTCACCGAACTAGTACCCCACGTCACCCCCATCACTCTTACTTAAATGTAAGAGATTCCCCGGGCGGTTACACATTACCCCAATGTGTAGTGCTGCTTCCCATCACTCTATAGGGAGATTCCCCGGGCAAGTACACAATGTCACCCTCCATCACTCTGAACAAGAGCTTCCCCGGACAAGTGCAAGTATACCCCCCATCACTCACCTAAAGAGATTCCCCGGGACAACACGCACAACGCTTACTATCCACCACTCGTTTAATAACATGATCCGACCAAATACCCATATACAATAATCCTTACAATACCAATCCAACCATACCATAACGCCCATATCATATCATCATCACATATTCGCCAACCATGAACTTAGCATATGTTCAATATATTCAAATGCATAAGTGAGATTATCACATTATCATATCATTAATAACCTCAATTCTTCATTTAACATGAAACTCATAATCAAATCATATACAACCATGATTTCAACAGTACTTAACCATCCAAACATCATTCTCATATCAATATGCAATGTCAAACCGATCACACAACATTTCCATATCAAATAGATATATCAAACAACTCAAAACAGTGTATACATAACACATTTTCTTTATATCCTTTTAATACCCATATTTAGGTAACTCAAACAGCTTTGAAACCATCACCAACAGTTCCGGAAGGGTCAAGAACCCCCAAAACGACCTAGAGAACGTCCAAAACGGACATCCGGAACCCCCAAAACTATCAAAAACAAATTCTGCAGCTTGCTGCTGCGTTTAGGCGCGCTGGAGCGCGACCAGAGGGCGCTGGAGCGCGACCTGCACCAGTTTAAGCGCGCTGGAGAGCGTCCCGAGGGCGCTGGAGCGCCGTATCAGTTGACAGCAAGTGCAGATTTGGCTTTTTATGCACTTGAGACTTATTCTAATGATCAAAGTGACCTCCTAAACATTAGGATTGATGAGAAAACATATTTATAACTCGAATCAAACATCTATTGATCATCAAACCCGAAACTTGGTATCTCACATCATGTTTGACACTCCAAAAACACCTAAACTCAAATTTACACCTTATACTCTTGTTTTATGCAAACTAACCACTTGGACAAGTTCTAATTGGCTCTATAACAGATTACAAATCAACACCTACACCCCAGAACATATAATTCAAAATATCACTTGTTAAAACCCCTAAAATAGTCCAAAATCAATCCAACTTCAACATATAAACTACCAAGGAACCTAACTTCCATTTTCTACCACTTTCAACGTTCAAACCAGTTTTGAATCACTCACTTTCAAGCTTAAAATGTTTAGTTTACATCAGATTTACCTTCTTTAGATTTTCACCTATCAATACCCCTAAAATACCTTTGAATCCACATGGCAAACACACTATAACAACTACTAATTCATCCTTCACCACATATTAGCTAACTTCCATCATAAACAACTCTGTAAATATCCAATCAATTGATATTCATTACAGATTCTCACTTAAAACCAATACTTCATTAAGTCAATTCTTAAACCCCCATAGATTTGATCTCAAAATCAACTCCAAAATACCTTCAAACAATATCATTCCACTTTGTATTAGACTTTAACCAATTAATCATTCACACCACACCATTCTATCCATAATCATCAATTTATCCATCTAAATTTCATCAATCATCCAAAACAAACCATTTTCGTATTTGATCAAAAGGAAGGTAAAACCATCATGTTTCTCATCCCATTTCACAACCTAATCCAGCAAAAGCTTCATATACATGTATATCAACATGCTAGAACGAAAATCCACCATCAATCCAATATATTCATCAATTTTTCATCATAAAGTTCATACAAATTCCATATATCAAAGTTATAGCAAAAACCCATTTGATTCATCTTTTTACCATCAAAGCATACTCAAAAACCATCATCTAAGAATAGGACATTTCCAATCCAAGATCTCACAACAAACATTCACATCCATCCCATTCAAACTAATCATTTGTTCAAGAAGTATGATTTTCGGATTTGGAAAAAGCTAAGGGAAAACCACCATGTTCTTCATCCCATTTCAAGAACCAATTCCTCTAAAACTTCATATCTATATATACAAACACATTAAAACGAATTCTCATCATAACTCCCATCATTCAATCCATTAAAACTCATCACATTTCACAGAACTTTCATCAAACAACACATGTGCATTTTTCCAAATCAAAGTTAGCTCCCCTTACCTCTTGAAGACTTCCTTGGAACACCTTGAATCCTTCACTACGAATCTGGGCAGCACCTTGCTCCAAAGACCTCTAGAAAACTCTCTCACGGACCACTTTCTTCTTTGTAATTCAGCACCTAAGTCTCAGTGCAGAATCCACCCCTTTCTCTTATTCAAATCTGCCCCAAGGGACAACCATGGCCCTTCACTCCATTAAGAAACACTTAATAATTGGAAAGGAGGTTTGCCCACGCTCCTCTCTGGCCCAAGGGACGAACATTATGATTATGGAGAATATTCCCCAACTTTCCACGCAATTCCCACTTATTTCAGATCTGAAAACTGATACGTTCGCGCCCGGGCGCAAGAGGAGGGGCGCCTGGGCGCCATCCACCCAGACAGCACATCTGTCACAACTTTGACAGTTCGGTTGAACCCCTTCCCGAAGTCGGAATTAGGCGTATGAGTACTCGAATCGAAGCTCTTTGAGTCTACTTTCCAATGGAAAAAGAATCAACCCAAAATATTAATTGTATAAAAAGTTATACATAAAATAGTAAACTATGTCAAATTTTGACAGCATTCAATTTTACACTACAACTTGAAATTTTTACAACTTGGTAAAATTTTGAGTTTACAAGGGTCTTACACTCTGCACCCATTTTTGGTGGCTTATAGGTGCTGTCAAACTCGCCTCTCTGAGGAGATACTGCTAGAGCGTTCCTATGAGTGGTACTGTTCAGCTTTCTAGGTAAGGGGAGCTAATTATTTTTGTATGAATTTATTTTATAAAAATATATGCATATGAATGTTGAACTGGTGTGCTCTTGTGAAACTGTTTTATGACTTTTATTTTATTGGGTGTTATAACTGAAACGGTGAAATTGTGCATGTTGTGATGTGATGAATTTAATCTATTTTGAATGAGTTTGTTGGCTGAAATTGATCTTGTTGGAAGGTCTAGAGTAAGGGTTCTGTGATAGCATGTATATAGGTATTAAATAGATGTACAGGTACGGTTTGAGGTTGCTGTGAGAGGAAGTGAAAATATTAAAATTAGACATTTCAGATTTAGAGTATAAGAGAACACGGTAGATAATTTAAATAAATTAATTGTTAATTGTTGAGAGCCTTTCTTTGTTGGATAGAGAAACTTAAAAACCTGAGTTGGCACATCCCTGATCATAAAGCAACCCTGGCCTGCTCCAGTCAGTTGTAACTAGTCATATGTGCTGGTGTCGAAGGTGAGTTTGATGTGTTCAAACATCTGGGTCCTCTCCGGTGACCAATTGGGGGTAAAGAAAGATCTCTACTAGGATGAAAATAAAATAAAACAAGTTTCATTGTAGATGCATAAAGTTATCATGTGTTAATTTCTAGTCAATTATAATTTTAGGAAATCAGTCACTATGTATTTGGAATTTAAAGTAAGGATCCATATATATATATATATATATATATATATATATATATATATATATATATATATATATATATATATATATATATAACAATATAATGTAAGTATATATATTTATAAGATAAAATACGTACATAAGATAAACACCCAATAAAATAAAAGTCATAAAACAGTTTCACAAGAGCACACCAGTTCAACATTCATATGCATATATTTTATCTTATGTACGTATTTTATCTTATAAATATATATATTTACATTATATTGTTATATATATATATATATATATATATATATATATATATATATATATATATTAGTTTAATGGTGCGTTGGTATTTTCAAACAATAACTCCAATATCCATTTTGCACTTTATGATTTATCGGGTGGGCAGTTAGTTATACGTATATTTACAAGATATTGTACGTATCATATATATATATATATATATAAAATAAAGTAAGGATAGTTGTTTCTTATATTGAAACGTGAGTGTTAATCAATCATTATATTAGTTGTAGGTATGTATAAACTGATGTATTTTATGAGCTGTTATGGGTTAGTTGGAGTTGTTTGGTTCTTGGTATTGATTAACTTAGATTCAATTGTGGAGATGTTATTTTTATAATTTGTGAGTGGTGAGTAATGTATATTGTTGAGATTGTGTATATGTTGATTGTGGTAGAAAGTATATGATTATAAAGTGATGAAAGTATGATCCAAGTTGTAAATCAAGTTTCATCTGTGTAGGATCTCTTGGTGAGATCCTTAGTGTTTTAGAATGAAAGTAGGAGCTCAGTCTTGGGGTCATTCTGAAACTCCAATGGCTAATCATACTCAAGTAGAGGGATTAATCCATGTGGTGAGGAGTAGCAAGAGGTCTTAGTCTTGGGGGCTTCCAGTATGCCTCAAGGCCCATAACAGGCTAACCTCGTGAGTGTGGCAGGGTGGGGAACCCAAGTTTCATAAGTCACCACGAGTGCAGGACCCGCCATAGCTCGACTATCATTCTAAAGTCCAGACGAGTCAAATCTAGAAGATAACATGCTAGGATGTATGCCTTAAACTGCATTGATTTAAGTTAACTCTTGTATGTTATGTGCTTGATATGATGCATGCTTTTATATAATTAGCTCACCCTTGCTTGTTTGTGTGCTTGTTGTATGTGTTTTCTTTTGCAATGATCATCCACTTGGATGTGAGCAGAGGAAGATGAGGTTTTTTTGGAGGCAACATTGGAGAGAAATGAAGATGATATTGCAACTTAGACTTACTAGGAATTCTTAGTTCTCTTATATCATTTTGAAAAACCTTGTTATGTTTTAAGTTTCAAATTCTGGACATATTTTGGAATACTCTAGTGATTGAAGTTTTAATTTCTTAGTAAATTCTGGAAGACTGTAATCCTATAATACTTTAAGTACATTTCTTAACTATTTTCTAATATTATAAATTGGTGATGTCTTTACAAATATATCTGCTATATATTTGGGATGTCACAATACCAATCTCACAAAAATAATAAAATCTAAAATATTATTTATAAATATAATTAATTTATATTCAATAAAATAATTCATCAATTTAAATGTTAAAAGAATATTATATATATATATATATATATATATATATATATATATTTCACAATATTAACACAAGTTAGGTTATATGTAAATTGATTTTAATTTATAAAGGAACTAGTTGATTTTTTACAATGTTAAATAAAATTAATACTAATTTATAAATTATTTCTCTCTAAAATTTGTATAAAAAAATTATTCAATCAACTTGTAGAGATGCTGTGAGCCGCCTAATGCGATAAGAGCTTTGATTCGGAGTGAGTTTTACGGTTGATGAGAAGTTGTTGAGATGAGATATTGATGAATTGAGATGAGTGTGGGGTGCGCGTGATTTGGGTCCCACCTGGCACTTATCATCAATTTTGGGTCCCACTTTTCAATTCTTAAGCTCACCCTTCTCATCAAATAAATCATCACATTAACTCCTTACAGCATGATTTGCATAATTTAATGGGATGCTTTGATGTTGAGGAATGGTAAATGGAGCTGCAATTAAGTGAAAATTGTCTTGTATTTACCTATCTCATCAATGATTAACCATAAATAAAATTTAAAAAATATATATTATAAAATAATGATTACAAATTAAAGTAATAATCAATAGAAAATAAAACTAAAGTATCAAATTCTATCTAAATAGAACTACAAAATTTAAAATAAGATAAAAAATTGTCACAATTATAAATAAATAAGATGAATAATATATAATTAAAAAAATTATAATTTTATTGTTGTGTAAAAATTTGAGTCTTATTCTATTATATAAAATTGAGAAAGTTAAATAGTATATAAAGTAAAAAAATTATAGATTTATATTTTTAAGATTTTAAATTGAAGAATATATCAATTTCTTAAATTGATTTAATTTCTGTTTTATTAATATTATATTTTTTTAATAAATTCTTTCATCAAAATATTTATTAATAGTATAGAGTTGATAATTAATTTTAATAATAAAAAGTATGATCCTTAAGTAAAAATGAATTTCCTTCCTCAAAATATCCATCATGAATGAACTATATGTTATAATTCTTTAAATAAGTTTCTTCATTATTGTTAGTACTGAATCTTCTTGTGTATCTTTATTTTAAAAATTTAACAATTTTTAATTATGTTCCAACCCTCTCTCATAAAAACCTTAAGACCTTCTTATTCTGTTCCAACCTACTTAATTTGCAAATTAAGTAATTTAAGTTCAATTTAACAAATTTTTTAGAAATTTTTTTTTTCTATCCAATTTAAACGAACAGTGTGCCTGATTCATTCAGTAATTTCAATTCATTTGGACACTCCTAACAGGGAAGTAATGACTTGGTTTCTAATCAAAGTAAAAAGGAAATAACGTTATATATTTTCACCCGAGAAAAGGATAATATTTGGGAGAAATGTCATATTTTACTGTTAAATTTCATTGATGACAAAAACAGGAGAATGAGCATTTTTATGACCTAGGGGTCCAACAAGATGTTACAGGGAAGCAAACATTTTCTATGCGAATTTTTTTCTTTTTGACAAAATTAAGGTTCGACTGAGATCTTTGGTGTCCCCACGAGATAAAGAAAGAAGAAGAAGATAAAATATATCTTAGTTATTTAATCGTTTGTTACATTACATTCATGTTTTCGTTGGCCACGTGGTAGGATCAATTCAAATTAGACTTTTTATATATATTTATTATTTTCTTAAGTCTACATTGTATAAAGTTATCGATATAAGTTAGGCTAAAAAAAGTATTAATATGTGTTAATGATGATTATGTATAAGTGAAACATTGTGTTGTTATATGTCAAACTCTGAATTATCATTATGATAACTTTTCAATGAGCATTGAAAGTTAAATTAAAAACTAGAGTTTTTTTTTTCTTTTTTTCAAAAGTTAAAACGAATCAAGGGCATTCTAAGGGGGCATGATTTCATAAAAAAGTAATGTTTTCTAAAGACTTTATTATAAACTCATTAATTGATTACATAGACTATTTTTCTTATAAGTGAAATTGTTCATTTTATAATAATCAATTAAATGAAATATTAATTAATTATTTTGTTTTATATTGAAATATGTAAGGGCCTAGAAAATAGGGTATTAGAACATATAGGTGTATTAAAATAATGAGAGAGATTATTTTACTTTAAAATAATCTTATAATATAAATAGGATTTTTATAAACATGTTTCATTATTCTAAGAACACTTCATCTCTCTAAAACACTATTCCTCTGAGTTCTCTGACTTCTCTCTACCTTATCTCACTGTTGAGTTATCTGTTCGACGATCAGGAAGTGCCTAGGCGATCCGCGTTGAGGGCTTCGATCTTGACCGATCAATTTCGTGTTCCTCAGCGGGTAAGCTGTTTGTCCCCTTTCTTCTTTTGTTCTTGATTCTGAATCATGCAAAGCAGTGATGTTGCATGTGTCTTGCAGTTTTCTTCTTCAATTTTCAGCTCAATTTAGGTTCTAAGAGTTGTTTTCTATCACCAATTGGTGAGTTGTAGGTTTCTGTTGAGCTTCCTTGCTATGGTTGGAGCGACTCTGTGAGTTGGGCTGTTAATCTTTGAGGTAAGGAGAGCTAGCTACTGTTTTAATTTATTGTATGATATGTATATATGTTCAATGTGGTAGTATTTTACTGTTTAAGACTCAATTGTTAGTTTTTAGGGTAATGTGAATTGAATGTATTGAAAGGGTGGATTTGTGAAACTGCAGTGTGATGATGATGAACTATTTTGGATGAATCTAAATGTTGTTATTGTTCATGTTGGAGATATTTGATGTGAGTAATTTGTTGTGGTAGTGATGAGGTAGGAAGTGAAGTGAATTGTGCTTGTTTAAAAACAATTTAGAGGAACTGAGGTAGTGAATTTGAGTATTACAGGTCAAGTGTTGTTAAGGTCTATGAGGTAGTCTAGATAAGTCATATGTGACTTGTTTGAGTCATCAAAATGGTCAAAAACAGGTTCAAAGTGGAAAATTGGAATTTGAGTCTCTAAGTTGATGAAATTGAGGTTTTAAAGTAGGATTTGGTACATAAACAATTTAGATTGATGTTAGGAATGTTTAGAATCACTTAGTCAAGTTTAATTAAGTTTGTACAACAATCTAGGAGTGTTAAAAGTTGGGAAAATTGAGTAGAATTGGTAAGTTGTGGTTGAGTTGCATAATTCTGCAAAATTTCGTTCTGCAGATTATGCAGACTCGCTGTGCGAATAAATTCGCATAGCGAGTCACCTTGACGAGATGCTCTCTGCCAAGGCATTCGCACAGCGGATGGGTGCGTTGTGCGAATGGATTGAGAGGGTTGCTCTCTGTTTGATGATTCGCATAGCGAATCAAGTCGCTATGCTATTGGTTGGGGTCTGGGATTATTATTCTTTTTATTCGAACAACTAATGGGTTTCGCTATCCGAGTGCTTGAGGAGCATGAGCCACTATCTGAGGTTCTCGCATAGCGAGCTGAGACGCTTTGCATGCGAATGATTAGACTTCCTATATGTACATCCTATATGTAGACTTATTTGCAGTAATTAGAAAACACTTCCTTTATAGGGCATTAACAAAGTTTTTAAGAAGACCAGTGAATTTACTTCTCTCTCTATAAATAAAGTGCAATAAGTTGAGGTTTATAGTTTTTTGTTTTTTTTTAGAAACGTTTTTGTTATAAAAATATAACAGTCACAAATAACCATAATTTTGGCATAAAATCAGTACAAAATAGAAACAGAACATATGTTCTGGTTTCTTAAAGTTATAAAAATAAAAGATTGCTAATAACGTCAGTGATAAAATCAAAATGAAAAATTATCATATAAATCAGGAACAAATTAATTAAAGCTTGTGGGTGATTTTAAGTGTATAAAAAACTTATTCAAAACCAATAAATATATTTTTGCTTTAAATTTTATATTAAAGATATATAAATAATTTTCCGCCAAATTTTTTACGGAGTAGCAAGCAAATTACCAAGGATGACCTTGCCTGCTTTGTGGAGAAAATTTGTTTAAGAAGTAGAATACATATTAAGTATTTCTCAGCACTGCCCAAATTAAGTCAGACTAATAATGTTCTGATGCTGCATATTTACAAGAGTTGGTACTCCATTGTTTAATTGGGTGAAAAGAAAAGAAAGAAAGAAAGCTTGCACGTTTTAGAAAAATAGAATTTATGCTTTGTGAGAAGAAAAACAATGTTTATTAGAAACAGGCCCAACTTGAGCCAAGTAGATGTGAACTACAAACGAACCAAGTTGGCCACATTCAGGTTGAACAAAGTTGTCTTAGCATCATGTCAAGCTGAGTTACCCTAGATTGAATTAAGTTGACTCATATCTAGATTGAGTTAAGTTAGTCTAAGTACAGGTTGAGCTAAGTCGGTTTGAACCCAAGTTGAATCAAGTCAGGCCAAGTCCATATTCAATCAAGTCGAGGTAGGCCCACGTTCATTTGAGTCTAGATCAACCCATGCTCAACCGAGTTGGGCTAGGCCTATGTTGGTCCTAGTTCAATCAAGACTAGGTCAATCCAAGCCAAGTCGAGTCTATCGTGTCCAAGCAAGTCGAATTGGCCCAAGCTCAATTGAGTTAAATCCCGGCCAAGCTAAATTTGGCTAAGTCAACCTGGTCCAAGGTCGATATGAGTCATCCAGAACCCAGGTCGAGTCCAATTAGGACAATCACACATTTAATCGAGTCGAGACAAGTCCATGTTCATCTACGTTGAGGTCGACCCATGTGCAGCCAAGTTAGGTTAGGCCCGGTCAATCCCGGACTAATCAAGACTTGGTCAGTCTTACCCCAATCTAGATTAGGTCGATTATAGTCAGCCCAAGTGAGCATAGTCGAGCCAAGTTGGCTTGGACTCAAGTCAATCTGAGTAAAGCTTAGGCCCAAATCGATTTGAGTCAGCCTGGTCCTAGGTCGAGCCGAGTTTGGGTAGATCAACATTCACCCGAGTTGGGACGACTCGCATTCATCCGAGTTGGGTTAGGTTCAATTGGATCCTTGTTCGATCAAGACCAAGTGATGTCGAGCAAGGTCAAGATAAGCCACAACTTAGGTTGAGCCATGTCTACTTCAGACCAAGTTGAGTCGAGTTAATCTTAAGTCTAAGTTGAGTCAAGTTGGCCTAAGAGGGATCACAAAGAAAAGAAAGACACATTGAATACTCTAACTTAGGGATCTCTATGCTTACGGGCTAGAAAAACATTCTACCAATAACTACCTCAAAATCAATAAAGCAAATTGTAGATAGTATGCATAAATGTAACTAAGCTGACGCAAAAGAGATCAGCCAAAAAAACTGGAATGTATATCTCAAAACATTGCTAGGAAATTAGGGCTTTTCCACGTTTTTCTGATCAAACTCTGCTATGTATTTCGCCACATCAGCACAGCAAGCAAGCTTATCAGCATGCTCATCAGGAATTTCAATAGAAAATTCTTCTTCAAGGGCCATGATGAGTTCCACTCGATCCAAGCTGTCCATGTTCAAGTCCTTTTGAAAATCAGCTGTTTCAGTAACCTACAAAATGGTCAAGTGGAATTGTAGAAGTAATCTGAAACTTCCCAAAATGTTATTCCTCAGCATAAAGATGATTCAGCAATATTTTGATGTTTTCACATCTGTATAGTAAAAACAGAAAAAAAAAAAAAAAAAAGTATTATCCAGCACTAAACATAGCTATATAAAATGACAAATCTCTATCGACCATTAATTTATACCTTTGAGGCATTGATTTTATCATACTTCTTGGCCAGTGCAATTACTCGGTCCAGTATTTGATCAGAACTGGCAGCTGTTGCAGAGCACCAATATCTCAATTGCATATTCGGACCTTCATCCCGAGCCAAAAGCCATCTTTCAGCTGACCTCCTCAAATTCACTTGATTCAAGATAGATTTCCTTATGATTTGCATATTTAAACCCGCAAATGATCCAAGCACCGCAAGCACTACTTCAAAGTTATCCAAGATTATTAGTTTCAGAACATAGAAGCGTCATTAAAGAGTGAAACTATTAAAGTGAGGATAGTAAAGGACTTTTTCTCCTTCCTCTCATTCAAAACACTGCTAATGCTTCCATATAATTAATATAAGAAAAAATAAGATGAAACTTTTACGTGTCTTTTGAGTTGTTTTCCAATCAAGAAAATTACGAAAGTTTAACTTCAATTCTGATTAAAGAACAACATCAAAGGAGTCTAAGAAATTGCATATAAGTTTTTTCCCTAAAATAGTTAGTTGAAGATAAGAAAACTCTGAAGTGTATAACACTACAAGCACAAAACAGAAACGTATGGCCCATCAAAATCAGACAAAACGCAAATACATGGTAAATTAAATTTCACAGAAACACAATTTACTGTTCAAGGAGAAAAATTAAAGAGACCTAAGCCATAGTCTATGAGCAGCAAGGATCCTAGAAGCTATATACATGACTGGACATGATTTACGACTTGAAAGGTGTCAATTCTCAGATGCCAACACCATTAGCCAGGTCTTTTGTCAAACAAAACATCACCCTCGGGTAAGAACCAATACAAGAATTACACAAGGAAAGGTGTTTGTCTTGTCCCTATTTCCCTGGCACCAGGAACTGTATTCATTATATTCCGTCCGGGTAAAGGAAGATGGGAAATTCCCAGAGAAAAGCCAAAGGTCATCACAAAACTAACACTGCAAACAGCATATCACAGTTCATCAACTCGTTTCCATTAAACTGTCTTGATAGGGATAGATTATAAACAACTTTACACATGCACCTGAAATGTTATACCATGTTTCCATATAAAATCACAAACTAAGAGAGGCTAAACCTACCAACAGCATAGCATTCATCAAATAGCAACCAAGTGAAAAGCGAGTGTGAGTGGAAGTGAGAAAATGTAGAGAGGAAAGTGGGCACTCACGAGATTGGGCGCAGTGGCTGTGATTTTGTCAGATACGCTGACAAATGAAGTGGTCGGGTAGGTGTTTGATATAATGCCACTCTTTTATTTCTCTACCTCACTCTCGCACGCTCCTACTAGCCTCCTATATTCTATCACTTTCGTATCCTACGACAGCACCGTTTTATTTAATTTTAACAATATTTAGTACTTTTAACTTTATTTTCTTTATTGAGTAATAATGTATTTTCCCATAAAATAAAATAGCCTCATTGAAACACGTGCTCAATTTAATAAATAATTATAAATAATTATTTTAATAAAAACGAAACAATATGGAAGGCTTCGGTTAATTAAATGAATATTTCCATTTGTTTCGTTTTTATTAAAATTTTTTAAACATATTATGAAAAGTATAAGTAGTAGACTATGTTAAATTTAGAAATAATAATTTAAATAGATAAAGGTGTCGGTTTATCTCTAACGATATAAACTTATATTAGTGTTGCTCAAGTCAAACGAACTACTCATAACAAGCGTGCCGGTTCAAATAAATAAAAAATTAAGGAAATTTTAGTTTTTTTTTCTTCTAAATTTTGAAACTTTTGAAAGTTGAAATTAATTTTTGATATGAAAAATATTCAGATTTTAAAACATTGTTTGAAACATAAGTCTCCTTTTGTTAACTTTTAGTGGTAAAATTCAATATAAATGATACTAAATTCTTGAAAATTTCAAAATATACTTTTGAACATGTGTTGGACAAAAGTAGAGCTGTCAAAACGGGTAACCCGACTCGATCTGGCCCGATTATCACTTATTGGTCACTTAGTAAGTCAACCTAACCCGACTTACTTATTAGTGAGTTGAAAAAATTCGAACCCGACTTGACTCACCACGAGTTGGTGGATTAAACAGGTTGCCTCACTAGCTCATTTAATTTTATTTTATTTTAAATAAAAGAATTACAATTTTTTAATTCAACTCTAAATAAACGTCACTGTAAAATGATGTTAAACTCCACAAACAATTAAAAAAAATATCATACATCCAAACGTAATCCAAAAACATGTACAAAAGACAAGTAAATAAGTTTTTAATATTGATGATTTTTGTATCACTTGTCCATTTATAATATCAGAGTCTTGAATAGATAATTCTATGATATTTTTATCTTTTGAAACATGTTCTTCTTTATCACCATCTACAATATAATAAAAAAATACTAACTAATAATATTAAAATACAAAATAATAAATAATTAAATTAAATTAGGTAGGTTGGTGAGCCAATCTTACAACTTATTTTTTACGGCACTACGCAAAAGGAATAAAAAACACAATTCGTTATCTTATGAAAAAAATTATTCATACAAAAAATTTAAAAATTTACAATAATAATTTAATTATTTACAATTATAAGATTTCAAAATTTATTAAAAAACGTTATTTAAAATTTCCATATTTTTTCTTTTAACATATCCATGTTTTTTTATATTTATTTTCTTCTATATTTGGTCTTCACACGTCTTGATTATATCATTGTGAAGATATCATCTCTTCAACATCTCAATCAAAATAGAATGTTATAATAGTTGAATCCTGGTTGAAACATTGTGAACTTATTTAAGATTAGGGTTAAATATGTTTTTAGTCCCTAAACTATTGGCCGTTTCTGGTTTTCGTCCCTCTTCCAAAGTAAGGTACAATTTGGTCCTCATTCTTTAGAAAAACGTTCATTTTAGTCCTCAAAATTTTGTTTTTAGTCCTCGTTTTAGTCCTCAAAACGTTCGTTTTTTCGACTAAAACGAACGTTTTTTAAAGATTGAGGACTAAATTGTACCTTACTTTGGAAGAGGGACGAAAACCAGAAACGGTCAATAGTTTAGGGACTAAAAACATATTTAACCCAAAAAATTTAAATAATGTTGACTAAAAAATAGTAACTAATTGAAAAAACAATGTTTAGTTCACAACATCATAATCTTAAGGGTTAAATATGTTTTTAGTCCCTAAACTATTGACCGTTTCTGGTTTTCGTCCCTCTTCCAAACTAAGGTACAATTTGGTCCTCAATCTTTAAAAAACGTTCGTTTTAGTCGAAAAAACGAACGTTTTGAGGACTAAAACGAGGACTAAAAACAAAATTTTGAGGACTAAAACGAACGTTTTTCTAAAGAATGAGGACCAAATTGTACCTTAGTTTGGAAGAGGGACGAAAACCAGAAACGGCCAATAGTTTAGGGACTAAAAACATATTTAACCCAAATTTTTTTAATAATGTAGATTAGTATTATTTCTCAACTAAGTTAATTGGAGATCTCTTAATAATTATCAATGTTATTTTTTCTTTAACACAATATTTGCAATTAATAATGACTTGATTATTTTTCATTGATGTTAGTCACTTGAGTTATCACAATATTTTGACTTCTTGATTTTCTTTTTTTGGATTTTTTTTTGTTTTGTTGGCGACAATATCAACTAGTACAACTCCAATCTAAACCTTTAATTTCTTATAAACAAAGTCAAAATTTTTGTAACACTTTACACATGGTTACAAATAGACATATAAATAATCCTTATTACTGTGATCCTTAACATAAGAAATTCAAAAGATATTTTTACTTTTAGAAAATGATGAATTCATTTCAAAATTTATATATCTATCTTGTTATCTATGATTAGTGTTGTAAGATCTCGAAAATTCAACCTGCCTCCATCTGTCAAATCCCATTTTAATTACCCAAAAACTCTGTTCAGAATTTGTGTTAAGAAACGCACCCAACCCCACACTCTGACCATCATTAAATGCACCGCGCCACACGTGCACTGACATTTAAAACGCACTCACACCCACTCTGCCTGCAACTGCCAAGTATCACTTTGGAACATTCGAAATCGGTAATGGAATCCAAGTGGCGGTAGGAGAATGGACGTTCGTCCTGCATGGGAAGGGGAAAATGATTTTCTGAAAAACTCTTCCCACTCTTTTGCATGCTTCGTCTTCTTCCCCAAGCTTCTGATTTCCAAACTCTCTACTTTCTCTCTAGAACCTTCATCTTCTCTCTACCGTAACTCACTTTCTTCTCCTCCGATCAACTTTCAGATACCGTAGAAACATTCCCTGCACCGTGAGCGTCGTTCTGAACCGAACAGAACTGAGATCTGAACTGGTAAGTTCTCGTCTCTACACATTAGTCCATTTAGTTCATGCGAACCAAAATTCTGGTTGCATGCATGGGTTATAGGTCTGAGTTGTTTATGATTTTGGTGTCTTAGATTAAGTGAAAGTTGTTGAGTGGCTCCTTGGATAGAAAGCTGTTAGAGGACAAACAAAACCCTTGCATTTGGGCGTTCACTACTGAACCAGGTAAGGGAAGCTTAGTAATTTAATTTATACTTGTATGTTGTATGTAAACATGATATGAACTGAATGTATGAGATGTATGTCGGTTGAGTATGCATGATCAAACGTTGCTGTACTGAATGAATATGATATATGTTGGTTGAAATGTATGATATGAGTGATACTATGAATACGAAATATACATGCTTAGGAACGAGAGAATGTAAGTGAAACTTGAATATCAACTTCCCTATGATAACGTATGTCCGACATTAAACGGTTCTCGACCGTTTGGTGTTCTAGTAAACTTCTTTGAATTGGAATACTTTCATTTGGGAAGGGTTCTGGTCGAGCATGAGCTATGTAGGTTTTTTACTTAGAGCTCATAATGAGCAGTGTCGATCTTACACGTAGTAATCGTATTGGGTAGTGTTCGGTCTTACACCAAGCGCTCTTACTCTTTTCTTGAAAACCCTTCTTAATACAGGTCGTCCATCTGTGTCGATCAACAATGTCGAGCACCCTTATACAGATCATTCATCTGTGTCGATCAACAGTGTCGAGCACCCTTATACAGATCATCCATCTGTGTCGACCGACAGTGTCGAGCATCCTTGAAATACAGATCATCCATCTGTGTCGATCAATAGTGTCGAGCACCCTTATACAGATCATCCATCTGTGTCGACCGACAATGTCGAGCATCCTTGAAATACAGATCATTCATCTGTGTCGATCAACAGTGTCGAGCACCTTTATACAGATCATCCATCTGTGTCGACCGATAGTGTCGAGCATCCTTGTAATACAGATCCTTCATCTGTGTCGACCGACAGTGTCGAGCAACCTTCTTAATACAGGTGGTTCATCTATCTGGTAGTCGGTATTACTTTATTTTGGAATGATGAATATTATATGAGATGAATAAATGGTTGTGAAATTCGAACGAGTGTTCCAAGGGGGAACGTCTCTATGATCTAAATGTGATATGTTGTATAGTATGACCATGGTAAAATTGCTGATGGCTGTTCATCCTGATATTCCATGAGTGCTCGTCCTCATGTAGAGGGGAGTAGGTCATGCGTGGGAATGGCAGGAGACTCTAGTCCTATTGAGTACTTTGGACTGATAGGGTTAACCTCGGGTGGCAGCTGATGATGGATGGTTCCAGTTACTACATCACCCGGGTGCACGAACGCCTGCGGTTACATGGATTCATACAGTCCGGACAGTCGTTAGTTGTGAGAGTTTGGATGAGTTATTATATGCTTGGACAATTATATATATATATATATTGCTGTATGAATTGTATGATTGATTACATATGTTAAAGTATGTTGGTTATATGAATTAAATTACCTAAGCTTACCCTGTGTCCTCTTCTTTGTGTTGTCGAATGTCTTTGTACGTCCGTCTTGTCAATGCAATGATCATCCGTGTGGATGTGAGCAGATGGAGAGGCGCCACTTGAAGAATTGTTGGAAGAAGAAATTTTGGTAGACGCCAACCTTGTTGAAGTAGAGGTTAAAGCCGAGCAGTAGAGCGCTCGTTTATTAGTATTAGTTAGTGGTTTTGGATGTATTTTTGGGTCGTTCGGTTGTTTAGTTTTTTTTTGTGAAACCGTTCGACCAGAACTTGATATTTTATAGTTAGATTCCGAACTCTGTATATCTTGTGCGTTCGGCTTTTAAGCAGCTGTTGTAGTTAAGACTGCATTGTTAATTCTGTAAATGTGATTAGTTCTAATTAATGGTAATTACTATTTATTGGGATGTTACAAGTGTATACTAAGTATATTACTCAAATTTCATTAATTTCCTTGTAATCAAAGAAAACTAAGAAATATGATAAAAATAGCAAAATAAAGTTTCATCCACACCAATTTTTAAGCACTTGAACATGAAGAATATACAATTAAACTTTAAAAAAAGAGTTTTAAAGACATTAACCAACGAAAGATCTGTAAAGGAAATCACTTAAGCTATGTTAGAATGTGCATTTGATAAAAAAAAACACCTTATTTTTAATGAAATGATATATCTAAAACCAAACCTTCATATTATGTCTTTTCAATTATTCTTTGAACAATACAGTTTTAAAACAATCTTAAAAGAAAAACGTTGATAAACTCAATATTTACTGTTTTAAAATGCATCAAACGACTCTTTAAACTAACATTATTAATATTGTGTTAAAATTATCACTTTTAAAATGATAACTTATAAAGTCATTATCGATTAACTTGAACAAAAATTTATTATCAAATACTTCCATATGGATACATTAAGTTATACTTTAACGTTATTCCGTTCTCAACATAAATCTCAATTCAAACAAACAATTTACCAAATTAATTAATTTAATTGTTTTCTTTAAAATACTATCACCCATCAAAACTAACACTCATTACCAATAACTTTGATTTTTTCTTTCAATCATTTATTAATATATAAAAAACATTTTCTACCAATTTTGTAGACAAAAAAAATCATAATGCAGAATTAGCTTCTTTTTTTTCTAAAGTATACTTTATATTAAGAACAAGATGTATTTTTTTTATGAAGCTTGATTATTTTAGGTTATGTGGGTAATATAGATTTTTTATTTTTTAAATTTTGTTTCGATTCGTGGGTCGAGGTTAACAGTTTCTTAAACTCATTTATTTAACTCTTTGAATTGGTCACTATTTGTCTTTATTATGTTCAATCACATTAAGTTATTTTAATCTTAAAGTTAGCAAAGTTCCATAATTCTAATAATAAAGGTGTATTAAATGTAATAATTTTATACTATATTTTAAATCTTTGTTTATAAATTTTAGAATGAATTTTATTTAGTATTGATTTAATTACAGTCAAATTAATAATGATTGTGTTTTAATTTAATTATTATCGATCTTAATTATTAATTAAGAGTCACAATTTGATTCATGTTACTTAACCAACTGTCTCTCCTGATGTTCTTAACTGAAAAGACCGTCTTGTTCTAAAGTGACTGAAACGATCACTGATAAAATCTCATATTTTTCTTATCCTTTCATGATAAATCAAATCACTTTAAAAAAATCAAATAAGTTATCTTCTACTTAAAAAATCGCATTATTTTTTCCATCTTCTCTCATTTTCATTATTGTCTTGCTTATTGTAACCCACCAAGCCAACTGAACGGGCCAATTTTTAAGAAACTATCCATATCAATACTACACTCACTTTCTTTCAGCTTGGGCTTTTTGAGCCCTAAACCCAGCTCCGAAGACTTTTCACGTCCTTCCATGCCGTCGGAGCCAACACTCCAAACACAACACAACATAATGTAAGGTCCTTATGATGACGTCACCACCATCCCCAAAACCCAACACAACACTCCTTACCTTACCCTACCCCACTCCCTCACACTCCCACCCTCAACTCCTTTCTCTTTCTTCACTTTCTTCTTTCCACCCATCTCACATTTCTTTTTTTACTATCATACAATTATTGTTTTACCCCACTCCTTCCCTTTCTCTTTCTCCTTTTTCCCTTTTTTTTTCTCTTCTTACTCCCTCCCTCTCTCTCCCTGCACAACTACCATGGGCAATGTGAATGGGAGAGACGATGTCAACGGTACTCCCTCCGAGACCGAAGGAGAAGAAGAAGACGACGACGAAGCTGCCGCTGTTGCACCTGCTCACGGTGTCGCCGATTGCATGTCCGCCAACCCTGGCTATCGTGCGCCTTCCGATATGATGGGTCATTCTCCCCCTGCTAGCCCTAGAACCACCCAATCTCCCTTCATGTTCGCCCCACAAGTAAACCCTCTCTTTACAGTTTATTGCTAAATGGGTTGTTTTTTTTGTCCAGATTGTTAAAAAAATGTATTTTTTTTTCTTTGTTCTCCCTTGGCCTCCCCTTTCATGGATTAATCAGTTGCGAAAGTCTCAAGTTTTAATTGAATGTTGGTACTTGTTTCTGGGTCGGCGTGTCTTAGAAGGCATGATGTCAGAGTGCACTCGTTTTGGAGGGTGAATCATGTAACTTTTTTTAGCCTTTTAAGATTGTAAAAGAACTCCTGTTGTAGAGTGGCTATGTGATGCAAGTTCGTGTGGTGGATTATTTAGTTCCGAAGCTCCTTCATCACTTTTCCTTTTTATTCTTCATTCACTACTTTGGAGTTCCATTCTCTCGCCCTGTGTTTTTAGTTATTGTATCAATCAGCATGTGTGGGAACCTAATTCAGTGTTTCGGTGACTGGGAAGTTTATGTATTGGGATTGCTTTAAAGGACTATATTCGCATCTTCTGAATTTTTTGTCCAGTTCAGGAATCAAGTACCCTACCCCTCACTCTCTCCTATGTTGATCGTGGACACTAGAGGCTACGTGATGTTTTCTTGTCAATCATATAAGATGTGCTATTTGGTCTCTAGGAAGCTTGGTTCTGAATTTTCGTTGCTTTGAATATACGTGCTTGGCTGTTGTCTGTGTGTAGGTATTGCTTTGGGGTTCTCTTTTTTTGGCAGTTGTTAACTGCTCCCCATTCTCTGTTTTTAGGTTCCGGTGGTTCCACTACAAAGACCTGATGAGATGCATACTCCAAGCCCTTCCTGGATGCAGACTACGTCAGGGTACGAGGATATGTACAGTGAACTTGGAATTCCAACGATGATTACTTGGAGTTATGATGGGAAAGAAGTGGCTGTGGAGGGATCATGGGATAATTGGAAAACAAGGTTTGGAATGTCTAGGATGTGTTTGGTAATGTTTTTCCTTTTTGTTTTTTTGTTGTCATTTTCTGTTGATATGTTTTTCTCGCGTCACCTTTACAATTTCTTGAAAACTGGAACCAAAGAAAAAACAAGGTGGCGATTTTGAATTGTTAGTGAAGACATATTAACCGAAGATGAAACATAAAACAAATGAAATGCATACGTTATGTCCTTTTCATTTATCTTCGAAGCCTGCTACAGCTGTTGCTTAGATGATAATATTCTTGGTTCATCAGAATGTCCTTACAGAGATCAGGGAAGGATTTCACAATAATGAAAGTGTTGCCATCCGGTGTATACCAATTTCGATTTATTGTGGATGGCCAGTGGAGGTATGCACCTGACTTGCCTTGGGCTCAAGATGATGCGGGTAATGCTTACAACATTTTGGACTTGCAGGTACTTTTTTGTTGATAGATTTGAGATAATAATTGACATGTGATGGTGATTTTGTGTAAGCTTATCTTATTATTTAGGAACCCTGTTTGCGTGAATTGTCAAGGACCTTATTTTGTGCAACCTGGGATATATTTCCCTTTTCTCTCTCAAGTTATCAAATTCTTATTTTTCTTTTGGACTTTACATTCGATTTTAGTATCCCTTGCATCAGTCTTCTCCTTATAATGCTCTCCCTTTCTCATTTGTTTCATGATCTTAGGTTATAGATATCTTCTCTTGCAAGAGCTTTGTTTTCAATGGATATGATCCTGAACTCATTTCAATGTCACTTTGTGGCTACGTAACTCTGCAGGTCTCCTTTGTTTTTTAGATAACCACCCTTAATATCCATGGAATAAATTTTTATAGCGGTTTTACATTAAAATTTATCCATTTCTTTTAGAGTAATTTTTTTTTATTTTGTAATTTTATACATGCCAATTTTTCTCATGTCACTCTAGTAAAACTTATTTGGTGATCGGTAGAACTTGCAATATCTAACCAGGGGATGGGAAGATGATGATAAAATTGGTTTCATTGCATATCTTAGTACTAAAAATAATGTCTGCGCTATGTTTTACTGCCAGAAGGCGCGAACATCTATATTGAGACTAACAATTTTGTATATTACATAAAGGATTATGTTCCTGAGGACATTGGAAGCATTTCTAGTTTTGAACCTCCTAAATCACCAGACTCTAGTTATAACAACTTACAACTTAGTTCCGAAGATTATGCAAAGGAGCCACCATTGGTTCCTCCATATTTGCAAATGACGCTTCTTAACATTCCGTCAACAAATATGGAAATCCAACCTCTTACAGCCAGACCTCAGCATGTAGTGCTCAATCATCTTTACATGCAGAAAGGAAAGGGTAGCCCTTCAGTGGTCGCACTTGGCACAACTCATCGGTTTCTAGCCAAATATGTGACTGTGGTGCTGTACAAGTCTTTGCAGAGGTAAACATAAATTACATGGACTGTGTAGCCTTTTAAATCCTTTTAGCTAATATAGCTTCCACCAGTACGGCTATAAGTGAGAAATTCTAAGCTCCATAAGGATAATTACATGAAAGTGAACATTGTGGTACATATAATGCCAATGGCTTGATGGCTATTCATCTTGCAATTCAGTTTTTATTCTTACATCATTTTGATGGCTATTATGTAGGAACTTTTTCCTGGTACATTTCTTTTTGGTACATATTATCTAGGAATTTTGATTAATCCACACTAAAATAAAAGGGGAAAGAAAAAAGGTATTTTCATGCCATTTGTTGTGGTTTATCTCGTTTACTGTTTATATCCACACACCTCACTTTCTCTCATCAACAAATGTGTGTGTGCATGTTTAATTTTTATGATAAAGTTTAATATTTGTACTAAATGACTGAAAGGCGTATGTCAAGGCATCATACACCAAAAATATCTAGATCCCATTGTAAAATTAACCATTATTTTTGTGAAATCTTGATGTTATGGGTCTTTAGAACAGGCTTTTCCTGTGCTTTAATTTCATGAATTATACAAAAAATATGCTGCTACTGGAGTTTTAAAAAAAATTAAATGAAGTCCGTGATAACTTAAATTGTGTGTTTGCTGAAGCTTTTTTCATCAAAGTATCATTTTTTGAAAAGTAATAGTTTCGTGTTTATATTACAACTTTTCAAGATAATCAGAATCTCAAAATAGTTACAGATATTTTCAAAATCATCAGAAGCTGAAAATAGTTAGAAACATTGATTATGGGTTGAAATTATTTGAATTTTCAATTCCGTAAATTCAATAACATAGATGCAAAGTTTGTAATTTTCCTGGAGCAGAAAATCTCCCGCAGTGCACCATTTGACGAATGGTCATACCTCTTTCTTGAACTAGGCGTCGCAGTTTTCTGCTATAGCCGCTGTTTGATCTAATGCGTTATGCAACTTGAGTTCTATCCCCATTAAACGATGGGTTAACTTACACGATTATAACATCTACAAGTCTCTGATTCACCAAAAAAACAAAAGTAGATAACCTTGTAAGTCTCTGTCATGGCGTTTCTGTTTTAACTTTGCTTTTGCCAACTCAAAAAAGGCAGTTAACCCCACCTTTACAAGAATAAAGTGCCTCTGATTCGCCTTTTTTAATTCTGTGCATCTGTTTTGATATCACCTTCGCTATCTTAAACGTCCCATTACTCCAGAGATTCGCAGATTGCAATGCATGCATCATATTCCTTTTGGAATCAGGTTCCCCGCCTCTACTTTGCATCATCCTTTCTTCAAAACTCATGACATTGCAACTAACACATCCTTTTTGGTTTATATTCAAATGAATAACACTGTACCTTCCTGTTACTTTTTAAAGAAAACACTTGATAAAAAAAACATGTGTAATAAATAATATTTTGGAAAGATAATAATTTTATGATTATATTATTCAGCATGTAAGAAGATTAGTAAAAGAAAATGTTGTACGAGGATTTAGATCACGTCAAAATCACGAGCGCTGCTACTACTCAGAGTGCGTAATAATCAGAAGTTATATTTTGTTCCATTACTTGTTAACAGACTACATTTCTCTGATGAGGCTTCTAACAATCGCTTATAAAGGTAAGACCTTACAATACTGTTCCTACTTTTTTTTAATCTTTTGGTCAATAATTGGACCCTACCCAACTCAGCAGCTGTCTGTATAAAGGACAACCCTCTCAACCTTATGGTTCCTTTAGCAGTAGGGCAAAAAACCGAGTTCCAAATCAGTTCCCCACTACTTCAAACTACTCATCAATGATTCAGTTTTATTTGAAACAAAGCCAGTCACTTTTTATAAAATCTTTTATTTTAATCATATTGTTTTTCTTTACAGACTCCGTATGAGATCTTGCTTAAAGAATAATCCGAATTAATTTTTCCTTGAATCGTTATAAAAAAGCTGAGAAGCTTGTGAATTCTGTCAATTGGGAGTAATGCTTCAGTAAAGTTCCGTTTGAAGTGTCATTTTGGTAGCAAGTTTTATCATAACATGAGTTGAAATTATTAATGAATGACATCATTATAGGTACATATATAATTGAAGATGTTGGCTAAAATTCAGTACACATTGCAACAATTCTGGCCAACCTTTAGCAAGGAAATATGTAGAAAGTTTATAAACACAATAAACAAGGCATCTAGCTCCATGTATAGGAAATGCCAACTCTGAGGGATGCCGTTGAAATCATATACAAAGCATTAAAATATTCATCACTACTATGCACCTTATTCCACGCTCCAGCAACAGGCACAGCACAAGAAGTTGCTTCACTTGATGATCAGCTACTAGAACACCAAGTTAATTACTACATAATAATACTGATCTACATTACACTGCATGCATTTGGGTTCTCATCGCTGAAAATCTGAGAATCATAAGGGTAGTCTAAGTAGTCAAAGTAGTCAACGTAGGATCTCATTGGCAAATATTCGCTTCTCTTAATCTCAGCTTTGTTTTCATCCTCTTCTTCACCATCATCTCCCTTGCTTTCTTCACCTTCCTTTTTCTCTTCGTTCTCTTCTTTCTCTTCTTTCTCTTCCTCTTCCTTCTTTTCCTTTTCCTCCTCTTTCACAACAGAAGCTTGCTTTTTGGTTCTCTTGTACACATAATCAACCAGCTTTTCTGGGTCAATCACACCTTTCACTATCACTTGATCATTTCCCAAGCTCGTCTCCACCGACTCTACTCCTGCATTAATCAATACGTGTTAGCATGTAACAGATTGCTCTCAAATGATTAAATTATGTGTTAGAGTTCAAAGTTCATAGGTTAATTAAATTAAAAGCACGAGTTAAACGCAAAGCGTGTCTTTAATATATTGTTTATAATACCAGTTAAAGTTATGCCCTACGTAAAAAAAGTTGAAACAGTTTAAAGATTCATCTCTCGACATCATGTAACACTTCCTTCTCCGCCACCTCCTCATAAATAAGCATATTGAAATGCAAAATTTTGCGCAGTTATAAGGTAAAATATTTATGGCCTTTTTCGCACACAAAAATAGGTGCACATGACATTGGTAGTGCGATTAATATATAATCCTCGAGATCCAATTAAGATCAACATCACAACTCTCACGGTCAAAAGGCTACACCAAAAACCTTGAAATCAAGCACATTTTTGAAAGGAACGGGATTAGCGCCACGCGTTATGCTTCTTGACCTAGCTTTCAATACAGAGACGATGACAGTTTTTTTAATACACTCTCTATTATTGTCTTGTTGAGAGAATTTCGTTTTGTGTTTACTGAAAAATCCAAAACATACTTTGATCCTTTTCGTGAGATCCGCATGAAATTTATCCAACACTTAAAGAAGGAAACAATGACCAAAAAGTGCGTTCGAAATACGCTCTTAGTAATTTTTGCTTTCCAAATTTATTCACGTGTTGTAAGTATATACAAAAGGGGATTTCATATCTTAAAACTACACATAAAATAAAATTATATAAAAAAAAGTACATGTTCGTCATTATGAGATCAAAATACTGAATTTTTAAATAACAAATAAGAAAATTCAAAGAAAAATAGAAAAAAGAATTGTCTTTAAATGTGTAGGTTCCAAGATAGCGAGTGCTCGAGGGAAGGAGAGACAGTTCGCACAAGCAATCAATAATTCATTACAGAAGATAGAGAATGAAACATCAAGAAAAAGCATGAATCCATGTACCTTTAATCTTGCGGATCCCCTTTTCTATAACTTGAGCACATGCTTCACAATGCATTCGAACTTTGAGGACTACTGTTACAACAGGAGGTGGCTGACAAACAATTTGAAACAACAACATAAGACATGTTACATTGATTCAACCATACCTAGAAATATCATCAGTTTCGTCAAAACTGATGTATGAGCAATGACAGTTTAACTGCATGCTTAATACTCAAACTCAACTACTTGTGAACATAAATAGTCTTTTACATGCCCATAGGGTTAGTTTAGGTTACTGATGTTGGATCTATTTAGATCAGTTTGCAAAATTAGATTTTTACTCATTTATATCCCTAATCGATTTAGATATTAACATGTTAGTTGGTGAAATAAAAGAGGCCTAAGTGATTCCACTGACTTGTAATTTGTTAATGGGACATGTGGGGTTTCCCACTGTACACTATAAGCCAAGGGAGCAAAGACTACAATCTTGGTCACAAAACACAGTCTCACAGAACTGCATTGACCGCTGAGCTCATAATAGAGAGTGGCTGTGGTTACAACTTTCAACTTCTTCCACTTCACATGGTTTTGTTTGTACTTATGCGTGTGCCTTAAGAATTGTGAAATGTATGGCATATGGCATATAGCGTTATGAACTTCCCTACTTGACAGGGCGGGCACGGTAAAAAGTGAAAACAAGATACATAATAATCCCCGTGAAGGTGACCCCATTTGGCTGCATACATGTATGTCAAGTTGCAAAAGAGGGTGGGGTCAAGCCCTCTTAATTGTCACCACCGTTGCCCTCGTTACACGTGCCTTGTGGGAGAGTGCCATCATTCTCTCTGACTTTGTTTCGTTACTTTCATGCTAGCATAGCATCCATCTTCCTTGGAAACAACAGGAACAAGAAACCAAAAGAGAACAAACTATGGAAACTAAAGGCCAAAGCATTTCACATTTTCACTTTGCTGTAAAGTAAGCATGTTGGTCGTCTTTATCATCCACCATCCTCGTTCATCTTAATCTCCAAGGTAAAAGAAAGAAACTAATTACAGGTTTGAAGTTTTGCTAGTAATGTCTTATGGGGTTGCTGTGTCTAGTTATAAAATTGATTTTGCATGGTTATGATAGTAAAGTGACTGACGTTTGAGTGATTTTATTCTAAATATATTGATACTAAAATTCAGTGTAAGTAAAAACAACATAGATATTTTTTCGTCAAGAAATTAAACATGAACGAGGATTTTGGATTACACAACGTGAAACCAACCCTGTGTACTCAGAAGATCTCTTGAGGTGAATGAATGATTAGCTACAACATTTTTTGCCACTGTTATAAATTAATCTCTACAACAACAAATCAGCAAAAGGAAAACTGGTATGTCTAATATAGAAGGCAATAGGGGGAGAATAATTTACCTCCTCTTTTTTCTGCTCTGGCTGCGGTTCTTTGACTTCTTCTTTTTTCTCATCTGGAGGTTTCGGCAAAGGTGAAATGAGCTCCACTTTCTTACCACTTTTCTTTTGTAGCCTCTCACACACCTTTATGGGGTCTGCTGCCTTTCCTTTCACTACCACTTTGCTTGCCTTGCTATCTGCAGTCACCTCCTCCACTCCTGTTTCACAAAAAGGATTATAACTTAAATTTTGATAATATTTCATTATTGTTAATCTCCCCCACCACCTACCTTTATCTATGTATTAAACTAGAGTGCCATGATGATTTTTTGTCACCATTTGATGTGTAAAGTTATCTCTAAAAGTTGTGAATAATATATACCTGACAATTACTTCATCATGTATATGCTGCTAAATTCAAAAACAATAATAGATAACGGATCCCTCTAACAAGAAAAAGAGAGGTAAAAGAGAGATCAAAAGTACAAGCTGACACAAATACTCAAAAGCTAGTCACGTACGAACAGCTCTTTCGAACTTTGATCCTCCTCTAATTGCATTCATGGATTTACATTAATCAGATTAAATGACTAGCTTAGAGCATAAACAGAATTACTTAATTAAAATGACCTTCAAATCCTTTCAATGCTTTTGCAACTTTCCTTGCACAAGCTTCACAGTGCATATCAACCTTGAGTACTATCACTGGAGGCTCTTCATCTTTTTTCTCTTCTTCCTTCTTTTCCTCAGTGGTTTCTTCTTTCTTTTCTTCTTCCTTGTTCTTACAACATTAATCAGAAATAGCAAAGATGTGAGTGAAAAATGGATCTCCATATGACTAACATGCAATGCATTACACGATAATGATGCCACCATCACAGAGCAGACATTATAAAAGATCACAAAAGTTAGAGAGAATATGCATGATCCCAATCCTATAGTGTAGTTAGTTTTCAAAGCTAAAAGTTGTTGAAAAAAGGAAAGAGACAGATTGATTAAGAATAAATATGGACAGATAATTTTGGTGTAAGAGAGAAGTCTTACTTCACCCATTTGTGTGATAATGGACAGTGATCTCTGCTTCAGAAGTGTTGCAGTGCTGTAATATATTGGAGGTAGCAATTGATGATCTCCTCTTGTTTGGTTTCTCTCTTATTTCTCTTTCCTTGCTTGGATTCTTTGTATAGCATGTTATAGTTTCAGACAGAAGAAGGAAGCACATTAAATTGACTTGGGGATTCTGAAAATCTGAGGTGGACCGTTTAATGTAACACCATATGGCTGACTCAGCATCCACAAAGCTTTGTACCCTTGTTTCATTTCCTGTGTTTCATAGACTTTATATTTCATTCAATAAATATATGGACTTTCGATTTTATTCACCAAAAATTATCTATAGATTTTGAATTTTCAAACTTGTTGGTGGACCAACATAGTTGGTGGAAACTGTTGCATAATTTATTTTAAACAAAATGCTATTTTCGAAGGTACTATATTAATTTTTAAAAAAAACTCAAAACTAAAAAAAACGAAAAGTATTATTGATGATTTTTTTAAAATTTATTTATGATATATTTTTAATAAAATAATTTTATCATTACTTTTTTAGCCAGAATTGACATTTTCTTTATTTGCAAAATTTCATTTTCTTCCTGATGTCTCTTAATTGCGAGGAATAAGATAGCCTCTAATATTATGGCTATTTAATGTGTTTATTACAAAAATGTTTACCTTAGAGTTTTTAAAAAATTGTTCAGGATATGAAAAAATTATGGTAGTATTTTTTTATAATAAAAAAATAAATACATTAGTAATACATATGACTCATTAAAATTTGTTGTTTTATTGATTATTATTTGTTCATTTTTCAAGATATATAAATATTTTAAGTTAAATTGTTTAATGAGTTTTCTTCCTTTTTTTTAACGTATTATTTTCACTATTTATATGTTGGCATCTTGATCCCTCTTTCAATACTATCTAAACATCTTAATTTTCTATATTTTAAATTTGCATTAATTTGAATGGATCTCACCAAAATCATATATTGTACTAATTATTGGAAAAAATAATTCGTTTCGCCAATAGGCATAATTGTCTACATTTATATATTTATCTTTAAATGACTTTATAGCTTTAAGATTGGTTTCGGGATTTTTTTATGATAATTCTTTAACTTGATTAAATATATCAATTGTAAACGGATGCTAAATAACTCCTAATTTTCATCCTTCCGGTAAAAGGTTAATAACCAATTGAAGGCAAATTCTTATAAAAAAAATTATTTATCATACAAAATTAAAGTTCACTTAATTATAATCTTGATTAGTGGCTAAGCTTAATGTTGAACGAAGGAGATATTGATTATCAAGTTTTTTTATTTTCATGTATATAAATTAGTATATTCTAACTTTAATATATTTCATATATTTAAGGGTTAAATATGTTTTTAGTCCCTAAACTATTGATCGTTTCTGGTTTTCGTCCCTCTTCCAAAGTAAGGTACAATTTAGTCCTCAATCTTTAAAAAACGTTCGTTTTAGTCGAAAAAACGAACGTTTTAAGGACTAAAACGAGGACTAAAAACAAAATTTTGAGGACTAAAACGAACGTTTTTTTTAAAGAATGAGGACCAAATTGTACCTTACTTTGAAAGAGGGGACGAAAACCAAAAACAACCAATAGTTTAGGGACTAAAAACATATTTAACCCTATATTTAATACTCCCAAATTTTTTTATACCTCCGACACCGAGCGTGATAATGATATAAAATGACGTTGCAACCTTTGTTTGTAAGGTTGGTGTTGAATTTATAGCGAAATTGCGGAACACATAAATGATCTCCCGACTATTGGGTGCACTCATCCTCATCGTCCTTATTAAATCAAAACTGCTAAATAAAAATTCAACGACTTGCCTTCAAAACATTAACAGCCACTGCATTAAATTTGGGTGCACCAATTCAAATCTCTACCACTACCACTTTGGCAGGAAACATATTAAAAAAATGTCGGCAAATTAGAGGAAATTAATCAACACGAATGATAAAAATATTTTATACCTTCTTTTTTTATAAGATGATTAAAATGAGAATTTAAATATATTAGAATGTTTCTGTCATTTGATGGGACAGAGTAACAGTGTTATATGATTCGTCTACAACCATGGAAAAGGTTATGATACTGATACTGATAGATAAAGTCACATGTAACTTTGAGGTGATAGTGTAAAATTACCAGCAGCCGATTTGACGTTTTCGATTGGCCGTTTCTGAAAAATAAAAATTATTTATAATGGTTTTCAATAAAATGCTAAAAATATACTCACGATTAATTTCATCCAACATTAAATCAAAATGTATGAAATAATAAGTTTGGTATAACAATTCCTATTTTCACTACTCATATGTAAATTTCATATTTAAATAATTAATATAAACTAAATTTAACTTTTGGAAAATACTTAAATAAAAAAAATAAACTTTTTCGTTTTGATTGATGAACTTATACTACATATAAATAAATAATTTTTTAAAAATAATAATAATAATAATAGTATTACAAGAAAAGTAGACAAATAAATGGACGGTAACTTCACGGTGTGACAGATCATTTGGAAGCATTTACAAAACAAAAATAAATAATCGTATACGAACAATTTAATAATAAATTATGATAGTAAATAGTAAGTAGAAGAATTGTAGCTCTTTTATTATAAATTCGTGACATTTTTTTTCTAAGCATGAGAATTGTGAATGAATATATATTCTTCAATTAATTATAAGATTCACGTTTTTTAAAATTTTGGTATTCTCTTCCTAATCAAACAAGAATAGTTGTAGCTTGTACATTCGTTTGTATCTTCTTTCCTCCCACTTGTTTACATGTAAGTTTTCTTTCCTTCCTTCCTTCCTTTACTTAATTTTTCTTCTAAACTCATTTTTCACATAAATTGTTCGACTTGTAAATAAAAGACTTCATTCTTAAATTTGTTTTAAGTGATGTATTGTGTATAATTTAAGTAAATTTGAAAGCATGAATTTAAGGAAGGAATGAACGGATGGTTTTGAGGATGAAAAGATGAGATGGAAAAGACAACTTAATTCGTGTGCTTTTATACAGAAACCCTAACCTTAAAAGAATTCATTCTTAATTAAAAAAATCGTTGTGATATATGTACTTGATCTCAGATGAAATGTTG
Source organism: Vigna umbellata (assembly GCF_029865625.1). NCBI lineage: Eukaryota > Viridiplantae > Streptophyta > Magnoliopsida > Fabales > Fabaceae > Vigna > Vigna umbellata. Next base: position 64,294,354 of record NC_142169.1, read on the forward strand.
AATGCTTGAACCTTTGTGGAGCCACTCAAAAGCATAGATTCATTACCAAATAAAGTGTTATCATCCTGTTGAGTTTCCATCTCAAGATGTATTACGTTTACTATCCCATAGTTGTGCTGGTAGAACATACGAAGTTAAGTTATGCAGTAATGTTGTTTATAGTTTGAATTTGCCATAGAGCATTATGCATATGAAAAATTGTTTATATTCTGATAAAGCTTTGGCAGACTGCATTTCCCACGACCCATTGTCTAGATTACACTGGATTCTCTGTCGTACGTTTTCTTACACCGTATTTCTCTTCCAAAGTAAGTTTGCACTACATGTCAGGGCAGTGCAGCAAGTCATCTAAATAATGCTATCATCATTCATACTTACTTCCGACAATTTATTTCTGATTTTACCCAGTGGTTTTTGTCGGATTTAATTCTGAATTATTATACTTTATCATTTGACATTTTAATGCTAATAATCTCTTATTATTATTTATTCAAATAATTTGTCACTTGGAAACTTAACTTTTACAGGTTCTATAATTGTCTTCATTATTCCAAGTTGTTTATGAACAACTTTTTTTCAGTCTGGCAGTGGCTATAGCCTGTGAATAAATAATTTATAAATTTTTTGGAATAAAAAGATAAATTTAATATGGAATTGGTGAAAACCCCTTTTGCTTTCAACGACCAGAAAATGGATGGATGAGACCACTGCATCGGAATAAATGGAATAAAAGAAACTCGGGCCACTTTCCAATATTGGACCCTATGAGATGCTGAAGCCTTAATACTCTTTCTGGGCCTAGTAATCCGATGAAGCCCACTTCATCATTTAGCATAGGGTGTTACTCCCTCCACCACCACATTTTCTCCCTCCACCTCCCCAATTCTATTACATATTTTTTAAATTACAAAACTAACCTTTTATAATTACAAAAATAACCTTTTTTCTTTTTAATCCTAATTATTTACTTTTATAATTAAATTAATAAATAACTTTTTATATAATTATAAAATTATTAAAGTATACAAAAAGTCATATATAAAAATATATATTATACAAAAATCCTAACTATATATAACGTGCAAAATAAAAAAAAATCTAAATATATACTAATAAGAATAAAGATCCTCAAAAATACATTATTAAAATACATCAAAATATATTCAAAAATAATATATCAAAAAATATAAATTATATTATTTAAATATCTTCAAAATTAATATAAAAAAACTGTAAAATATAAACCGTAATCTTTAAACGGATGTGAGCATCCGTTTAAGGGAAAACGGATGTCAACATCCGTTTAAGGGAAAACGGATGTCAACATCCGTTTAAGGGAAAACGAATGTCGACATCCGTTTTCCCTTAAACGGAGGTTGACATCCGTTGACGAATGCTCACATTCGTTTAAAGATTATACGGTTTATATTTTAGGTTTTATTACGCACCTTCACGCCCTCTCACGCCTTTGAACCAGCACCTTGAAGCACCATCACAGTCACGGCTGAAGATGAATTGCTTTCCCCACTTTCAATCTTACTAAACACAAAGTTCACCACACTCTCACGTCACAATTCTATAAAAGAGAAGAAGAAGTGAAACATGAGAGACAACCCAAAGATAGTGGAACGTAAGAGACAACCTGGGAAAAATAATAAAGAGAAAGAGGGAAGAATGATAAAGAGAATGAATGTACGTGAGATTTTAAATAATATTAACCCTAAAATTTTAATAAGGGTAAAATAGGAATTAAAAAATAAAAAAAAGGGTAAAAGGGGAATGGGGTGGTGGAGGAAGCAAGTTGTGGTGGTGGAGGGAGTAACACCCTTTAGCATGTAAGGCTGGTCCGTTTCTGGCTCTACGGGTTGGATTTGATTTATTTGTCGAAACCTACCTTTGGGTGTTGCTCCCTCCACCACCACACATTTCTCCCTCCACCTCCCTAATTTATTTTAATTTCAATTATATCCTCAGATTAAAATTTTTTACTTTTACTATTTTAATTTATTTCAAATCTAGTTCTCCTACTTTACTCCTGCACCCAATCTTTCCATCTCTCATTTTCGTTTAATAATTTGTCTTTCGTTTTACTCTGCAACCCAATCTGTCTTCTCCGTTTAACTTCTCCTTCTCTGTTTCTTTCTTCTTCATTTTCTTTACATTATTAAAATACATTAAAAATATATTCAAAAATAATAAATCAAAACATTTAAATTAAATTATTAAAATATTTTCAAAATAAAGAATAAACTAATAAAAGAAACCCTAAAATAAAAAACGTAACTTTTAAACAGAGGTGACATCCTTCAACGGATGTCAACATCCGTTTAAGTTAAAACGGATCCGTTTTACCTTAAACGGATGTTGACATCCGTTGAAGGATTTTGACATCCGTTGAAGGATTTTGACATCCGTTGAAGGATTTTGACATCCGTTGAAGGATGTCTTAAAGGTTACGTTTTTTATTCTAGGGTTTTATTTGAAGATGTCTTAAAGGTTACGTTTTTTATTTTAGGGTTTTATTTGAAGGTTTATTTGAATACGCACCTTGAGGAAGCAACACACACTGCACCACTCCACACACTGCACTATGAGAGCGACACTGCACCACGAGAGGGAGACTGCTTGATAATTCTTTCCACCACCACCAACCTTTGCAACTTGTAAAAGAAAGAGAGGAAGAAATATAATGTTAAAATGAAAGAAAAATATTTTACTCATGTACGGGACACTAGAATAGGTTATTAGTGGAATAGGTTGTGAATGGATAAAATTAAAAAATAACCCTAAAAATAAAATTTTACTTAGGGGCAAAATAGTAAATGGGAGGTGGAGGGAGAAAGGTGTGGTGGTGGAGGGAGCAACACCCCCTACCTTTTTCAAAAGATATTACAAATTTACAAACCAAATTTTATCTGTAAGTTTTTAATAGTCAGTAACGTGTTTTTAAAAATGAATTTTTACATTGAATTGATTTTAAATCTGAAAAATTACTAGTTTCTTTTTCCTACTATTTTTTTTTCAAATTAAATTAGTGTACTTTTTTCAATTGAAAATTCATATCAAAGTTAAATTCTAATTGTATAATAATAATAACAATGCATATTCATTAAACTCGACTATAGTTAATTAACTAGTGATGTAGCATCAAAATTTCCATTTATGTAGCAAACAAGATTTTGGATGGCACTAAAATCATCCAAGCAAAAGCCCATACCATTTAAACTCATCATCAACTTGTGGACATCCAATATCAATTACGAAACGTATATAAGCATCATGTTTGATTGTGTAATAAATAATTTGAGAGATTGTAACCAAAAACATCATGTTCCGTGTGACCTTAGATGGAACCTTTTATGAATTAGATACAAAGAAAATACAATCATCAAAATCAAAACAAAAATAATGAGGACAACCACAACAAAATATGAATATCTAACAGAAGGGTCCCACACTATGACTCTACTAACCTCCAATGTAAAATTAATCTTCCTTCCAATAGAAGATTAACATTAGAAAACTGTGACAAAAGTTGTAACTAAGCAAAAACCATAAGAAATGAACAGAATTCAGTTAGAGGGTATGATTGGGTTTGAGTGCCAGGAAGAAAAATGTGGGCTAATTGGAGCCCACCGTTTTGGACCACTCTCAACTCCCGCTGCATCTACAAAACTACAAAACTACAAACAAATTAATTAGGTAGTGGTGGCTTTACTCAATTCCACCCTCCAAACATGATATGCGTCCATAGGTTGGTTCATGTTCATTACTCACCAATGAATGGACCATGATCTCTTTTGTGTAACAAATATTATAGATGCTTCATTACGCTTGCGAGTGAGACACTTTCCTTTAGACACGTGTACGGTCGGCACGAGGTAGTGCATGATAATTATTGCACAGAACAAAACTCATAAAACCCATAATTCTAATAGTATTAAAATTAACCATACGCATACACAGTGTATGGCATTTAATTGATTGCTATTTATAGGGATTGAGGAAGGTGCATTGAGTCAACAAGATTGGGTGTCTCATTCAAAGATAGCACATGCGTGCTGAATTGCAAAGCCATCAATCTTGTGTTACTGCAAGTATTAACAGCATACATATCCTCTGCTTCTGGCCACCCTCTCAAAAGTGTCGATAAAACCTCACCATGAAATTCAACTTTGTTGGATTACGTGTTGCTGTTTGATTGGTTCGCGTGGCTTGCTAATGCCTTCTTAAGTTTGCTTTTCTGTCATTTCCTTTGTGTTGCTGCTCTCATAACTTTTCTCTGCGTTTCATCTCGGCCTCAGATCTGATCTTTTGATCCACAACCATGGCTGAAAAGGTAAGCAGCTTTCATTGCCATCTCAATTATCACTCTTTCTTCTGGATTAGTGTCCTTTACATAATGTCCTTGTTTACGAACTAAAATTGTGATTTCAATTCCTACTTTAATTCTGCTTGAATTTGTAGCATAATGGTGCCATTCTTTATTCTATTCCACAATTGTAAGATTGGTTCTCTTTGGATACATATAGGGTACTATAGTTCTGATGGGTGGTTTTTATTGAACGCATTAATTCAGGTGACTGTCATGAAACTCAAGGTTGACCTTGAGTGTGGAAAATGCTGCAAAAAAGTTAAGAAAGTTCTCGCCAAGTATCCTCGTGAGTTCATCATCACTTGCTTTAATTTTCTCTACTACGTGTGTTATCCATACGTTAGAATCACGATAAATTTTGCAATTTGCATACATTTATTTTCTGGATATGCCAAACGTTAAGGAGGGAATCAAATTGAGTTGATTTTTTGGATGTTGAAATTTTGTGAACAAGAGAAATTCGGGACCAGAAATACGATGAGAAGGCAAACATGGTGTTCATTACGGTGGTGTGTTGTAGCCCCGAGAAAATCAGGGACAAGCTTTGCTACAAAGGTGGAGGCTCCATCAAGAGCATTGAGATAGTGGACCTATCCAAGCCCAAGCCCGCTGAGCCTGAGAAGAAGAAGGAGGCCGATAAGCCCAAGCCCGAACCCGAGAAAAAGAAAGACGCGGAGAAACCTAAAGCTGAGGCTCCCAAACAGGAAGCCGGTAAGCCCAAGGCCGAGCCCGAGAAGAAGAAAGACGGCGGCGAGAAGCCTAAGTCTGAGCCTGAGAAAAAGAAAGACGCGGAAAAGCCTAAAGCAGAGGCTCCCAAAAAGGAAGCCGAAAAACCCAAGGAAGCGGAAAAGCCCAAAGACAAGCCGGCACCTGCTGCGTTACCCGTTCAGCCACATATAGCACCACCGATGGCGGTTCCAATTGGGATGCTCTATGCTCCTGCTCCCTGCTATGAAGGTAGGCCCGTTGGGCCTTTCTACGAATACGGTGGGCCCATGAACTATTACGACGGGTACTATGCAAGGCCCGTTTATGACAGTTACGGTGGTGGCAGGCCCTCTTATTTGAACAACCGTGGTGAGCAATATTTCAGCGACGAGAACCCTTCAGGTTGCACAGTCATGTGATTGCATTATTGGCTCTGTAAATGATGGTGCCCTTTCACTTCGTCTCCGTTTCATCATGTTGAACTATTTCTTTGTTTTTCTTGATTAAAATTCAAAGGTGTTAGAGGGAGGGGAAAAAAATAAGGGATATTTAATTAAATGTTATAAATGCTATACTACCAACATGTTTTGTTCTACGTTTGATGAGTTAATAAAATAAGGTTTCTTTACCAACAAGGAATCTGTCTCTGGAAGTGGATTTGCCTTTTGAAATTGATTTTCCTCGAAGTGAATAACTTTCTAACCAATATCACCCACCACTAGTACTTTTTAGGTGGGTAAGGTCATAATAAGGACGAGATTACACGATTTATTTTTTTTCGTACATTTTTTTAATAATTGATAGATAAAACAAACACCTACACTAGATAAGTTGTTGTAGTTTATTACATTATATATGCTTTTCCTATGAGATTTATTAGTTTTTTCTTTTCTGTTGTTGTTGTCGATAAGCTTTTAGTAGTTAGTGATAAATGATGAATGACCTGTGAAGATAACGAGGACAAATTGACAACCATGTCTCTTTTTTTCCTTGCCCTTTTCCCATCTGATTAGATCCATGAACCTAAACATAATTTGAATGTGTACAACCAGATACTGAAAAGATGCATACAACTTTGTTCACACGAAAGAAAAAAGGTTTTGAGGGTATTATTACAATACACATAAAAAGGTTTTGTTGACGTGATTTGTTTTCTCTATCAACCTCAAAAAAATGAATGTAGAATGATGATAAACCTAAGTGGGAGTTACAAATATGAAGGAAATGAAATGTAGAATATTCCACGGCAAGAGCAGTAGCAATCGGGTGGGGGAAAAGGGGTCCTGAATTAATCGCATGATGCATGATGAGGTAATGTAAGTATGAATAAATAATAAATAATGGATAAAAGGAGCACCCACCATGAAAAACCAAATCTCAATTATAGGGTGATCTTAATGTTTAAGCATCATGATTATTTCTTTGTAAATTCTTTCGAAGCTACGATGCCACCAAAATTTGTCAGTTTCTTCGACCTGCATCATCACATGCTTTGGACAGATATGTTCACAAAAAATTAGTATTACTAAATAGATGTAAAGTAGTGCTTAGAGATACGAACACCATGTGATCACACATAATCACAAGTCCACAGAGCCATAACCAAGAATCGTGTCGGCACCGTCACGTTGTTCACATCACAGCAATTATCGTTCAAATGTTGTAGTGTGATAATGACGTAGGCAGAGTTTGATAGTATTTTACTTCTTGAAAATCAGTTTATCAAGAGTGAAAATAAGAATATTTAACATTTATTTTTTAAGTTATTTTAATTTAATGAAGTTTATTTCCACAATTTTACATATTAAGAAACACTGGTATTAGTTTAAAAATTAAATATATTATTGAGTAAATAAATTATTTTTATTCATTAAAATATTTGTTTAATTTAATTTGATAGTTTAGAAACTATGTATATTACATAAACTCAACTAGAGGTGTCATATGTAGCGTTAATTACACTTGTGGATAAATTTATCTTTAGACAAAAAAAATCCATCACAAAAGTTTTTTATTTTAAGTAAGTTAAAATGAAATTAAAATGAATTTAGTTTGTTTTTAATCGATTACTTTTGTGTTTTTTTCCTTCAAAGACCCATTATCTTTTATGGGTGACGACACTTTATTCTGAAGAACATACATTTTGAAGGTTACTTTTTATTTTCGTTTTGAAGAACTTGTTTGTTGTTTTTTTTTTTGAACTTGCTTGTTGTTTTGAATTGTTGAACTTGTTTGTTATTGTTGTTTGGTTGAACTTGTTTGTTGTTGTTTGTTATTGATATTATACTAGTTCATATTTTATGTTTTATAAAATATCAAAAACTGAAATTTGTTGTTTTTCTGTTTTTCAAGTTTCGTAGAGTTGTAAAAAAGATCATAATTCATTAAAAAAAACAAAAAAAAAATTGATTAACACTGAATATTGACAAAATTCGAGGTCAATTTAAGGTCTCGTGATATGACGTCGACTTCAAATTCGACATGAAAGGCCCACAAACAACGACGTTATACGATATTTTTTTACTAGTGATTAATCTGTTGTTTTGAGGTTTTAGGTAGAGAGTAATGTCAATCATTTACATGGTTAGACTCAGTTCTCAGTGGTGATATTATGTCTTAGTGGTGAACCTCCTCTGGATTAAACCTAACAAACTAATCCAAGTTAAAGATGAAGACGAAATTTTCTAAACTAAATATGAAAATGTTCATACAAAATTCCTGTTATAACTCAACCAAAATTTACTAAAGGATAAAAAACTTAAAAAAAAAAAACCTATATTGAAGGATGTTTCTCGTTAATTCACGTTACAAGAAACTCTAGGTGAGAAAATTTTAACATATTAATCAACAACTATATAGACACCTTGTACAAATTGATAAAATTGTGGCTTAATTTTTTTGGAAGAGATAAAATATGTGAAAGTTACATTTGTTATGTAAATTCCTCCTTCACACTTTAATCAAATATCACTTAAAAGAAAAATCATGATCTTAAAATTCTAAAAAATTGCACATATGGTATTTAGAAGACTTCAAATTGTCTGCAAATACAAACATCCAATGTAAATATGCCACTATAACAGGCAACAAAATACTAATATGAAATAAAATACATTTTAAAAACTATAGTAATAAATATAATAAAAGTATAAATAATTGCGAACTTTGATATCACGTCGAGAATTTTGTAATTATGAAAATTATCTTTTAATAAACTAATTCATAAGAAAAAAGTTCTCAAATTAAAATAAACACAAATGTAAAAATAATTTATAAATGTAAGTAAATTATGTGTATTTAATTTCAGTAATTGAAAGTCTCCGTCAATTATATAAAACTAATTTATAATATTTAAATAAATACAAATTTTATCTTATAAATTAATTTTGATTAAATTTAAAATTCATTTATTAATGTGATATTTTTGAATTTATTATTTCATCTGTTATAAGTGATTTTTTAAGATTTAATTAAATTAAATTTTTATTTTTTAACAAAAATAAAAATAATTAATATTTTTTAAATTACCATAATATTTTATTAATCAATTAAGTTAATGTTTCAATATATGGATTATTTATCGATCTGCGTGTCATCCTCAAGCTGGGCAATGCTATAATATTCTTTACATTGTTCCAATTTTATTAGATGTTCCCGAAAAGATAAACATTCAGTGTAGTTTGGAGTACATTTTCTCTCCAGAATTTGTCATATTGATTAATCTCCAAGTGTTTTTGCCAGAAGCCCACGTTCACGTTTTCAACTAAACAAATAAAACTATGCCCCTTTCTTCATTTCTAACCATGTTTACATTACAACATAAATCTAATGCATTTATTCAACCATATTTTTATGCTTCAATTTAATAAAAATAAATTATCTTTTATAATTACATGTGTGATCTATTTATTTATTTTTAAATCTTGTATATTCTTATAAGTTTAGTTAAGTTTTAAATCTCTCATAACTTTAATTATTTTTAATTAAATATCTATTTTTTTCAATTGGATCTTACAAAATTTTATATTTTAAATTGAGTATTTATAGTTTAATTTTTTCAGTTTGGTTATCTTAACAAAGAAATTCTTACTAATAATGTTAAGAAATATAACAAATTCGTTATCTAACATATTTTTAAAAACTATAAAAATCATTAAATTATTGTACTTTAGTTACAATATTATTTTTGTATTAATCACTGTTTAGTATTTATAAATAAACAATTAAAACGAGAAAAAATAAGCCAACTGCTTAATAAAAAAAAATAAACTTTATAATTAAAAATATAGAATTTTTGAATAATCAATTAATAAAATTCATCGAAAACTCAATTAACTTAATGCAACAAATCTCTAATTCTAACGGTTTCGGTTATTTGGGACTGAGTTACCAAATGCCTTCATAACGCTTGTCGTCTGGTCTCGCTTCCACAATTTGTCTTCTCGTTCACCTTCTCCAATGCCAAAGTTAGTACGAAAACTATTGCGATTTCGATGACCTGGCTTAGCGGTCGTTCGGTGCTGAACGGCCGTCTATGCGATAAACCGTTATTACTTCAGGATGACAGAACGATAATCAGATGACTGCGCGCAAAGTGAGTTTTTACGCGAGTAACCGCCCTCTCATGCTGTTAAGGGTAGGATGGGAGAAACACTGGCGATTGATTGAGTCTCGGGATGACTACCTGCCGATCGGTTCATATGGTACATTAACTATAATTCAACTTTTTTAGATTAAAATAACATCAAATGCCTTCATAACTCTTGTTGTCTGGTGTCTTCTCGTTCACCTTTTCCGATGCCAAAGTTAGTACGGAATGGCGATTTCGATGAAACATAAATAAATGTGCATATTTCGATGAAACATTAATAAATGTGCAGTGAATGCAACCTAGCTATCACTCACCTCTGAACTCTATTTATAGTTTTTTACTATGGGTTTGGGATTAGTGAAAGTTAATCATGACCCAATTTCAGCCCAATAGCTCTAATCCTAATTTACCTTAATCCTTTATTTTAACTACCTGGCTTAGCGATCGTTCGGTGCTGAACAGCCGTCTATGCGATAAACCTTATTACTTCAAGATGACAAAACGATAATCACATAACTGCGCGCAAAGTGAGTTTTTACGCGAGTAACCGTACTCTCATGCTCTTAAAGGTAAGATGGAAGAAACACTGGTGATTGATTAAGTCTCCGGATGACTACCTGCCCATCGGTTCATATGTTACATTACCTATAATTCAACTTTTTTAAATTAAAATAACATCAATCCAAGTTGTAAAATAAAAAGTCAAAACAAATCTTAAAAAAAAGAACTGGCAGACATTTATTTTAGCCACTTAAAAAAATATTTTATCCTACTTTAAACTATTTTATATTTAATTGATATAATCTATGCAATTTATTGAAGTTTATCGATAAGTTATTAGATGACATTTTTGTTTTCATTTTTAAATATATTAGGTTAAACAGTAATATATTCGATCTCGTCCCTGCTAACTCTCCAAGCGCGCAAAAGATACAGCCATCGTTGACAGGCCATGACATTCGCGCATACACTTCTCTGTATCTGAATAACCAAGCAGAATGGCTTCACATTTTTGCATCTCTCACTCTTTTCTTTTCCATAATCATCAATCTTTTCCCTCTGCATTCTCTGTTTCTTCTTCTTCTTCATTTTCTCTGCACAATTTTGTATTCTCAAACGTCACCCACGAACGCTTCACGCTTATCTCCAAAGCCTCTCTCCACCACCCTCACGCCCACGCGCCAAACCAAGACGCTGTTTCTCGCGACCCAGATACAAATTCCTCGTCTTTATCCAAAAGCCGCGTTTGGGTTAATCCCAGCAGCCCCCGAGCCAAACACATCCGAACCAAATCGTCGAGCTCCAGGTACATTTACCTCACCAGACTCGCCGAGTCATTGAACTCGTGCACTCCCACCGCGCAACACGTATCCACAATTTTGAAGGGTCTAAGAGACAATGTTTCAGAAAGTGACGCTGTGTTCATTCTTGACAAGATGGTGAATTCTGTTACCGCGCCCTTTGTTCTCAGGTACTTCCTGGACAAGATTAAACCCTATGGAGACACCGAGGTGATTCTCTTTAACATTACCCTGAAGACGTTTAGGAAGTCTAGGGATTTTGAAGGCGCAGAGAAGCTGTTCGATGAAATGATTCAACGAGGGGTCAAACCTGATAACATTACATTTTCGACTTTGATTAACTCTGCTAGGATGTGTTCCCTGCCCAATAAAGCCGTGGAATGGTTTGAAAAGCTTCCGAGTTTCGGGTGTGAACCCGATGCCATGGTGTACTCGGCTATGGTGTCTGCTTATGCGCAAACTAATAATGTTGATATGGCTTTGAGCTTGTATGATCGTGCAAAAGCTGAGAGATGGACCCTTGATGCATCGACATTCTCATCGTTGATTAAGATGCATGGCGTGTTAGGGAAGTACGATGAGGGCTTGAGAATCTTCGAGGAAATGAAGGCCCTTGGCGTGAAGCCTAGCGTGGTGACATACAACACACTGCTGGGTGGCTTGTTCAGGGCTAGGAGGTCATGGCAGGCCAAAAATATATATAAAGAGATGGTAACTGATGGGGTTTTACCGGATTTTATAACCTATTCTACTCTTTTGCGAATTTATGCTGCAGCACAATATAGTGACGGTGCTTTCGGTGTTTATGAGGAAATGAAGGGGCATGGAATGGATTTGAGTGTGGATCTTTATAACAGGCTCTTGGCTATGTGTGCTAATGTTGGTTGCATAGATGAAGCTGTTGAAATTTTTGAAGACATGAAAAGTTCGGGGACTTGTCAGCCTAATAGCTTATCATTTTCATCTTTAATTACTGTATTTTCCTGCAATGGGATGGTTTCAGAAGCAGAAGGATTGTTGAATGAAATGGTCCAGTCTGGATTTCAGCCTACTATTTATGTTCTGACCTCACTTGTCCAGTGCTATGGGAAAGCTAAGCGAATTGATGATGTTGTGAAGATTTTTAAGCAACTCGTGGATTTGGACATTGTTCCCGATGTTCAATTTTGTTGTTGTCTTCTGAATGTTATGACTCAAACCCCAAAAGAAGAGCTTGGTAAGATAATAGAGTGCATTGAGAAGGCTAATACACAGCTTGGTTCTGTAATAAGATATTTGGTGGAAGAGAAGGAGGATGATGGAAATTTTAGAAAGGAAATATCAGAACTTCTTTATTCAATTGATGATAAAGTAAAGAAGCCCTTATGCAATTGTCTAATTGATCTTTGTGTCCGTCTGAATGAGCCGAACAGAGCACGTGACCTTCTGGACTTAGGATTGAAGCTTGAGATATATAAAAATTTACAATCCAGATCTCAAAATCAGTGGTCTTTACATTTAAAGAAACTCTCAGTTGGGGCTGCTATGACCGCATTAAATGTTTGGATAAATGACTTGTCTAAGGCATTGGAATCAGGGGAAGACCTTCCACCTCTACTTGGAGTTAACACTGGGTACGGAAAACACAAATATGTTTCAGATAAAGGTTTGGCTAGTGTATGTGAATCACATTTGAGGGAACTCAATGCTCCATTCCATGAGGCTCCAGATAAGGCTGGCTGGTTTTTGGTTACAAAGGATGCAGCCAAATCATGGCTGGAGTATAGGAGTTCAACTGAATCAATTGCTGATTTGAACTTTCAGGTTTCAGGTGGTTCAACATTGGCCGTTCAGTATGGATAATGTCTGTTTTAATGACGACATGCTTTTTTATTCTCCTTCAAGGGAAATTTTTAATTAGTAGATTCAATATATGCATATTTATTAAAATTTCAGTTATCTTGTAAAGTAACCGAGGACCTAATAATAGGCTAGATGATCTCTTTGCAGCTGTTCCATGGTCTAGGGAGTTGCATATTTGTTATATCATGTCCTTAATCTTCCTTTTTATTTGTTCTACGTTTGTATTTTTTGATGTTGCCATCATTTGCAAACTAAATCCAAATACTTCAATCGGAGTCATCATTGCTCCAAAATCTAAATATCCATAGATGACACTCTATACTTGAAATGTTTGACTAAGAATTCTTATAACCTCTTTTATTTGGGCCAAATGCATTTGATAGTTATTGTTAGACTTCAGGGCGTTGTAGGAGCAGTTGGTACAGTGTAAAACGTTTCTCACCTCTAATACTGTAGGAAGAATGTTATAACTTTCTTGGTCTGTGCCATCCCATGTTGGCAGTTCCTTAATGCATCTCTATATATTTCTTTCTGCACCCTCATAAATTATTGTATCTCATATTGTTTAATCTAGAATATAAATTTTGTATTATAAAATATATAATTTAGAAAGCATTTTCAATTTGGTATTTTAAAATATACAATTAGAATATAAGTATCTTTTGAATTATATAATTTAAAACATGTTTTTTAATGTATAATCTAAATATAAAATATTGTATTCCTGGTCGTGATGTGATATGTAGATTAATGTTTTTATTTCTTTGCTTAGTACATTAGTAGGTACTTTAATTATTGTGTTTGGAAACTATCCCTAAATTAAAAAAATGTAATTAGACCGTAATTTTTACACCTCTTGTATTTGGAGCTTTGAAGTCAGTAAAACTATAATAAATTGTTTTTATATAAACTAATTCCAGAGATTAAATTAAAAAATATAGAAGATCAGTGCCTTTATTTACAGTTTTGTTAGCTTAAGAACATATTAGCTCTTAATATCTCTTTATGGCATAACTGTGTGTAATTTTGTGAAGTTGAATCCATTCTTGGTGTTATCCAAATAGCCTATAAAAAGGCTTGATTGCCATGCTATTTTTTTTTTAAAATAGTGAAGAAATTAGTGCATTAAAATACATTTGAAAATTGTAATGCCGAACTAGTGTTTTAAAATGGTAATTCATTATTAAGTCAATTTTCAGGAAAACAAGATGTAACAGGTCCAATTCTTTATTAAATCTTTTTTAAAGACCGAGCAGAAACCGAATTTAAATATGGTATGACAAAGTTTCTATGTATTAAATCCAATTTGAGTCAATTATTTAAGGTTAAAGGTTTATAAATATATCTAAAATCCAAAAGGGCTACTTAAGAAAACACTTTCTAATTTTTGGCTTCCTTTTGTTTTTGTCCACCAATTTTATTGGGTTGTGTTGCTTTTTCTTTATACCTGTAGGACGTTCCTCCCTCCACCTCTTCATTCCTCTTATGCCCTGTAAAGTATTTTTCTTAAACGGATATAGTCATCCGTAGAACATTTAAACATTTAAACATTTAAACGGATCTCATAGATACCTTAAACGGATATCGATATCTATTCCTCTTTTCCTCTTTTTTCCATTTCTTAAGCACACTGTCTGGGGTTCTAATAGATGTCGCCCAATTAACAGCAAATCCACCACCCACTGTTGACCCTGCCAGAATCACTATTTTTCCATCCTAAGGTGCAAAAGTTCCTCGTAATTCATAAAGCTCATTCAGAAAAGCCCTTCCAAATAAGAACAATCACCGGAGGCATAATAGTTACCCTTTTCAAGAACAAGCACCTTGAAGCCTGAACTTGCTGAATAGCAGCTACAACTCTTTCCCACACCTTGAAAAAATTAGATTATACAAACTTTTCTGCTTCATCAAGAATCTTGTTGGTATCGGTGGTTATTTGGCATTTCTTCAATTTGAAGAGTGCCAAAACACATTCTATTTTTTTCATTTTCTTTATCAGTCTTTCCAAAAGATTTGTATTTGATACTTGAGGAAAAGACCCAAGCTGAAAAAATTTAACATAAATATAAAAGATTAGTGGTAACAAGAAAAACAATGTGTAAATCTAGTATCATAGTTTGCTTGAATCAATCACCAACCTGTTGAAGCGCCCTATTCATCTCTAGGTAAGAGACATAAACTTTTGAAAAAATAGGCACTATTCATCTTTTGAATCTGCAATTAAAAGTACCAATATACAGTTACAAAAAATGTATATCTTTTACAGTGCACGTTAGAAAATTTTCAAAAATCATGGAATATGCATTCAATATCAAGGTAGAAGGAAAAGAAAGTGAAGAGAAACAACTTCTTCATTACCTGTTGGTAAACCTGCTCCTTCCAATCCACATTTGCAGATTTTCCAGTTTATGAAATAGAATAGGTAAAGATGATCATTAAACCTACAAAAAATCACACATGTTGGTGCAAGTATATTATTGGGAGTTGATGGGAGTAGGTTATGAAAAGTTTCCATGGGAGCGTCAAATAGAGGAAGCATTACACATCTTAATACCTTGAGCAGGGAAGACTTCCCCTGAGGCATTAGAGTTTGAGAGACAAGGTTTGGATTCAGCATTCATTGGTTGTGAAAATAGTTCCTTTGTCTTTTTAGATAACCAATAACAGTACTCAGCCTGCAAATAGGTGCAGACCATGAAGTCGATAAGACTATTATGGTTTTCAAAACGAATTCTTCACATGGAATTAGAATACATAAATTTGTTGAGAATGAGATACAATGAAGAAATTATCAATTTGAAAGTGAATTCTTTCCAGATAACAAAAATTGTAACTTTGTTCCCACAATCCCAAAATATATACCTCATTGTCGGCAGGCAGCACCATTCAATTTCAGCTCATATCTTTCCAGTTGCTGAACAAGCCCAGATGTAGAAGGTCCATCACTTTGAAAAATTACCGCATCACACTTTATTCCAAGGACATTGTTTTCAGAATCCATAGAAACTTCAAGACCTTTCTCAGCAAGAGACTTAGGCATGCTCCAATCACTCTCCTTCGTAGCTTCCACTATTTCCTTTTCACGAGGCCTCTCTTTCTGAACCTATAGCTTCCCATGCTGGATTTTCACCCTTCTCATCACACTACACACAAGGGAATATTTCATTACTCACATAATTAGTAATAGAGAGGGAAGAAATATGATGATGAATGAGCGGTCTGCAGCTGAACAAGAGAGGAAAAAGTTAAGGTTTTAAGAAAAAATTAAAAAGGTAAAGGATAAAAGGAAAAAAAAGGTATTTTTAGAATTAAAAAAAATTAAGGAGGTACAGGAAGGAGTGTGTGGTGGTGGAGGAGTAACGCTCCCTGTAGTTTCGTGATTACTGCACGGGGCTTTCTTCCAGCCCCAATGATTTTCTTCATGCACCCCAAATTTCTCTTCGGTGTCCATTATAGTTCTACAAATTATATATATAAATTAATTAATTAATTAGATAAACAGTAATTACTGTTTTCATATCCGTATTTACTCTTTTGCTATATTTACTCAGCACCCACAAGTCACCAATTTCATTTCTTCTCTTTTTTCTCGAATTTCAAAATTTGATTTTAGATATTTTTTTTTAGATTTTGAAATCTGGTTTTAGATTTTCAAAAAATGGATTTTAAAATTGGGAGTCTCCTAGATTTTTGACTTCTGAGGTTTTTGTTTTTGGGTTTCAAAATTAGGTTCTTGAAATGTTCTGGATTTCAAAAGCTGATTATAGATTTTATAAAAATTCAAATTTGGTTCTAAATGTTTGAAAATTGGATTTTGAAATCGGTTCTTGATTTTTCTGGATTTCGAAATATGATTTTTGAGTTTTTTATATTTCAAAATCTAATTTTGGAACTTTTTATATTTTGAAATTCGATTATAATTTTTTTTTTAGATTTTGAAATGGAATTTTTCCAATTTCAAAATCCGATTTTAGATTTTTTTGGACTCCAAAATCTGATTTTGGATTTTATCATATTTTGAAATCAAGTTACGAGTTTTCAAAATTTGCTTTTGGATTTTCTTGGATTTTAAAATCTGATTTTTGAGTTTCTCAGACATTGAAGTCCAGTTTCAGAATTTTTCGAATTTTGAAAATTTATTGTGATATTTTCCTAATTTTGAAATTTGGTTCAAAATTTTTATAATTTAGTTCTGTATTTTCGAAATTCAGTTCTGATTTTTTCTGAATTTAGAAATCTAGTTTTTTTTTTTTTAGTGAATGAAAGAGAATAAAAAGAGAAACGAGGTGCAAAGATGAGACGCAAATGAGAGGAAGGAGACGCAGCTGAAGAATGAGGCACAAATGATGTGCAGTAGCAGCGCTGAAGGGTCTCAAATAACATTTTAAAGCTTAATCAAAGTCATCACTGTTACAGACGTTGTATTTTTACTGCACTTCTAATTACAATTATTATTCATTGCCGCGCCGCACTCTTTAAGAGGAAGAATAATAGAGAAAGAGTAAAAAATTGAGTTTGGTGAGAAGTTTATTCCAAAAGACATTACATATTTTCTGAAAAGTATTTTGAAAAATTCTATTTTGAATTTCATTCCATATATTTTAAATAAATTATTTCAGAAAACATATCACATGTTTTAAAAAATTTATTCTAGAAAAGTTTAATTCTGAAAAAGTTGTTAGTTCTAAAATACATTATTCTAGAAATCCTCCCCTAAAAATTTTATTCCAAAACGGTGATATAAAAATCTCTAATTTTTTTTTTCAAAAATCTTATTTTTTTTTTAAATTTTCAGTAATTTGAAAATCACCTTCACAAGGCTTTTTTTTTTTTTTTTTTTAAATATGGGGTTGCAGATAGAAATTATGGGAGGGAGGAAGAAAAAACCACTGTTAGATTCTATTAACTGTCTGGAACAGTTATATGGTATCGGAATCTTATGCCGAGACAATAACCGAAAATGGCTCATCCTCACCCTCTTTGCTCTTCCCATTGTTCCACTTATTCCTTCTCATTCCATTCTGGCAAACCCTTCATTATCATTCCTTCTCGTTCCAAAACTCTTCTCCCCGCCCCACCACGCTTCTCCTCTGCACAACCCTTCAACACTCTACGAGACGCAAAACTCGATGACCCAGCTGCAAAGTCTTCGTCTTTATCCAAAAATTCCATCTGGGTCAATCCCAAAAGCTCCAGAGCCAAACAACTTTGGAAGATTTCACCTCAGACCAGGTCATCATTTCTCTCCAAACTCGCCAAGTCTCTGGACTCGTGCAACCCTACCAACGAACATGTCTCTCAAATCCTCGATGTCTTAGGGGACAACATTCTCGAACGCGATGCTGTGTTTATTCTCAATGTTATGGTCAATCCCACTACTGCACTCCTCGCTCTTGGGCACTTCCAGCAAAAGATTAACCCCGCAAAACACGTTGTTCTTTACAACGTTACTCTGAAGGTGTTTAGGGAGGTTAGGGATTTTGAAGGTATAGAGAAGCTGTTTGATGAAATGCTTCAAAGAGGAGTCAACCCTAATATCATTACGTTTTCAACTATAATTACCTCTGCTACCATGTGTTCTTTGCCGCGCAAGGCTGTGGAGTGGTTTGAGAAAATGCATTCCTTCGGGGTTGAACCTGATAACAGTATATTCCTCTTTATGATTCGTGCTTATGCAAGTAGCGGTAATGCGGAAATGTCTATGAAACTCTACGATCGTGCAAAAGCAGAGAAATGGCGCGTTGACACGGGAGTGTTCTCGGCATTGATTAAGACGTGTGGGATATCGGAGAATTTTGATGGATGTCTGAGTGTTTACAATGATATGAAGGTTCTTGGTGTCAAGCCTAGCATGGTAACTTATAACACGCTGTTGTATGCCATGGGGAGAGGGAGGAGGGCCTTGGATGCAAAGGCTATATATGAGGATATGCTAAACAGTGGGTTTTCACCAAGTTGGGCTACCTATGCGGCTCTTTTACAAGCCTATTGTAAAGCACGTTTTCGTGAGGATGCGCTGGGAGTTTACAGGGAAATGAAGGAAAAGGGAATGGATGTGGATGCAGTTCTTTATAACTTGCTTTTTGACATGTGTGCTGATGTTGGTTGCTTGGACGAAGCTTCTGAAATCTTTGAAGACATGAAAAGTTCGGGGACTTGCCAACCAGACAATTTGACATACGCGTGCTTGATCAACATGTACAGTTCTCATCTTAAACACAGCGATTCTTTGGAGTCGAGCAATCCATGGGAGCAACAGGTCTCCACGATTTTGAAGGGTATAGTGGGCAAGATTTCAGAAAGAGATGCTATATTTATTCTCAGTAAGATGGTGGATCCCAACACTGCCTTATTTGTTCTTAGATATTTCCATAGCAAGATTAATTTCACCAGAGATAAGGAGGTGATTACTTACAACGTGACCCTGAATTTGTTTAGGAAGTCTAGGGATTTTGAAGGAGCAGAGAATTTGTTTGATGAAATGCTTTATAGAGGTGTAAAACCAGATAACATAACATTTTCAACAATGGCTATCTGTGCTAGTGTGTCTGGTTTTCCCGATAAGGCTGTGGAGCTATTCGAAAAGATGCCCAGCTTTGGGTGTGAACGTGATGACATCACAAGCTCAGCCATGATATATGGTTATGCACGCACAAATAAGGTTGATAAGGCTTTGGAACTATATGGTCGTGCAAAAGCTGAGAAATGGCGCGTTGACGCAGTAACGTTCTCAGCATTGATCAAGATGTTTAGCGTGGCAGGAAACTATGATAAATGCTTAATAATCTACCAAGACATGAAAGTTCTTGGTGTGAAGCCTAGTATGGCGACATATAATAATCTGTTGGGTGCCATGTTGAGAGCTAGGAATCACCGACAGGCCAAGACTATATATAATGAGATGAAAAACAGCGGTGTTTCGCCAGATTTTATAACATATGCATCACTTTTGGAAGTCTATACTAGAGCACTATGTGGTGAAGATGCTCTTGGTCTTTATAAAGAAATGCAAGGGAACGGAGTGAATGTTACTGCGGATCTTTATAACAAGCTTTTATCCATGTGCGCTGATCTTGGCTACATAGATAAAGCTGTTGAAATTTTTTATGATATGAAAAGTTCTGGGTCTTGCCAGCCTGACAGTTGGACATTTACTTTCTTAATGACCATGTATTCCCGCAGTGGGAGAGTTTCAGAGGCGGAAGGAATATTGAATGAAATGATCCAATCTGGATTACAACCTAATATTTTTGTTATGACATCACTTGTCCACTGCTATGGAAAAGTTAAGCGAACTGATGATGTTGTGAAAATATTTAATCAACTTCTTGAATTGGGCATTGATCCAAATGATCACTTCTGCAGCTGTCTGTTAAATGTTTTGACTCAAGCACCAAAAGAAGAGCTTGGTAAACTAACAGATTGCATTGAGAAGGCTAATCCAAAGCTTGGGACTGCGGTAAGATATTTGGTGGAAGGGAAGGAGGGCAATGGAGATTTTAGAAAGGAAACGGTAGAACTTCTAAATTCATTTCATGCTGAAGTGAAAAAGCCTTTATGCAATTGTCTAATTGATCTTTGTGTCAAACTGAATGTGCCTGAAAGAGCATGCGACCTTCTGGATTTAGGACTGATGCTTGAGATATATACAGATATACAATCCAGATCTCAAAATCAGTGGTCTCTGCATCTGAAGGAGCTCTCAGTTGGAGCTGCTATGACTGCATTACATGTTTGGATTAATGACTTGTCTCGGGAATTGGAATCAGGGAAGGACCTTCCTCCACTTCTTGGAATTAATACTGGGCAAGGAAAACACAAGTATTCAGACAAAGGCTTGGCTACTGTCTTTGAATCACATTTGAAGGAACTCAATGCTCCATTCTACGAGGCTGCAGATAACCCTGGTTGGTTTTTGGTTACAAAGCCAGCAGCCATATCATGGCTGCAATCTAGGGGTTCAACAGAATCAATTGCTAGTTTGAACACTCTGGCTTTAGGTGTTCCAGCAATGGCCCTTTAGTATCATGCTAATCTTTTCGGCTTTTTCCAATTCCTTCTGCCGAGATTTTGTGCTGTATATATGTGCACGAAACTTCTTCTGAAGAAAAAAAATAGCAACACATGATTTCAATATTATTTTCTAGTCCTAAATTGTTACTCCCAGTACAAATATTTTCATTGAAATAACTGCAAGTTTTATTTATTGTTATAGTAAGCGATTTGTTTTCATGGATTTGCTAACAAATTATTATTAGCACTGTTATTAAAAGATCAAAATGTTATTATAACTTTGAAATGCTTTTTTCTTAACTAAATAAGTTGAAATTCGGAGGACAACGATAATTTATGGGTTTTATATACAAAGTAAATTACTTCTTTTTCAGACAAATATATAGTAAATGAATTAATATTTATTTGAATTTGAAACTTTTAAGTTAATTCAAATTTGAAATTTTTTCTGTTGACTACTGAAATTAAATTCATATAATGGCGTAAATTTTTTCTGTTCACTACTGAAATAAATTTATAAGTTTTTTAATTTATTTTGATAACACTTGGGAGGAGCTTATTAAAGTGTATTTTCTTTTATATTTCAATTGTTTAAAAACTAAACCTATGAATAATTTTTTCATAACTTAATTTATAAGTATTTAGTTAAATTATATAACTAAATTCATCTTTAATTGATTGGTTGTTGAGAGTTTACTAAAATCCACTTATGTCAATTATTTGATTTTAAACGCGGAAAAAAATCTTTTAATCCAATCACCAGTCATTTATTTATGATTATGCAGTGAATTAATCAGCATGTTCCATTTTTTAAATTTAATTACTTATTTCATCCCTACATTTACAAAAAAAAAAATCGAACTTCAAGCTCTTTTAAATTTAAGCACAACTTTATGTGGGTCTCATAATGTCTACAATAATTTGTTTCTTTCGATAGATTTATTTCTTTGTGAGATAATGAATGTGAATAACATGTTTTTTCCCTTTCAAATGATTTATGAATAAATGAGAGAGTGTTTGAGAGAGAGATGAGATTTTAACTTTCTCAAGGTGAGGTGATTTGAGAAAATGAAAAATACACTTTGAACTTTTTCTGAAATTTATCACTTTTTATCTATATAACTAATAATCATAAAAAATAATAATTTAATAATAATAATAATAATAATAATGAAATATAAAATATTCAAAAGAATATTAATGAAAAAATAATACATCTAAATAAAATACTAATAAAAATTATAATAACAAAAAGTAATTAATTAATAATAGTATTACCTTTTTATAATTCAATATTTAATTAAAATTGTTTTTAACCAATCACATTTTATTTTAAATTAACTACACCTATTAAATTTATTTTTCTATAAAAAAATCACCCCAATTATATTTTAAATTAATTTTAACTAATTAAATTCATTTTTTATTAATTTTAACTATAATAAATATCTAATCTTACTTTACTTTTAAATATATTCATTTTCATTTCTAAATCTTTTAAAACAATACCAATTTATCTTTTATTTTCTGTCAAATTCATTTACCCACTTTTTAAAATCATCTTCTGAAAGGAAAACAGTCTGAGAGAGTTTAAGAAATTTAAAGTTAAACATTACGGAAATTAGTTTACAAAAAAATGTATATTAATATCGGTTTTAATGGAAGCTTTTCATTTTTATTTTTTTAACCTCTCTCTCTATATATAATAATTTATTTGTTTCTACATCGAGAGCGACTAGAAACTAAGAAAAGAACATATCAATTTTGCTGAAAATTACACCTTTTCCTTCTCAAGTATTTAAGTTAGTATAATTATGGTTAAATAATAATATTTTGATCACTCTTATTTGATATGTAACGAAGTTGTGATTAGGGATGGCAACGGATCGGGTCGGGCACGGATAGTGCCTACCCGCAACCCGACCCGACAAAAAAAAATCCACCCGCTACCCGACCCGCTACCCGCACGGATATCCGCTTAAAAAATATCCGCGGATATTTTAAAACCCGCGGATATCCGTGGATACCCGTGGATATCCCATAAATATTTAAAAAAATATATTTTTATAAAATATTATAATAAAATTTAAATAAAATTACAAAAAATATATAAAATATAATATATATTAAATTAAATATAAATTAAAATTTAATTTTAATTATATTTAACTTTATAAAATATAAATTAATGTTAATTTTAATTAAATTTAACTTAATAAAATATAA
Source organism: Vigna umbellata (assembly GCF_029865625.1). Classification (NCBI taxonomy): domain Eukaryota; kingdom Viridiplantae; phylum Streptophyta; class Magnoliopsida; order Fabales; family Fabaceae; genus Vigna; species Vigna umbellata. Next base: position 64,317,410 of record NC_142169.1, read on the forward strand.
ATTAAATTTTTATTTTTATTTTTTGCGGGTAGCGGATATCCGTGGATACGGATAGTATAATACCCGCACCCGACCCGTTTATAAGCGGGTATTAAAAAACCCGCTACCCGCAACCCGCGGATAGTAAATATCCGCGGGTACCAACTATCCGTCGCGGATTTTATCCGCGGATATCCGCGGGCGCGGATTTTTTTGCCATCCCTAGTTGTGATATATAAAATAATAATTGATAAAATATCATTATAATTTCAGATATAAAATCATGGATTTGTGGGAGCAATATATTATAAATAATAAACATTTTTACACTCTTATGTAACTTCAGAACTTTATATATTCAATGTATAAAGTTAAAAGGGGCAAAAAATAAATTTAATATAGTTCATTGATGAGCATACGGTCTGAGTCTCCATAGTCTCAGAGAAGGAAGGAAAATGGCTCAATCTTACCTTCTCAGCACTTGTTCATCTTCTTCGTCTTCTTCCCCTTCTTCTTATGCAATCTATTATGGCAAACCCGTCGCCATCACCACATCTATCTCATTCTCTCACTCTTCCCGCCATTTCAAACTTCTCAATTTTTCTTATCAACTCTCTCCTCTCCTCTCTAAACCCAAAACCCTGCTCCAAGCCACCAATATTCTCCAAGACACAAAACTCGACGACCCAGTTGCAAAATCTCCATCTTTATCGAAAAATTCCATCTGGGTCAATCCCAAAAGCCCCAGAGCCAAACAGCTTTGGAAGAATTCCAGTCATACCGTTTCATCACCTCTCGCCAAACTCGCCAAGTCTCTGGATTCATGCAACCCCACCCGCGAACACGTCTCTGAAATCCTCAGCGTTTTAGGGGACGACGTTTCAGAACGCGATGCCGTCATTATTCTCAATGCCATGGTGAATCCCTACACTGCACTCCTCGCTGTTGACTACTTCAAGCAGAAGATAAAACCTTCTAGTCAGGTTATTCTCTACAACGTTACCCTGAAGCTGTTTAGGGAGGTAAAGGATTTTGAAGGAGCAGAGAAGCTGTTTGATGAAATGCTTCAAAGAGGGATCCACCCTAATCTCATTACTTTTTCAACTATGATTAGCTGCGCTTCCATGTGTTCTTTTCCACATAAGGCTGTGAAGTGGTTTGAGATGATGCCCACTTTCGGGTGTGAACCGGATAATAATTTGTCCTCGTCCATGATATATGTTTATGCAAGAACTGGTAATGCTGACATGGCTTTGAAACTGTACGATCAAGCAAAAGCAGAGAAATGGCATGTTGAAACGGTGGTGTTCTCGGGGTTGATTAAGATGTTTGGGATGTCAGGGGATTACGATGAGTGCTTGAACGTTTACAATGATATGAAAGTTGTTGGTGCGAAGCCCAATTTGGTAACATATAATGCTCTGTTGTATGCCATGGGGAGAGCTAAGAGAGCCCGGGAAGCCAAAGCTATATATGAGGAGATGCTAGGTAATGGATTGTCACCAACTTGGCCTACCTACGCAGCTCTGTTACAAGCCTATTGTAGAGCCCGGTTCAGCAAGAATGCGATGAGAGTTTACAAGGAAATGAAGGAAAAAGGGAAGGATATCGATGTAGTTCTTTATAACATGCTTTTTGACATGTGTGCAAATGTTGGTTGTATAGATGAAGCTGTTAAAATTTTTGAAGACATGAAAAGTTCTGGGACTTGTCGACCGGACAAATTTACATATGCATCTTTGATCAACATGTACTCTTGCCTTAGCAAAATTTCAGAGATGGAGGCCATGTTCAATGAAATGATGGAATCTGGATTTCAACCTGATGTAATAGTTCTTACATCACTTCTCCATTGCTATGGAAAAGCCAAGCGAACTGATGATGTTGTAAAGGTATTTAATCAGCTCATGGATTTGGGCATCAGTCCTGATGGCCGCTTCTGTGATTGTCTTCTATATGCAATGTCCCAAGTACCAAAAGAAGAATCTGGTAAGCTCGCAGGTTGCATTGAGAAGGCTAATCCAATGCTTGGGTCTGTGCTAAGGTATTTGATGAAAAAGCATGAGGATGGTGAAAATTTTAGAAAGGAAGCATTAGAACTTTTTAACTCAACTGAACCTGATGTAAAAAAGTCCATGTGTAATTGTTTAATTGATCTTTGTGTGAACCTGGATGTGCCCGACAGAGCTCGTGACCTTTTGGATCTTGGGTTGACTCTTCGGATATATACTGATATACAATCAAGATCTCAAGCTAAGTGGTCTCTGCATCTAAAGAGACTCTCAGTTGGAGCAGCTCTGACTGCCTTAAGTGTTTGGATAAATGACTTGTCTAAGGCTTTGGAGTTAGGGGAAGACCTTCCACCACTACTTGGAATCAACACTGGGCATGGGAAACACAGGCTTTCAGATAAAGCTTTGCCAACTGTTTTTGAATCATATCTGAAGGAACTTAAAGCTCCGTTCCATAAGGCTGCCAATATGGATGGCTGGTTTTTGGCTACCAGTGAAGCAGCCACATCATGGCTGCAGTCCAGGGGTTCAACAGTGGCTCTTCCCCAATGAAATTGTTGTTTACTTTTAGGCAACCTTGTAGCATGTTGACTTTAAGCATTTTCCTATACAGTGGGAACAAAATTTTGGTATTAAGTAGTTTCTGATTATTTTTTTGGTTATGGATGTCTTACATTGTGAATGAAGAAGGCGGCCTGATACTAATATCTTGAAAGCGCATATGAAAGTAATTACTTATTGGCTCTGGTGAATTTCTTACGCGAATGTTGTAGGATATTAGTAGTGTTGATTGAATAAAAATGGATACTGGAATTTGTTTTGGCCTGGACAGGCAGCTGCACAGGGTGAAAGTTGGTCTTGTGCTAGTTTGTTTTCTAAAGCCTTTCTTATTTTGGAAAGGTTGATGCGGCGCATGTTCCTACTTTGTTCTATATAAACAAAGTCTGGTACCTTCTGTTCTATCTGAAAGCAGGTTTAGAGGGCCAGGATCTATATCTTCAAATTGAGGACCGCAAATTTAGGAGATGGTAGAGATCAACAAAGTGAAAACAGCCTAGCAATTTTTTTATTATGGTACAAAAAACAATGAAAAAGCTTAGCTCTGAGCTATGAATCAAGTGTGGTACTTCTTTCCACTTTCCAACTATACCAATTTTTCTATGTTTGGATCCATGCTTGTAACATTAATTTTAAAGTGATGTGATTTGTGTTTAGACGTTTTTATCTCACAAGTTAGTAAAGTTTATTATAACTTTTATATCTAGCACAGAAGTTGCTTAAAATTACTTAGTCAAAATCAATTCTTTAACATATAGAATTAAACATATGAATACTTATATAAAATTAAATTAACTAGTATTTCCACATGCACTTGCTAAAGCTCAATATAAAACTGAAAAGAAGGTTGTGGTTGACCTTTACATTGAACGTGCTGGTTGACCTTTACATTGAACGTGCTGGTTGACCTTTTTTGTCAATTGTTTTATCATGTGGGATTGACTCAGTTTATGGTTTGAGTGTACTATTACTATTATTATTATAATCAATAATTAATCCTGGACAACGGTTGGCAAATTAACGAATAAAGGGCTTTTGACTTTTGTTGAGAGAATAGTTTAGGAGATATGTGCTTGCAACTTCAAGTCCTACATTAACCTGAGTGCCTGTCCAGTCATCCCATTTTGGCTTTTAGACAGAATGGAAGATAACTCTTCTGTAAATTCTTATTTTAAAAGAAGTCAACGAACAAAAGGAATGGGACCAGTGATGGTTTGCACGTTAATATTTTATCCAACTTATTTTGACTCAGCTCTCTCCATATAATGGTGAATCCTTGTTCATTTGATTGTATGCAAAATGGGAAATTTTATGGCTTGCCACTCTCAACCAAAGAACCAAAACAGATATCCTCAAATTGAAGGAAAAGAAGTAGAGGCTGATACCCCAGTGGCAGTTGAAAGGATGAAATCTGCTTCTAAAAAGCGTTACATAGTGGTGCGTAGGAAGCTGCAGCATGGGCAGGTTTACCAACTTGCACCATTCATGTTGCAATCTGATATGCCTTTGGTACCTTGTTGGACGACTAACAACAGAAAGCTGAAGACGAGGAGTGTGAAGATTGTTGTGACTGCAGAAGAATTGGAATTGCTGTTACGAGGATCAAAGAAATTCCAAGTCCAACGCAGAGTTGCTCGTGTCAAGCGAAGTTCTGGGTTGAGAGGGTGCCAAAAATGGTTTCCATCTCTGCCAACCATTCAAGAGGTGCATAACTACTAAACGATGGGAAGATTGTGTAGTGAAGTTTATTTGTAGTTTTTGCAAATTTTCTGAAAGATGCTAGGTTGTATTTGGTCAGTAAATTAAGGATGTTTACCTGCTCAACTTTTTAAATATAGCAGCAGGGGAAGAAAAAACAGAAGATTCGCAACGTACATCCATTTTTTTCTCTTATAAATAGTTTTTCATGCATAGAATATGTAGGAGTACTGAATGCGGTTGTTCATGTTCTTGGATTAACAATGAGAACGAGATATTTGTCAATTTTCGTTGCTAAGTGATTGTACCAGTAGAAATTATCCACTATATTAATTTATTATATGATAGTACATAATCTGCTTCTGCTTACTGATTTTTAGATATATCCTTAAATGCTGATTTATAAGTGAGATACTCGTTCGTGCACTAAGTTTTCATATATTTTAGAATGATTCTCAAAATCATTCAGGATTCAAGAATAATTGCTTTATGACCATCTTTGGCAAATAAGTTTTCTGATACACAATGCAGAAATGTAACTCAATTATTTTCCTCGTGTTCATGATTTTCATCTCTAAAGGTACATTTGACAAACGTGAGTAGTATGTATGCAATACTCATGACAACAACACATAGGATGCCATTTAAATTTAGTGTATGCAGTATGTACAGAGTCAGCCTTCCCCAGTGGAACTTTATTTCAACATACTACCTCACTAAATATATTTGTTTTTTTATTTATAAAGAAAAATCACAAAGATGCCATTGATTAATAAGTTGCCTTCAGTTTCCCTAAGTAAAGGCTCTTCAATGATCTTTCAGCATCCTGCAGTATTTTTATGAAAATGTTAAGGGATAGTATCAGTAAATTTGTCAAAGAACAGATGCAGGTTTTGGTCATTGAAAAGGATAAAGTTACAGAACCTTCTGGAGGAGTTTGAACGTCTGATTTTCCTGTTATCATCTGATTTTATTGAAGCAGCCTCCTTGTCTCTAGCAGCTGCTTCCCTTTTCGTTTTCTTCCACTCTATTTCCATAGCCTTTGTCAGTGCATCGACTTTCTTTGTGAGCATCTGAAAACAGAAGCATATTTCTTATCTTCAGTTCTAAAATAATAAGGGTAGGGTTGTGGGCATGGCTATTACTAGTACCTTTATTTCTTCTTCTTTGGTTTGCAAACTACTCTCTTTAATTTCACAAGACTTCCTCAAATTGATGACCTCTTTTTGAAGCTTATCATATAGAAAACCTGAGACCACGTCATTGGTGCCTAAATCATTACAGCTATTGCTTTTAGAGTCTTCATCATCTTCAACTGCGGTTTTAATCTGTGCTGCTTCTCTTTCATCGCTGCGTTTATTTGAATTTATTCCTGCATTCACCTGCATCTTATTTTCTTTTTCATCACTGTCAACAACTTTATTTCTTGATGCCCATATTCCTTTCTTCAACATGTTTTCTGCAGAACCACATTTCTTTCTTAGAATGCTGCTCGGTAATAGGCTCGCAGTAACACTGTCGATGTTGCTTTTTACATTTGTCTTTGGGAACAAAGAGCTTCCAGCAGTAGATCCCCTTGGCTGTGATGTGGATCTGTTTCTCAGTCCACCATTGGTCGTTAGGAAGCTTAAGATGTTAGACTTTTCTGCTTTTGCAGACCCAGAATTTGAACTATTTGAGAAATGCTTTAAGCCTTCTTCTAGTGTTTTTAACCTCAGCTTCAGTTTATCCTGAAAAGAATACCAGATAACATTAGTTATCACTAAAAACTCTATCTGCACGCATTCATGAAAGGAAAAAGTTACCTTCAATTGTGACTCCGCCTTCGCCGTTCTCTCTGATATAGCCAGCTTTTCTTTCAAGCGTTGCATCTCTGCCTGCATGTGCATGGACATTCTTGATTGTAAAACTCTTTTTCTCACTCAATGACCAAAACTTACAACAAAAATCCTATTTGAGTCGCGTTCTTCAACATTTTAAGGTACAGTTAGGAGTTGAAATTTTCTTTTTCTTGATTGAACTTCGGACCTTTTTAATTATTTTCTTATTCATCGTAGTCTTGGATTTACTGAAGGAAAAGCTGTGTCACTAATAGATGTAGTAGTATTTTTGGATTGAATAGGCAGAACCATATGAGCTCCAAAGAAGATTCTTATGGGAAAATATACCTGCATTATCCTTCTCTCTTCCAACCATTGTTTGACAGGCATGACCTTGTCATTCTCGTCCTTCCACTCATTTGCCACAACTGTTGCAACTCTATTGGCTGAAACTTTTACTCTTGCTAGTTCCCTCTCCAGTGTCCTCTTCTCCTCCTGAAAATGTGTGTTAAATTATGTCACTAAAAGGATCAACCACAATGAAGAAAGCATCGTGTTCAAAACGGCATCTGCCATAAGAATTGTCTACCTGCAATTCAGAAATTTGTCTCTGATAATCTCGAACAGCATTAGCATTGACTCCACTGGATAAGATGACCTCCTCAAGTTCATGGATGGTTTGGCTAAGTTTTTCAACTTCCAAAATCTTTTGGCGATGCGTTTTCTCTAAGATTTTGTTCTCCTCCTGCTCATGGAAGTTTGTAATTTAGCCAAATACTTACACTTACTACAGAAACTACATGTTATAATTGAATCATAAAAGTATGCCTGGCAGATCTCAATCTGTCTCTTCAAGTCAAAATTTTCATTCTGAACTTCCTCAACTATTAAAACTCTCTCCAGTGCAGTTCTTAAAATCTTCTCTGCTTCAAGCAACGCTGCCTCTTTTGACTTTGTGAGCCGTTCCAACGCTTTCTTATCTTCTTGGAGAGCTGCAATCTGAATGCAAAATGAATGTTAGAATCCACTCCTTTTAAGAGCCTCTTTGGTGGAAATTGCATTATTACAACCTCATTCCTAAACATCTTAATCTCAGCCTCAAGAGGAGTAATGACACTTTCAAGAGGAACAAAATCATCTTCCTTTTGATCTGCGTGTAACCTTCTAAGAGTGGCTTCTGCAGCATATTGTGCTGCCAATGCATCCTTCTTTTCCTCTGTCAGTTTCTTGATTTCTAGCTTCTGCATAAAATTGAGGCATATGCATTTTTAGAATTTACCACTGTTTGACACGGTTCCAATTAGTTTCAAGTGATATTAGTACCTTGTGTTTAAGATGATCCTGTGTAAGTCTAAGTCTCTCTTCCAGCTTACTCACTTCATTTCTCAGCTGCAATTAAATAATAATAATTGCAGCCATTGTTTAGTGACTGAGAAATTTCTATATCTTGTTATAAACAAATAAATCTGTAGTGCAACTGAATCAGTTCAATGAAGACTGAGAATGGCTAATTATCTGAATGAATCAATAACGTAAAAAACTAAACTGTATATCAATATGCCTAAAGATTTTGACACGATCAACTAATCAGAAATCATGCTAGCTATCATTTTAAAATAATTATTATAAAATTAACAAATTGATACCTCTTCTATGGCCTTGTCCTTTTTAGCTTCAGTTGCCTTCAAGACCTTGATTTCACTTTGACAAGTTGCTAGTTCCTTGGCCTTTTCTGCATAATTTTATAGATGAAACACAGATTTAAATAAAAAAGATAAAAAAGAAATTAATTATAATAATTTATTCTTTGTTTTCTTGAGACATTATAATTAGCAGACAATGAAACTTAGTTACATAACTTCTATCAATATTAAACTTTTTAAATAGTTTCAACGGTAACGGAATCTAACAAATGTAAATTTTAGACTTGTGGCTCCCAATCTCAATGTTTTTTCTCTTTTAGATTGCCTTCTCTATTTGGAAGACAGATTTGTATTAATCTACTTCTTTGTATTTTCCAAATGCATGTTTAACGTGATTTACTATAAAAAAAAATTACGTTATTATAGTGGGCTTAATTTCAACATCCTATTTTAAATTGTTGTCTTCAATTTTAAAACTCCAGATTTATTGATTAGTCTCTATTCTTTCATATAGGTCAATACACGTATTGATAAGATATTGTTCACTCTAAATTCACATATTTGTTTTTTATATCATTCCAACAAATTTTTTATTAACAGAAGATATCTTATATGTATATAAACTCAGGTTCATATCTCTCGTTTTATTCAAAATGTGAAACTTTTTCTATATCTTAATATTTATTATTCCCTTGTTAGTAATTTTTTAAGAGTCGTATTTCAAGACATTAATACTATAATGAAACTATTCAACCACAATGTTCATAAACTAAGAGAACAAAAGAAGATAAAGTTTCAAATGAAGAAATTCTCCTAACTTTTAGAAAGCAAATTATCGTAATTGCCCAATCTTGTAAAAACAGTAGAGATGTAAAGTACATATTTGCTTATAATTTTTTAAGATTTTGTCGAGACATAATTAAATTTCAAATTAGGTTAACATTGTGGTTCAAGTAGATAAGAGCACTGTCAAAAAAGTTAAAAGAGAACTTTTAGAACAGGTCTCAAGTCACTTGTAAGAATTGAATTTGTCACACAAATTCTGGTTTGTCAGAAAATATCCGTAGCTAATTTCTAGTATAGGACAAAGTGTTGGTAATAATAAGAAATTTGGCTTGATAACATTCTTTATTTTCTATATCTTTAAGTGCTTAAGGTTATGCATATGAATTTTAGAAAAATTATATTACAGTTTTTACTTATCTCCTTTATTATGGTAGTTATAACACTAATCACACTTTGAAATTCTAAAATATCAATTATTTTGAGATTAAAAAAAACGTGTCGAATCATTTGAAGACATAGAAGATAGTGTTTTTTTTATGTTTAATTATATAGTTTAATGCTAATTTATATTATTATTTAATTACAAAATACCCTTAGTATGATTTTTAAGATAACAAACTAATCTCATTTGTTATAGGATTATGGTCTAAAAGTTTTTTTTATTCTTTTAATTTATATATATATATATATATATATATATATATATATATATATATATATATATATTTTGTCTCTTACTAATAACTATTTTGACCTTATTTTTTTCGAAATTATGAACAGAAGAAAATATTGAAGTAGCATTGTGTCATCATCTTGAAAAGAAACTTTGAGAATAAGAAAACAGTGTAAATAATGCATAATTTGTATAATATATACTTAATTAAATAAGAAATGAAGAATAAAAGTTGTAGTAAAACTTAACGTGTTCTTAGTTTTGAAGATATAAAATGCATTTTGAATAGTTTAGTTAAAAGTTTAAGTTTGAGTTTGTTTAAGCATGGAGAAACCAAAACTCCAGCTTGGAGGGTGTGAACGTGTGTATATGTTAAACTTAAAAAAGTAATAAAGCTTTTGCTTGTCTCAACATGCATTCAACCTCTTGCCATTATTTCCAAAAACATACCCAACCTCTTTAATGTCCTGCATGTGTTGTGCTTTCGTTCTAAATTTAGTTTTAACTCTCTTAACGTGAAAGCTACATTTTATTACTTCTACGTTCAGTAAAATGTTATTCACAGACATATACTTATATAAAGAGAGGTAAATAAAAAGTAGATGTTGATAAAGTTTTTGTTTAATTATGTACTATAAAGTTGTCTTATCTTTAGTTGATGTAAGATCCTAATACATCTCATTGATGTCAAGTATTTACATATTTCATATGAGACTAAACATTAATAAATGGTCAAATAAAAATCCAATAATGAATGAAACAATATATTCATCAAAAATAAATTTTGTTAAGATAAACTCTAACTTATGATTTTAATATTATGTTAATAAATAAACTTTAAATCTAATTCAACGATATAAAAGCGGTTTAATATCTTGAACATTCCACCTTAATACTACATTATTATTTTAGAAAATTCATTTTTGAGAAAATTATAAGTCAAACTAATTTGTATTATGCGTCTGTTTATATCTATGCTCAATATAAGAAAATAACTTTTCACACACATAGCAATTCAATCAAATTTATTCATAATTAAAATCAGTTTTGAATGTCAACTTTATCTACATATGTATCGTGGATAAATTTTTCAATGAATATTTAAAGTAGAAGAAAAACATAGATAAAATTTCTCATACAAAATAAAATAAACTTATGCCATCTAACTGTACAACACGTACCAAATTTACTTTATCCAAGTTATTTTAGTTCAATTCTTAAAGTTTTGTGATCTATATACATATGACTCTAGCAAAACAGTGTCTTATGAAAGATTAGTATATTATGTCCTACAAACAATTCTGTACAAACATATTGAGAAATTATTTTAACCTATTGAAAACTGGAGGTGCATTAAATGATTAATTATAACTTAAACTGTAAATTTATTTTTTCAGGTGAAAATTAGCCATTGCATTAAAAGTTTATAGACAGTGATCTAAGTAATAAAGAAGTGTTTAAAAGCTTTTGCATAGCATTCTCTTTAATGAGTATATCACGTAAAACATAAACACTTGGTTTTATCTCTTTTGTTTAAGTAGATGATGAGAATTATCCAAATCATGGTCTGCTATAGTTCAAACACACACACATAACAGTCATTCCCTCTGGTTTTTTGCATACAGGAAGATGATAAGACTATGAAAAACTAAGTTAAGAGGAGTAATGGCGAAGCAGATAAAGTGATATATATATATATACACACACACACACGCACACAACACTCTGAGATTTATGATATGAACCTGTTAGCTGGTTTTTGAAACGATCAATCTGTAACCTGACAGGATCTGGTTGGACAAGAGGAAGTTCTTCCCCACAGTATACCTCTTCGCTAGCTACCATTCTCTTCTTTCTGCTGCGCCCAAAGCCTCACACGTATACCCTTTCTTCAACAAAAAATGAGACTTGCTCACTGCCTATTTATAATTCTTTTGTGTGCTTTGCTTTTCTTACCTATGCTGACAAGTGCACTCTGCTTGAGGTTTAATCCTAAAACAACAACAACAAAAGATGATTTTAAAAGGATGACACATAATAATAATAATATAATAAGAATAATAATAATGAGAGAAGGAAAAAGATAAAAAAGTGTATTCGTATAAGAAATCAATTGACCGCAAAGCGAGGAATGAGCTTACCCTGCACTGAAGCAAACTAAACTTGACAAATGAAATGCACAAGCCTGCTTCTACTTTAGCTTCTCCTTAATTCTAGCTTGACAGCAACGGTTACCTTCTTTCTGTTTTCCTATTATGTTTTATGGGTTAACTATGGTAGAAGGATTAAGTATAACTCCATCTTACAGTATTAGTTAACTGAAATATTATAACTTCATCTTATCTTTACCCACAACATAGATGGTTAAGTATATATCAAGCTACAATTCTTCAAATAACTGTTATAAAAGTTGACGAATTTACTGTAGAGGTTTATGAGAAGTGACAGTGAAAACTTTCACCATTCTATACTGGACAAAGTTTTGCTTGTTACTTGAGAGAATTATATGTGAAAATGATGATGCGTACGAAAGTTTTTAGTATGTACTTGATTTAAAGTTTAAAAGCAAGGTTGATGAAGTTACTATTGGGAATTGGAAAGGGTAGATTACAGCCAGCAGGAGAAGTGGACCAGTGGCAATTGAGCACGTTATTGTCGGCAATGAATAACCATATTCACCAGTGATCAGTAACCTTCAGGTTCAATCATATCGGTGAATACCAAGTGCTGCATTAGTTGGTGTTGCAATTTGATTTCCTATCAATCCTTCTTTCTATTCTTTCTCTGCTGACACATTTTGCTTCGGTCTCAAATATTTGAATAAAAACAGAGCATCATATCAATGTTGGAAGTCCTCAGAATTTAGAGTATACGAGTAGATACAAATCTTATCTTACGATTTTGTATGATTGAATTAGGTTTAAAGTTCTCACAGTGTTAGAGTCAGGTTATCCTAACGATTGTTTGTTGGATATTGTTCCACTTACTATTGGACCATTATCGAATCATCTATTAATGTCTAGTCTTACGTCTTAGTTTGAAGAGGTGTGTTGGAAGTCTAGCTATCAACTAAAAATAAAACAAATTTATAGTATATAAATAGTTGCAAACCTCCTCAATCAAATTATTGAAAATTCGGGTTGAATTTACGTGTTATTTATATTGTATGTTTCTAATAATTGTATAGGAGATATGAACAGAAATATGAATGCTGTATTGTGAGAGTGAGTAATGTGTTGAAGTTGTCGTATCCTGTGATATCTGTGTCAAGCGAAGGATATCACTTTAGACTATTATATTGCTTCAGCGCTAAAACCGTTCTGAGATCAGTTTTGTTTTACTTGGTGAAATCAAAGTCATTGAGAAAAGACTGCGATTTGAATTAAGAGTATGAGTCTGAAAGCGACCAAGTAATTAAAGTGGCTTCGAAGAATAAATGAATTTGGATTAATATTCAGAGAAGCTCTCATCTTAGCTTAAAAGTATAATAATTAAGTGAAGTAAAAAAAAGAAAAAAAAATACGGTTCCTCTGCACACCATGTGAAAGGCAAATATATATATATATATATATATATATATATATATATATATATATATATATTGTGTTTTAGTTTTTATTTTTTGTGGTTTTTGTTTGGATGGAGACAACAAATGTAGGGCTTCACCAACAACCAAGGGCGACACAATGAAAGCCCAATGAACAAAAATGGAAGATTAAGAGGGTTGAATTCGTGTGTTGCTAAAAAGGGTGGGATAATGATGTGAAAGAACAGGGTTCCTATAGTTGTTGTGGTTCACTTAATGCCATATGTTTTTTGTTGGTTTCAATTGGTAGGTTTGCAGTATCAATATTTTATCTTTAACCAAGCCTTAGAAAATAAATCTCTATTTTTTTTACTACCAATTGTTTTAGGTCTCTAAAAAACCACTTTATGAAATCAAAGTATAAAATAATTTCAACTAACAACATAATTTAAGAATTCGTGAGAATTAATTAGCTGTTGAGATTGCTCAAATGTAAATATAACCTTTTCAGTAAAAAAAATGCTAATAATTTAGAAGTAGACATGGTTTATTTTAAATTTTATAGAGTTGGAAAACTAGCTATAGGACAAAAATGCTTTTTAAGGCTTGTAATTATATATATATATATATATATATATTTATTTATTTATTTATTTATTTGTTTTATAAATGTTTGAGCAGATAACAGGATGGTGTACTCTAATAAGTTGAACAGTGTTTAAGAATTATTATAAACTTTAGAATGTATGTTCAATTCTGGCTAATAATAAAGTGGTTGTTATATAACGTATTGAACTTTTAGCTATATTTATTATCGCTATAATATGTGAGATATATATAATGGTAGTTATAGAAAGGGACGTTTTTATCTTATCATCAAGTATTATTCAGATGCTGCTACATTTTCCTTCAGTGAAAATTAAAGGGTGTCAATTAACACACAACATTACATATTCTTCTATACAAAGTTAACAATGAGAGGTTCATAATTAGTATATGGTTTAGTAAAATGAGAGAAATTCATAACGAAAAAATGTCTTAATCAATTGGAATTACAGGTATTTTTTTATTCGATGTTAAATATTTATACATATAAATTTCCCAGTTAATTAAGAGAGATGTTTTTTTTTTGTTTAAAATGTTTTCCTTATATTAATGAATAGAAACACATAAATAAGTGAAACGAGTTATGATAGAAGATCATATGTTGAGTATAAAATTTTGAGCAAAAGGAAAATCGATAAATTTATTATCTGAAATTATTGAAGTATTATTATTAAAAAATGAAAAATCCATTAAAAATTACTTCTGTAAATTTTGAATTGGAAATAATATCAAATCTTTTATATAAATTTCACTACTTTTGAATTTCTTTTATTTTTGAAGAGACCCTACAAGAAACACGTGCAACTTCTATTATTGTTATTAAATCTAGAAACTGATGCAACTGCTATTATTATTATTAAATCTAGAAACTGCATTGAAAGGTAGAAAAATTCATCAAGAATTGGGCTTTTGCTGATTTGAGCCCATTTTTACTTTCTGAATCATCCTTGAATGTCCACTTCTGCATGATGCAACGATAACGATATTAAACCCAAGTTTGATGAATGGACTGAGAGATTACGTGTAATCAAAGCAAATTAATCTTCGGTGGGCTTAGGGTTCTTTCCAACAGAACAACATTAACAAAATTTCAAACACCCACTGACCCACACAACATAAGTAAAAAAAAATGCTTACGATTTATTGTTGATTGACTTTTACCTCTTGTCGTTGTCTGATTCATAAGGTTGAAGATTACGTCCTACCTCAAACTTAGTCACAATTTTCATCTCCTCTGAGGTTGAAGGTTACCCCTTACCTTAAACTCACAAACTCAGATGCCTATCTTCTCAATCAAAAGTCTTTAACATACATTTTATTTTGTTCAGTCTTTTCCATATTATCACAGCATTAGTGCATAAATCTCATTTGAAGTAAACTATACAAATATCAATGATTCTCAATTGTTCATGGATTAATATAATATGTATGTTCTTTGATATACATCACCAAAGAGAAGAATAAGAAGATATTGGTAATCTTCATCCCAATTAAAAGCATCCACTTCGAAAAAGGACCCACAAACCGACCCATCAGGCATTTAACAAAGAATCTATACCAAAAGCATTTGATCACCTTATTCTAGTGACTAATGTGCCCTTCTCAAATTCTTCTTTAGAACAATTATTGAAAGGCTTATCCCTTTCCCCCGCCCTGGCCGTCCATTAGAGTCATCACTATGTAAATGGATTTGATTGTAGAATAATACCCTCCTCCTTCTCTCGTTTCAAAGTTAAGCTGATCTTATTATTGGGTCTGGATAGATATAAACACTGGTGAGATACGAGTCTTATATATCATATTGATATCACTATTTATCCAAAATTTTATAGATTAACGAGTCTTCATCTTTATATAATGTTCTACTTTTTTATTTTTATTTCACCTTTATATAATGTTTTATCTTTTTATTTTCCGTGACACGTAAACTTATACTTGAATTTCTAATAATTAATTCTTCAGCGTTATTTTGCAGAACTAATCTTCAATTTGAGACTTAGCCTCCTTGTAGGTTTTTTCTATATCTTAGATATGTATGTTATGTGAAAAATCAAATTCAGACCATTTTTACCGGTTCAAAGTGTATTGTCAACTTAACCATGATAGTTGGATAGAAACCAAATATAATATTCAAGATAGAATGTGAATTTTTACTCTATCTATTTAAGTCCACTTATTAATGGAGGAGAGTTTAGGAAAAGTATGTATCATTTAGAAAAGAAATGGCAAATGGGTCAAGCAAACTTTTGAAAATCATTGAGACCATTATTTCCAAAGTAGAATCTCTTCAGATATATAATGCTTGCCAACACTAAACTTGTTATAGGATACATAACCACAACACACCATCCCTCTCCACCAACCTCTTTTTCTTCACCCTCCTTTCCCATCTTTTCTCCTCTTTCTCTGGTATGGATGTATCAGAAAAGCTTAAACAATATAGACATCACATAACCATAACAATACTCGTTTTATTATCCTTCTCTTTGCTGTTGTATGCTGCTCCACACTTTCTCACCATTCTGGCATACTTTTGGCCTTTGTTCGCTTCCACTACTTTCTTCTTGGTAGCAATAATAGCCTTCGGAGGCATTTCAAAACTCTCGACTGAAGATCATGGTGAAAAGGTGGGTGAAGGAATATTGGATTATGTAGCAGGAAGGGCAGAACATATTCATGAGGCTCAAACATTTATTAGTGAATGAAGGTCGTACCAATTTCAGACTTAGTTTAGATGGGCTTAGAAACTTTCAAGTGAATAAAATCTGTGTTCGAGTATAATATGTCATGATCTTTGTCATCGAATAGCTACTGAAATGAGTGTTTTGTTTATCCAATGTGCTTAAATTTGTTGCAACAACAAGAACGAAAATAAACAAGAGTATAGTTCTGGAAAAGATGTGTGTCATGATTTTCATGAGCTATATGTGTTTTATTGCAAATTTGAGTTTGAAAGTGTCTAAACCAAACAAGCCAAGTATTTGTATGAAAATAAGTCCAAACGGCTTCAGTTAAACTACTATAAACCAAGCATACTAATATTATAAAACCTATATTTAAGATGTCTTGATCTAAAATGTATAATATAGATGATACTTACAGATACATTTTGGAAAATTGATATCCATCCAAAGATATTTTATGCTTCATGTATGCATTGTGTAAGGGACATAATTTTCCAATGCAAATGTGTGCCACATTTGTGTCAAAACCAGGAACATGTCTACGTTAGGATCAACTTCCCTAGATTCTGAAGTTAATAAATGAAAATATGTGAATTGTTTTGTGTGGTTGGTAAGAAGTATGCGTAGCAAATAAATGGTGTTTGTCATTTACTTTGCTCATGCGTATCATAATGTGCCCACTTACCTTTATTCTCCTTCCCTTTAGTGACTGAATTGATGGTAGCCTGGGTTTGTCCCTACTGAATTGGATGAGAGCCCAAGCACCCACATGCTATTCATATATACTGTTTGCTCCACCCCTAACAGAGTCACAAAAATCTAGCAGACTAAAAGAGCAATAACTGCAGATTAACACACGAGAATATAATATACCAACAACTGATTTTTTACACTTTAATGTAATTACAGATGGTCCTGTTTGATAACTTCATCAGTAACTTTTTAACCAATAAATGCATTTGAACTGACTATGCATAGAGAATATTGTTTCTTTAATCTTCTACAGTCGGTGGCATCACTTGTATAACCTAATCCCTAGTAATTTTCAAACCTGAAAAAAAAAACAGTAATCTGACTTTTTATCTCAGGAGGTAAAATTACTTTACAATGCATATAAAACTTTATGCCATAACATCCTTTTTGGTCCATAAGAACCACAGCAAGAGGTTCTAAAAGATGCACACATAAGGACATTACAACCCATAGGCACAAGAATGAGAACCAGAGAAAGTTGCATCTTATACATCAACTTATCCAGAAAGGAACTTGATATCTGTTTTGCACCCTTGAGAAATTCTATCACATTATCCCAAAAGAGCAACACTTTTTCCTCCCTTTTGAGCAACTTCTAAATTAAAATTTAATCAGCAGCGTATATCAATCCGTTGTCTTAACTCCCAAACAAACAATTTAGCACTAAACAAGACTTAGATACAACATAGATACTAGTTAACAAGTGTTGTTTTTTTTAATTGAAACATACATTTAATCTCAATAGTTCTTGCCACTTCTAATCGTCAATATAAATGCAGCATGTAAAGAGATGAAATTTCAATTTTGATTGAAGGTCGGAATGATGTTACTACCTTTATTTTCCTTTTGACAAAATTGAATTTTATTGTATCACCTCAAAACGCTCTGTGGGCCGAGGCCTTAAAATCCTTCTTATTGTGGAGGCCCAATAACCAATAAACAAACTAGCTCAAAATGAAAATCCCAAATTGAATTTATTTTCCTTTTGGTGGAATTCTCGGCATTGTCAAAAAACAATAACAGGTGTTGGGAACACGATGAACCAGAGAACAAGGGTTTAAGCTCTCTGCACTCCTCACTCTGAGGTATGTCGCTTTCATTAATTTTCTTAAAACATATGTCTTTGCGTTCAACCAAGTTTTCCATTTCCCTTGGGACAAATATTTTCAAGCTTCTCTTTCTGTCAGCCTAAAACCTCTTTATCTTGTCAATTTCAATATCTGCTTTGGGAATTTTTCGGTATAAGAAAATAAATCTTCTTTTTTTTATTTACCTTGCCCATTCTTCGATTTTCTTCATTTTCTGCTCATGTTAAGGTTTTTGGTTTGTTTTTTAACACTAAATGTTTCTGGGTCTCTTCAAGGTTTGAAACTACTAATTACGACACTCCATTCAAATGACGTCCATACCTTCTAAAAACCTATGTGTTCGGAGGCAACAATGTCCTTGTGGAGATTGGAAGTGTTATATTACATATGAGGGTGATTCTGAAGAGGGTTCTGCGGCACCTGAAATGGTGAAGGAAGAGAAAGCATCGTCCGGGGCTATGATTACTCCTTATGTTGGAATGGTTTTTAAGAGTGATGATGATGCTTTTGAGTATTATGGCAACTTTGCCAGGAAGAATGGGTTCTCTATTAGGAAGGAAAGGTCTAGAATTAGCCCGCAGTTGGGGATTTACAAGCGAGACTTCGTTTGCTACCGCTCCGGCTTTGCCCCGGTGAAGAAGAAGCCTAATGGAGAACACCATAGAGATAGGAAATCAGTGAGGTGTGGATGTGATGCAAAGATGTACCTATCCAAGGAGGTTGTAGAAGGGGTTTCCCAGTGGTTTGTTGTGCAGTTTAGTAATGTGCACAATCATGAACTTTTGGAAGATGATCAAGTGCGTCTTTTGCCCGCGTATCGTAAAATTCATGAGGCTGATCAAGAGCGTATACTCTTGCTCTCCAAGGCAGGGTTTCCAATTCATCGGATAGTGAAAATGCTGGAGCAGGAAAAGGGGATTCAAGGGGGGCAGCTGCCTTTTTTGGAAAGGGATGTGAGGAACTTTGTTCAAAACCGTAAAAAGGTTGTTCTAGAGAATGAGGCATTGCTCAGTGAGAAAAGAGAAAATGATGTTTTGGAACTTCTTGAGGCGTGCAAAGTTATGAAAGAAGCAGATGATGAGTTTGTGTATGATTTTACTGTGGATGGGAATGATAAGGTTGAAAATGTAGCTTGGTCATATGGCGACTCAGTTAATGCAAATGTTATGTTTGGCGATGTTGTTTATTTTGACACATCTTATAGATCGGTCACTTATGGATTGCTTTTTGGAGTATGGTTTGGTATTGATAGCTATGGTAGAACTATTTTTTATGGTTGTGTTTTGTTGCAGGATGAAACACCTCAATCCTTCTCATGGGCATTACAGGTTTACTACTAGCATCCTCTGTATAAGATAAGATTTTACTTGTTCTTTTGTAAAACTCCTCTTATGGTGATTATTCCTCAATACAGACTTTTGTCAGGTTCATGAGAGGAAGATGTCCACAAACTATTCTAACTGATCTAGACCCGGGACTTAGAGATGCGATTATAAGTGAATTTCCAGCAACTAAACATGTTGTCCCTCAATGGAATATTCTACCCAAGGTACCCTGTTGGTTTTCTCCTACTCTGGGTTCTCGGTATACAGAATTTAAATCTGAGTTCGATGCCTTATTTCACATTGAGAATACAGAGGAATTTGAACTTCAGTGGAGCCAGATGATTTCTGTGTTTGGACTTGGTTCAGATAAACATGCTGATTTACTATATACCGTTCGGGCATCCTGGGCACAAGCCTATGTAAGAGGTTACTTTCTGGCTCGAATGGCGACAATAACTTACTCAAAGTCTATAGATGCATTTTTGAAAGGGATTTTCTCTGCTCATACGTGTTTGCGTAGCTTTTTTGAGCAGGTATGTTTGCGAGAAGTATCTTGTCTTGTATGCTTGCACTAGCCTAGATGCTGACTTGTCATTCTAATGATTTTCTTCTACTTGTCATTCTTATGCTTGCAGGTTGGCATTTCTGCAAGTTTTCAACATCAAGTATTTAAGGAGACTCAATATATTCAGCTCAAAACTTGCATACCGATTGAAGAGCATGCGCGGAGTATTCTCACTCCTTTTGCTTTTAATGCCTTGCAGCAAGAGCTGTTGCTAGCAATGCAATATGCTGCATCCGAAATGGCCAATGGATCATATATTGTGCGGCATTTCAAAAGGATGAACGGAGAACGGCTTGTAATATGGTTGGTTGAAGATGATCAGATACATTGTTCTTGCAAGGAATTTGAATCCTCTGGGATACTATGCAGGCATGCTCTTCGTGTATTTGTAATAAAGAACTACTTTCAGTTACCTGATAAGTACTTTTTAGGTAGATGGAGGCGGGAATGCTCATTACTTGTTGATGATGATAATAATAATCAAGGTGTTGGAGGGGAATGGTTTCAAGAATATCAGTCTCTGGCTGAAACTTTATTTCAAGAATCATCAATTACAAAGGAGCGATCTGACTATGTGCGTAAAGAACTGACGAAAGAACTTAATAGGATTCTTAACGAAGTTAGAAATCTCCCTGAGGCTGATGGAGTCTGCATGAACATGTCAGTTTCACCAGCCAACTAGTTTGGATGTTTAGTTGTTTATACTTGCAAGTTTGCAACCAATGTACATCACAATACAATGAAAAGAAGTAAGTAAAGAATGCATGCACAGGAAGTGATGAAATGAAAATGTCAAAATCACTTTCAGCTATGCTACGTGTACATTCTTCAGATATTATTTGTTGCATTAGTGCCTACAACTTTGTTTTCTCCTGTACAATGCAACAAAGAAAGTTAATTATGCCAAGAGAAATTGCTAAAAGCCGCACTTACTATTTTCGAATTTGACATCCAAAAGAGAATCTTATTGCTGTAGTGATAAAAAATAGACAAATGTTAATGCCGCAATATGGTACTGTTACAACTGTTAATAGTAGAGTTTACAAAATTAGAAGAAAATGTTGAGAACAGTTGCCTGCTTGAGACGCCATATCCCTTAACAACATCATCTTTGTCAACCAACGGGACAATACCTAATATTTGTGTTTTCATATCTTTTTTCTGTTAATTGATATAATGTAATATGAGCTTAGGTTTTTTAAGTTGATCTAGTTAATAGTTAATTGTATGTCAGATGATGAACCAGTAGTGACCATATTCTCTTCAATTATTATTTTTCCTCCCATCTTCTTGGCTGAATAGTTGGACCCACTTGAGTGATTGATGAATGAACACAGGGCTTGAGTTGTGCATTTGTCTTTTTACAATCAAATGTCATTTTTCTCAGACCAAGTTTTCAACAGAGATGTTATTTTGTGAAAGATCGTTCCTGTACTGATCCATGATATAGGCAATTATGTTGCAGGCTTCTATAATTTCATTTGTTGGAACATGTGCCAACAAGTATAATTGGTTTTGTGTTCTTAAGTTTCATGGCTTCACCCTCATCATGCAAGTGTCCCTGACCTTTCTAGATTTCTCCTTTTAAGAGTGAACAGTTAAATGTTTTGGCATGATATTTTGACGTGATTCGTTCCATCCATCAACTCCTCATATTCAAAAGAGGGTCCCTCCCTGCTAGAGGATGAGTATAGTGACCCTGTCCATGATATTTGGTCTTGATCAACAATAACACTGTTTACTTTCTTGGCTATCACTTCTTTCATATGTTGATTGTACTGATAGAAAATACTGTTTGTAATTTATTATGGGTTTCAATATATTAATAAATTTATTAAAAATTCTAAGGATGTTTTAGAAAATTATACTAATATAGCAAATCATTTTATTTTTAAAAGGGATTTCAGTCTTTTTGTAGAAAAAAATATCTCAATTTAATCTTGTGAAATTGTGGGTGTTACCAGATCGTTTAAAAATATTAATAACCAACTTAGTCTCCTAAAAATTAAAATTTTAATGGTTACCATATTGTTAATTATCTTTTGTCACCAAATTACTAAATATCACTAATCCTTCTGAAGACTTGAAGTGCTGGAATTATAAAATATTTCTTTATGGAAAAATATCTAAAGTTTCACTCAATTTTAGTTATAAAAAAAATCAAAACTATTCTTATGAAAATAAATCCAATCTTGAAAAATTAAATTAAAGAATTTTTTACAATTAGTGCTTTAAATATTTAGTCTTGTAAATTATGACTCTCTTTATAAAGACTGAAAGAACAAATTTATTAAATTGAAGAAAAGGATTGTATAAACTATAAACAATTAAAGCTTTGAAATGAAAACATTTGTTGATCAAAATGGCTTCGAAAACTTAGATAATATTCCCCAAATAGAAACGTTGTTGACCGAAAAAGAATGGACAACAATACTGATATAAAAAACTAATAAACGACAAACATGTCTATTCTGGCCGAAAGGGCTGTTACTTCGACAAATTGCATAATAGGAAAGAAAATTACACACTGCTAAATTGTATTACGTATTTACTACATTGAGAGAAATTTGCAGAATCTAACAAGAAATGATTGGATTGGATTAACTGCTGCAAATCCCCACGAATTTTAATTTGATATCATTTTAAAATTTGGTTGATTATTTAACTACATATATAAAGTGTCTTCACATTTTAAGAAATTAAAAAAATTATTAAAAATTACTGTAACATGGTCATAGCATCTAGACATTTCCATTTTTTTTTTTGGCAATATCATTTTCAATTTTAACAATCACATATATACTTTTATTATATATATATATATATATATATATATATATATATATATATATATATATTTTACAGATTTTCATTTGCAATTATCCAAAACTATAGGATTCATATAGTTTTAGAGTAATACTATTTTCACTTAAAGTTCTCTCAACACTTACAGTAATAATAAAAAAATATGAAGCAAAATTTGTGAAAACTTTTGAGAAAATAGCATTGCTCACAATACTATGCCAAAAAAAATTCATTAATTATTCTAGCTAAAAAAAACTATAATTTCTGCTGTTGACCTGAACTTTGTCTTTCTTTTTAATTTTCACCATTGAGATTATATTTTGTATAATCGTTGATCAATTTTAATATAAATTTCCACATTAATTCTTGTGCCTTTTTTTCTACATTATTGTCTTCCCTGTATTTCCTTCACATAAAACAAAATCTTCGTTAAATCATTGGTATTTTTGTGGAAAATTCTTGGAATGTATATAAATCATTCTCTTTTTCTATTAATGCAAGTTGAGATATATTGAATGTTCATATTCAATATTTAGTTGTATGGATGATGTGCTTATTATTCAGATAGTTTGAATTAAAAGAAACGAAAATTGTAAATTAATTAAGGAGAAATAGAAGAAGAAAGACAAGACGAGAGGAACATATATAGAAATACGATCAGGTTATGGGGCTAAGATTGAACGAAACACCATTGAAAAACGACATGACAGAATTTCTTCGTACTGAAAAGGAAAGAAGCTTAAAAGATGGAAAACATGGAATGAATAGTTCTACACATGCAAACAAAAGTGACTAAGTTTCAATAAACTCTAGTTATTTGAAACAGACTGAAGCACTTTATTCTTTGTCTTCTTTTATTTTATAGATGCACTAATTAAACTGCAATAAGCTGTCTTTGAGCTTCAATTCTTATCTCTTCTTTCATTTTCCTTATGAACTCTTCAAACTTTCTGTTCAGTTCATCTGTATGTAATAACTCTTCATTGTTTGTTGTAGTAGTTGTTTCTGCAAGTTCATCATCTAGTGCCATCTCAACCTCGCTATCTGATTCTCCTTCTTTGATCTCCTCTTCAGTAATGTAACCTTCACTTTCTCTTCCTTCGGTTTTGGTGTCTTGTTCTTGGTCTTCGTCTTCTGGAACTTCTTCAGTGTATTCCTCTTGCCCCTGTTGTTCTTCAACCACCAGACAAACATTCTCTGGGGACGCAAAACTTTCGACCAGAGGAGCAACCACCATGTCAGAAACTGTTGTTTTTGTCTCTGACAGATCGGAAAGTTGGTCAAAGTCCGAATCTGAAGAGTTCATGAGTGACATCTTGGCTACAAATGCAAGGATTCCGTTACAAATGAGGAACACGTATTTTCTCTCAAGGGTGTGAGTGAACATGGAGAAAAGGCACGTGGAGAAGTAGGCATTGAAGGACTGAGGGTGTATGGAAAAGCCAGAAGAGTACCAAACAAAAACAGAAAACACAGAAACTGAGAGAACAAACTGCAAAGTTCTTTTCAAAAACTGTCTATTGTTGAAATATTCCCTCAAAACCTGATACTTGCTTTGGTTTTGATCCATAGCTGCTACCTTCTTGCAAAAGAAAGCTCAGAGTTGAAGATTTGTGAGAGAGTTTGAGGAGAAGATTTTGAAGTGAATGATGAATTGAGCTTCTATAGTTTGTGTCTTGGTGTGTAGTTGTGTGGTGTGGAGTGAACGATGAACTTCATGTTCTCATCTATTTATACTAAGCCTAAAGCTATAATGGTTTATTGGGTTGTTACGTAACTTGGCCAAATGGCTTAATTTTATGGATGGTACGGACACCAGAAAGATATACACAAGAAAATTTTCAAAACTCCTCATAATTACATAACATTATTGGAAGTTTCAAATTATGTTCCTAATATCAAATTTTGACATCAGTTGCTAACAACATAGACCAAAATAAAAAGAGACAATAACTACTTCGGAAAAAGAACAGGAAGAAATAATGGAAAAGAAGTGAAGATTCTAGGTGTCACCTGTTCTTCATAAGCTTGGTAAAAGAAAAAAAATAATATGATTTGGCGTTTAATTTCTCTCAACAATGCATACTCAATAATTTCTGTACATTCTGAAAATTCGTGGACCCTATCACGAATTATAAT
Organism: Vigna umbellata; assembly: GCF_029865625.1. NCBI lineage: Eukaryota > Viridiplantae > Streptophyta > Magnoliopsida > Fabales > Fabaceae > Vigna > Vigna umbellata. The sequence goes on from NC_142169.1 coordinate 64,342,070, forward strand.
TTGAGGGCTACCACATCTCCTGCCTCAGATCTTCTACTACCCTTGTTTCATGCTTTTTGTCTTAGATGTATTTTTTCTTTTTTAAAAAAAAACTAACTACCAATAAAAATAAGATAGATAAACAAGAAAAATAATAGTTTTACTATAACATATTATTTAATTTGTTCTGATAATTAGAATATATAAATTTTCTTGAAGAGATTAGAAGGGATAGCAGCTAAAATAACTTGCCTAGGCAACTGGCATATGCGCATTCGGTGGAGTATATGATATTACTATCAGTTATTAAGATAAATTTAACATGTTTGGTATGTGTTTTATCTACCATCACTTTCTTTTATTTTCAGTCTATAAAGAAAATAAATAAAAAATAAAAAGCCACAAGAATTAACTCTCTACGTTGCTTATATGTAATAAAGAGAACGACATTTCTCTCTTCCTCACCAACATTTTTCATTTAAATACCAAAGGATCAAACCATTGAGATAGCATGTATAAATAAAATTAATACAACTTAAAAATAATATTACAAGTATGTGCATAAAATGTTTGTATTACATTCAATAGTCTCACTTAAGATTTAAGGTTAAATGCAATTTAAATAATTTTTTCTTCTTTCATCTTCTAAAATGTTTTTTTATAACTGAGTTTCACTGATAGACATAAAATTAAGAAAAAAAAACTTACAAATGAAAGTTATATTTCTTTTTGTCAAGAAAGATTTTCTTGGATACTATATACGTTCGTTACAAAATATATGTTAAAGAATTTTTATTTTTTATATGTATTAAGATATGAATATTAGTTTGACATAAATAGCAGCAACTTTATAATTTTTTAATTAAATTATTTAAAATTTAAATATAGTATCAATAGTTCATATTAATATTTAAAAAATAACATGTATTATTTTAAATTTTCAGAAATTTAAGATAACTTACAAGTCTTATATTAGATAAAAATAAATAAAATAAATAACGTGACCCATAATCAGTTTTAAGATCTTTTATATTAAATATTGTGTATTTTGATGTTAATTCATTGGTGTTAAAATTCTCTTATATTTCTTTTGAAAAAATTCAACATAAATTTTGAACAGGCATATATGTTAATAGTTTTTCTCAATTAAATTATAAAAGTTATATGTATTAAATACATATCAAGATATACAACTAATTAGCTATATTGCTCGACCATAAAATATTTGAAAAGGAGATAGAGTAGTATGCATTTGTGAATGTAAGAAGAAGTAAACTTTTTAAAGGAAATTGATGTAACTTGATCGGTAATGGTCTCGGGCAATTTTGATGAGAGTGATGAGTATGTTAGCACCACGTAGTCATTCCACAATTATTGAGATATTTTTGGTACAATAATAGACTACAAAAATGTGTGGATGTAGACACTAATTATAGTTTTATCCTCAATATTGAAGCTTCTCTAGCCAAAACCTTTTCAATACGTGACCACGTGTCATGTTTGTCTTATAATTAGTTAAATCAACCCCTCACACTACTCCAACCAAATTTGAATCTTCAATTGAATCATGCACAAGATACATTATTTTTCAAATACTAGTGAAAAAAAAACACTACATATTATATTAGTTCTAATCCATAAGATACAGAGTGATGATAATAATTTTGTAAATAATATAAAGTTTTTTATATTGATTAGAGCTAAAACAATATAAACATTTTTTTAATAAATAAGAAATTTTTTTATACATATTCTTACTTATAATCGATATAAAAAAGTACGTGCAATGAATATTGTGAGCATTGATTTTCTTCACTAGTTCAGTTTTGGTGCTTATCAATGTTCTCCAACTCGAGCCAATCAAATGATACTTCGATGTATAATAAAATAAGTGTTCAAGATCAATTTTTTTTATATTGTAGGAAGTGTTTGACACGATACAGGCTTTCATATTAATTACAATATTATTTTTATAATCATAATGTCTCATAAAACAAAATAAGTAAGTAATATAAGGAAGATAAAACTTGTATCAACTAATTAAATACACAAAAATCAATTAAAAATTATAAAACTTTTGAATATTTAAAATAATTTTTTTTAAAAAGGAATTAATTAAAAATACTAATTTTATCAAAAACCAAAATATGAAAGATATAAATTTTAATTTTAATATTTTTGGATTTTTTTTCTTCTACCAAATATTTGGGTATTAGAATTTAATTGTCACACTTATATCTGCTTCGTGATAACAAGTGCCTTAAAAATTACACACCAACATACCCAGTGCCATCATTTTTTCAAAAAATAATTATATGCGAAACGTTATAAAATATTAAACCTAAACATTTTTAAAAGAACTCAAACTTCAGCATATTTGTAATGTAATTTTCTTATAAAAAAATTTAAACCACTTTCTGTGGGCTCTAAAGTACGTTTTAATGATTATATAATAGTGCCACAATATCATTAAAAAAATACATACCCAATTTTTTCAATATTCTTTTTTGAAAATTCATATATTTTTACTTTATTTATTTATATTTAAAAAATACTTAAAAATTCGTGTTTTTATTAGAAAGTAACAATTCTTTGTAATAAAAATTGAAAAATATTCTTTGACACACATAAATCTTTTACATCCCATACTATCTTTATTTATTTTTTGTTCTCTTCTTTTTTGAAAAACTACAAAATTTTATATTTTTTAGACCATTTTACTTCTATATCTTGTGTCAAAATGAATGTAAAAGTGTATCATTATATTATTTCTCATAAAAATTTCTTAAGCCGAAAACATCATAGGATTACTCCATTGATACATTTCTTTCATGTTTGATTACTAAGAAACTGGCACTAAAAAAATTCATTAATGTCAAGTGTTATTATTCAGCACTATACGTGGAAACAAAACTGCCACATTACCGACACGTATCACCATCAACCACCTCAACCAAAAAACAAGAGCATATGCCATCAAATATTCATGAACCATAACACAGCGACAAATACAAGTGTACATGGACAACGACACATATTACCACAGCACAGCATTATCAATTTATTATATATTCACGTGCCTCATCATCATATACCACGGTCAAGTACACAAAACTTGAAAACTTACATCACCAACATCTACCACAGATTTTTCCAGAGAAAAAATGACATTTGATGATGATCATGGCCACAAGAATGCTCCCATTGCAAAAACTCTCTTTTCCTCGACACTACCCTTCAAACTTAATCCATATTGCTTCAGAAGCAACTCCACCTTCCACTCCTCCATGCTCTCATACTCCTCTCTGGTGTAGCGCGGATAGTGAAGTGGCATTTCAAACCCTGAACAAGGACACAACCCCTTCACCCTCTCTCCATTAGGGTACCCTTCATTCTCCTTGCACTCCTCTTCCTTTGTAGGGTACCCCACAAGATGGCAAGCTGAGTGCAGAAGCCATCTAAGAGCCATTTTATAAACTTGTGTCCTCTGAGAAACAGATACTGCATCACAGAAACAATATACATATATATATAGAAGAAGGTGCGCACTGTAAGACAAAAAAGTGCGCATTATTCGCTTTAATTAAGGAAATTAACAATCCCTTACGACATGTCTATGAATTTAGTATTCGTAGATTTCATGCTATGTTTGAAGTTGGTTGTTGCTTGGCCTGAGAGTCATCATATATGAATACGTGGGTGGGGATGCTTGGAGTATCGTAATAGGTCAAGTTGTCTTGTGGTTAATTCATATATTTTTCTAATTGCTACGTATATTATGTGCTGTTATCAATGATTGCTTTATGCAAGCTGGTTGTTGTTATAGTATTTCAGATATTAAGAATTTAACATTATTTAGTTATATTTTGGCCTTTTGATTGATATATGCCTAAATGCTAGCAAATGTTTTGTGTCTAATAATGCTAATAGTTTTCTTAAAATATTTTGTACGGTGTGAGTTTTATTTTTAGATAAAATCTATTTTTCCGTAATTCATATATTTTTAATAAGGTAAAACTAGATGATCAACCATACAAAGTATAAAATATATATTCATGTAAATATCAAAGTAAAAAGATAAATATAGTATTAAAATGATTAAAAGAATATTTGGTGACAATATGAAATAATAAATTATTATAAACTGAATGTTTAACTTCTGAGATTTTCTTTAAAAAGTTACTACTGAAAACTTCATATAATAAAAATTAATAAAATTATTATTATTTATTATCATTATAATTATAAGATTAAATATAATTCATTTTTATGATTTTATTGTAAATTTTTTTTATTTTGTAGGTAATTTTATAATTAAAAAATGGTTAAGTCTAAAAAAATAATCAAATTAAAAAAAATTAAAAAAAAAATAAATAAAAAGTAAAACTTATAAAATAATTATTTTAATTTTAAAAAATTATATAAAAATTAAAATTGAAAAACAAATTCGAACATAATCCGTTTAATATATAAATACATATAAGTTATGCATTTTTTACTACATAAATAACATATTTTAACGTAATATTCTCTTTTAAATTCATTAATTTTTTTATTTATCATCGATAATCTTTTTGGTTATATAAAATTTTCAATGTGACTCACATTTTCTTAACTGATTTCAATCTTTAAAAACAAATTGTTTTATAATAATGAGTTAAATTCCCATGAACAATTCTCGAAAATATTATTTTACAATAAAGAAACACAAATAAAGACTATTCACAATTAAACTCACATTATAGACCATAAAAATAAGAGTTTTAATGAATTTGAATGAACTTAACTACTAAGTCTGATAAATCTTTTATAGTTCTTCTGGAAAATATTATTACAATTATGGCTATATAAAAATAATGATCCATTTTCATCCACAACATGAATAGGCAATTTAAATATACAAAGGTCATATAAAATAAAATAAAAGTTGTATCATATTTAATTGACCAGTGAAAAGATAATAAATATAATATAGATATTATTAAGAACAAATTCATTTTCTTGATAAAGACACGAGGACAACAAACAAGTGAGGATGTTTATTTGGGTCTTTCTTCATGCACCTCCTTATCTTCCTGCAACCCAAAAAAGTTGTAAACCCCAAAATATCCCTTATTAAAATTATAATAAAAATTCGTACATTTCCTTATATTTTATAATCTCGGGATAGGCTTACTGGAAAAATATTTTCAAATTTAAAAAATGTTTTTCGAAATAGTCAACCCAAAAAGTATGAAAAAATACATTTTAGATAGATGGTTTTGAAAAACATTTTTTAATATGAAAATTCATTTTGAAAGCAAAAAAAGAAGAATAGTTAGGATTTTTAATACTATTTTATTGAGGAGTAGAATAGAGATTAAAGATTTTAGGAGTGCAAGAAAAAAACAATAAGGTGCAGGAAATAACAGTGGTGTATTTGAAAATTTCCATAATATCTAAAATGAATAGTCCAACAGGTTTTTAAGGGTATGATATAATTATAGGCCAAGATGGACCTAATTTACTATGTTCATTCGCTTTTCGCAATCCAAAATTTTATTTCTATACTAGTGCCCTTCCATTTTCATAAAATAAAAGTCATATATTAATATTTTTTTGGTAAAAAGTTACGTATGTTTTCTTTTGTAAAATATGTAATAATATTATATCATAAACTATTCTACCTATTAGAAATAAAAATCATATCATATAATATATTCACTCACACAAGTATATATTATCCAGATAATTTTTATCTCGGTATCTTCCCTCTATCTTATTCAAAAGATCACTTTCAAAGCAGGGAAGAATTTACATCAGTAACAATTTTGTACAATAATTTTATTATTTATTTTATTCTTTTACTTCTATGGCATTACTCATTTTCAATTTTGTCTTTCGAATTTCTGAAATTCTGAACTTCACTGTATCAATTTATGTACAACTAACATTTCATTCCAAGGATGAAGAACTAATAAAGATAACAACAACAAAATGTTCCAACAGTCTCACATTTGATACTAAGGGTGAAAAACTAAGATAATAACAAACATGTTCCAACTAGTATCCTAAAGAACAACTGCAGTTGAGAATAGCAGTTAACCAACTCAAAACTCTTCATATCATTTGATCTTCCGTAACTGAGCCTTAAGAAAACCTCATACTCATTTTTCCAGCGCCAGACCGGAACAGTAAAAAGTGAAGGAATTTTTTGTAGATGCATGTGATGTTGAAGATCATAAGAAGTGATTTTGAAGGTTTTTCATGTTTTTATATGCTTGTGACAGTGTCCCATTAAAATTGTGGTATATCCCACTAAGGTTTTGTGGATGAAAATGAAGGTGTTGTTGACAGCAACTATACTATTGCAACCTACAATTCACCAAACCTTATCTTCTTTCTCCCTTATCTTTCTCTCACTTCCTTCTCAATAACCCTGTGGAACCCACCTTCTTCTTCTTTCTTTTTTTTCCTTCCATTTCTTCAAAACCTCAACTACACATCTATGCCATGTTTGGATACTTCCTAAATTTCATCAAATGGAAAATTACACTATGTTTTTCAAAACTTAAAACTAATTTATATGGAAGCTTGTTTATAAAAGCTTTTTTTTATATTAATTATTATAACTTTTAAGTCATGTATAAATTAGTTATAATTGTTTGTAGTTTACAAAAAATATTTCGTATTGTTTTATTATTTTATAAATATTTATAGATGAATATATGCATTTGAACTTGCAAATTTTTTTAATGTTTATCATTTAAAGTATTATGATTATATTATTTTTATGTAAAATGTAAATATAGAAATAGGGCTTAAATTTTATAGTTTCAAACAACTTTCAAATTAATTTTCAATTTCCATTAGAGGACATATTAATGTACTTCATACTTTTTTGTTTTAATTAAAAAAATTAACTCAAATTTCAAGGTTTGGAGCAATTTCGATCTAAGGTGTTGGGCGTATGATGTCGTCATATGCTACTTTAAGAGTGACTTCATGAGTTAGTTATTGTTGGGTGAGTATGTGTTTCGTTGGACGAAACCAAAGTTAGTTACTGGCTTTATGTCGCTAAGCATCACCTTATACTGTTAGACATTTGTCTTTAAAAATCATCTAGAGTTATTCCAAAGGTTTTATCCTTGAGTGTCAGGTCCCTTGAGCACTACCGCTGGACGCACTTCTAATATCGATAGGTGATGGCATCCCATTTCGAGAGCAATAACTTTATATGCTTCAATTGGATCTATAAGATGAATTAGCTTTTGCCTAACTTAAAATGATTGATTTGTTCATCAGACGTAAAAAATGAATTAAATCACTAACATGTGAAAGAATACTTAAATAAAACACTAAAATGGTACTAATGCATAATTTTAGAGAGCTACATCCAATTACAACACTAGGAAGTTCAGTAACTCATAATGATCATAACATTTAATCCTAGGAGTTATTGTTTATTCCTCGTATTTCTTCTAAATCCTAAGAAAATATTACAAACTGCAAAGAGAGTTTGGAGAGAGACTAAGAATTTGGATATGGAATTTTGGATTGTATAGTAAAGGGTTTGCCCTTAATTTATTGAAAAGTGGAAGTTGATTACAGCTCCAAACATGGTGGCCAATCTTGTGAGCTTTTATTTCATGGAGGGTTTCCTTGTAGCTTAGACTTTGTTCTTATTGTTCAAGCACAAAACTTTTTCAGTGGTGGGTTTCTTCCACAGTTGAGCTCCAAAACTTGGTGTTTGAGGTTGCTTTATGGTGAAGGTTTGCTTACGTGACTCATACACCATCTTCTCTGCTTGAGCTGTGGAAACAAATTTTGTATCTTTTAGAAACTGCCTTTGAGTGCTCAAGCTGTTATTTTGATGCTTAAGCTATTATGCTATGTTTCTTCTAATTCTTTAGAAATTCATCGAAAGTACATTAGTTTTACCACACATGTTTATATCCTTATGTTTTTCCTAAATTCTTTAAATATCACGAGGAAAATCTAAATTATGTAATAAAATCAACAAAATAAATGCAAAAATGCATGTGAATTATAGATAAAGCGAGCACTTATCATTGGGTGTCATTTGTTATGCATCTTTGAGTGATTGTTTTATCTGATTTTATGATACCAAGTGTGATCTTAATACTGTATTTGGTTTGTAAAGTGAAACAAAAGGTATGAAAGGATGAGTTGTAGTGCATTTTTAGGGAGGAAATCTCATTGAATGTGTGTTTTCACTAGGGTGTGACTTGAGACGATAATTGTTTCATTTTATGAAGCTATCATGACTGACTATTCATACTCACGTAGAGGAGTATGGTTAGATGGTGAGAGTGACAGAAGGTCTTGTTAATAAGTGTCTAAATTGAGTTAATTTTGAGATGAATTTAACACTTATTTTGATTTAGTTATGTTAAATTTACCAAAATTCAATTTATTTTGCAGTTTCCAGCATCATGAGAGTCAAAATGGAAAAACACATAAAACTAGATGAAATGCATGCAATTATGTGGAAACTTTAACTGATGAGAGGTATAATTGAGGTTGAGTCATAGAAAAAACTCTTTGGAAGAGGAAACCTCAAGCGCTAAACCTGAGGTTAAGCCATAAAGACTCATTTTCAAAGAAGTTATCTTAGGAGCCTAGCATTAGAGCATGAGGTTGAACTATAAAACCAAACTCACAACCTCTATTGCTAAGCCATAAGTGCACTATTGAGCACTGCCCTAGATAGTTTATAAAATTAGAGTTGTATCCTTGTTTTAGTCAGACTTTTTGGGAGATTTTGAGAGACACTTTTAAAGAGATTTTTAGACATTTTTCTCTGTACTTATTATATACCTATAGAGAGAAAGAAGAGACACGACTATCAAAAGCATTACAAAGTTTGTATCCATTGTGAGAAGCTAAGTCTCTTTGGTGTTGAAGCTAAGATGTAAACCTTTGAAACTCTAGTGTACTAGTATTGTTATATTTATCAAAGTATGTTTTTATTACATACATGATTGTGAATTAATTTATGTTTATTGTTGGATGAACTGATTATTCATTTTTGATAAGTATGAAAAATACATGTTTTCAGACTTATTAATTAACTCAAAATTTGTATTTATTCATGGAATAATGTGTTTTCCTCATTGAAAAGTTGTAATTAGAAGTAGGAAAGTGTGTAATAAATTGTACAGGAATTTATACATCAAAGTGGAGTGCTATCAGATGTTTCTCGCTAAGCCAACATTAAATCGCTCAACTAAATAGAGTTTTTTTCGCTCAGCGCACCAGCACAACTCGCTGAGCGAATAAAGGACAATTAAAGATATGCTGCAGTTGAATATTCGCTTAGCGCATAAAGAGTTGTGCGCTTAGCGAATCAATTATTTTTTCAATTGGCTTTTAAAGTGGGAAATAGACAGAAAGAACGAGAGAGAAGTTCCGGAAAGAAACGAAAACATCTCAGAAACTTCAGGAGACTACTTCGAGTTATCAAGACACCATTATCGCAAGGGATTGTGTCAAATGTGTACGTTCTAGATGACTAGGAGTAGTTAAATTTTTCTTTCGTTGGAATTGGATGTAATGAACTCACTCTGATGTAATTTTCCTGTTCAATATATCGTTGTTCGTTCATATGCTCTTTCTTGAATTTACTATCATTGTATGGAAATATAATGTTATTTGAATGTTTCTGATTACGGGAAAGTAACTTTAAACATGGACATAGATAGAACACCGAAGTGATTTGAGATCTAGGGATAGACTCAATAACTTGGTCATTCTTAACATTGGACTTAATGCAAATTTTATGTTAAATTGACTAAGGGATTAACATTTTGATATATTAATTTAGAACTAGTTGCTAAGGGATTAGGACTAGTATGCCTTGATGTGAATGTTTGAATGAAATAATGAAATATTGAACAGAGTTTTATATTCATATGATTCATGAAACTCAATTCCAACAAAGTTTCTTTTAAATATAAATTCCTTGCACACCAACTGTCTGATAAAATACCAAAAAGAGTTTCTTGTGTTGTTTTGTGCATTTTGATGTCTAATTGAGTTATAAAAGGAAGAATTGTCATGTGTTGCACAAGTCCTTTGAGAGAACGATACTCTGAACTTACTCTATATTACTTGGAACGATTTGGTATACTTCCCAAAAAGTTATCAATTTTATTTCATTAGCTTGAGATTAATTGAAAATTGGTTCCAATTTGTGGTTCAACTAAATCTTCTTTTACTTTTATGAATATATATATATTATATATATATATATATATATATATATATATATATATATATATAAGGCTTTAATTGACTGTAGAATCACGATCTTAATGCAAGTGATTCATTCAAGCAGTCATTGAGGAATTATACTCAAGTTTGATAATATTATACTATAAGTGTTAAGAATGAACATAGAGTTACATTTAAAGAGAACTTCCAGTACATGAATAATTATATCTTTGTAAATAATGATTGGATCACGACAAAGGAAGGACAAAATGGCTAAATTTAGCTTCAACACGTCTTTATCATATTGAAACCAACCTTTTACTCAAAACTGTTTTAACACTTTTTTGTTACATTAAATCAACATCTTTATGTATCAATCTATCTTTACACAACTCAAACATTATTTTATTAAAGTCAAACTGGTTCAAACATTATGTATACTACAAGATATTTGTGGATACACACTTGTACTACAAATTACTCAATATACATGTTGCAAAAATTGATTGCATTGGACCATCGACACCTGTCATAAGGACAGTTTCAAGGTTTTTATGACCATGACCAAAATTAACCTTTTATATGATAGTTTAGTAGAGTAGTATATACTACCATAAGTGCATGATTTTACAAGTCTGACTCAAATACACATATTTAGATAAATTGAGTTTAGACAAATTTAATTGGATGTGTGAATTTATTATGAATGGTTGCTTTTATATCTAAATGTGATGATTAAGTGGATTTTAGGTACTTGGTATTTATCTATTTCTCTTTTTTAGTTAGTTTATCTTTCTGGTTGTCTTGTGTTGTGTCTTCTTGTTGCAATGATCACCATTGTGATATGAACAGAGAATGATGCAAGAATTGATGTATATCAGAACGTTGATGAGTCTTCAATTTGATCCTTAAGATAAGAGTGCATGATTGTCATGTATAATTTTATGGGAATCTGTACTTATAGTTAAATAGTTTCCTTATATATATAATATGTTAATATGGTATTACTCCTTTGAGATAAATTTATTGATATTATATATAATTAAAATTATTTACTATTAATTATCATTTATAAAATTTCAAGTTTAATAGTTTTTAGTATTAAATTGGGATTAAATTGAGATGTTATATCTACTAAACATCTTATAATAATATAAAAATGATATAATAGAAAAGTTAATATAATATAATTAATACAAAATAAAAGATATAATTATATTTATTAACTTAATATTTGTTATTTTAATAAAGAATAAATATAAATAAAAAATAACACAAATTTTTATTTATTTATAATTTAAAATGATAGCGTAAGTTATTATACATATTGTTAAAAATCTCAAAGTAACTTATTAGTTACACGGACTCTTTTTAGAAAAATAACAAGTCACTAAAAACACCCTTTACTAAGGGATAAAACTCTCATAAACACTAAATATAACCCCCAACTAAAAACAATCATGTTCGTAGTTAAGTGTTCTAAAAAAATACTCTAAGAAAAATAAATATAACTTTTCTACACTTAAAAAGCATTTACTTTTATTTTAAAACTTTTAATTTTTAATCTCATGTTTTTTCTTTGTAATTTTATTCTTCATATTTTTCTTTGGACTCAATTTTTTTATTCCTATCATAAAAAGGTGGACAGAGATGTAATTACACGTACCTTTTTATTAATTTTTAAACAAAATGAAAATACAATAAATATTGATATTATTTTTGCTTAAAATTGGAGAAAAGTAATTATTTATTTTCAAAATATAAAAAATGTGTATATATTTTAAAATCAGAATAATAATGAAGAAGTCTAGAAAAGAAAATGATAAACTTAAAAGTATGTAATACATTGCTTTTAATAGTTGGATGCAAATTCAATCACTATTTAAATATAAGTCATATATTCATGGTTACTTAAATTTTTAGATAGTTGTTGATAACTTTCTTTAATTTCAAAGAATTTTATCTTCATTTATAAATAACTATTATAAGTAATTTTTATTAGGGATGCAGTAATGGTTTACAAAAAAACTTAATCTTTATAATATAATGTTTCTACTAATGTTAATCTTCAAGTTTGACTTTAAATAAATAAAAAGTAAAAGGCCGGTAGAGTGAGTTTTTTTTTTTTAATTAAAAGCAAATTATAACATATCTATATTTATGAATATCTTTTAGTTAAAACAGTAGTTAATTTATTTGTAGGTAAAAACAGTGGTTAAGGAGAATCTATTTTTAGGTTTGAATTCAGTTGTAATAAATGTCATATAGCTGTGTAAATTTCATTTAAAATGTTGAGACTTTGCTATCATATTTTGAACATTTTCACACATAAAAATACTATATTTCTTTTAAAGTATTTGTATTACAAGCTAATCATATAAAAAAATTCTTAAATAATGAAATGTATGAATTTCTCACTGTAAATCTCAATCAAAAAGTTAATGCATATTATTTTAATGCTACTTTAATACATTTAATAATCTCACATTTAATGTTGTTTTAGTATAAATTCTTTGAATTGAATTTTAAAAATAAAATTTTAAATTCCAAAACTGATCTTAACAATATTATCTTCACCTATTTAAGAAATTTTGAAAAAAAATAAAGGGATTCAATAATCAATCATACAACTCTAATTTAAAAACACAATTTAAATAAAACATATGCTACAGATTAAAAAATATAAAATTACAAAGTCATAAAAAATATCCATCAAATAAGAGCTAAAAAAAGTTATAATTAATTTCCAATAAACTCTCACTGATGATAGTAATAAATAATGTGCTGCTATAGTATTAAACCTTTCAAATTCATTTTTATGTAAACATGAATATATCATAAATTTTACCAATCAATATTATTTTATCTTAGGGAAATTGTTACCTTTCAATATGTCAAAGGATTTCCACTTTTTATCACAAAAAACAATATTTCCATATTTATATATATGATTATTTTCTTAACTTTTGACTTTTAAGTTGGGACATTCTACAAGTGTAAACCTATTTTATAGACAATCTTTAAGGAAGTGACTACAACACTGTGTGCAGTATGAGTAGGAGCCACCTTTCCTAAGAATATCACAATGACACAGAAAAAGAAAATTAAGATGGAAAACTTGACAATGAGAAAACACAACCAAATTTATTACAGTAACGGTCGTATGGATAGGACACAACTACAAGCAACAACATGGGCATGATGGAGAAAAGGTAGTCAAATAGAGAGCCACGTGTCAGTGAGTACAATGTAGTCGCAGCACTCGAATATCCCTCCAGGAAAAACAAGCACAATTCCCATAATACCCTCGCAGTTCTTCTCTTTCTCCTTTCTCTTCTCCTCAACCCACTGATTCACACCACATGGCACAGAAACAGAAGAAGAGAAGAGAAAGGTCACTTGGTAGCAGCAGCAATAGCAGAGCAGCTTCAACCCTGTCTCTCTCTTTGTCTGCTCTATTACCCATTTTTTCTCCCACTAAAGAGGACCCAACCATGGTCTCTAATCCTTCCCCAAGAGTTTAAAGTTTTTTTTTTTCTTGGTTTTGTTTTTGTTTTGTTTGTTATCTGGATCGTCTCGGTCACCCCTCCATTGAACCCACCTGGCCCCACCCACCAAAACCTTCGTCACAGACACAGCTAAACACACAAACTTCCTCACACTCCTAGTTATTGCACACTCTCTTGAATGCGCTCTAACATTTGTGTTTTTTCTAGTCTTTCCCTCCTTTTGCTGGGCATTGTTTGACTTCACTTTCAGGACTCCTCTCACTTGGTTTTCTCTCTCTTCAATTCTGGCGGTGATGTTTCACTCTCTCCAGAACTTGATCCCTATTGCTTGGCGGGGGGTTTTTTTTTTTGAATTGCTGTATTTTTGCAGGTTTGGGTGCTGTGAGATGGTTTGACTTAGGGGGTGGTGGTTTGTGTTAGGGTTTTTCCTTGTACAATTTGCCGTTGGTGGAGGAACTAACTGTGGTAGGTTTGAGAATGTCTGGTGGGGAGGTAGGTGGTGGGGATGTTTTTGTGGCCTGGGAGGAGCAGGTGATATGCCAGGAGCGTGGGAACCGAGTGATTCACTTCTATCTGAAGGATGCGACCGGAAATTCGGTGCTGGCGGTTGTGGGGACGGAGAGGAGTGTGAGGCACATGATGTATGTTGTCCCTGACCATTTCTTGCAGGCCTATGGATCCACACAGCCCATCAATGCCTGCAAGTGGAGGGCACGGCGAGAGGTTGTTGACTGGCTTACTTGTTTGGTCTCCAGGAATAGGTCACACCATCCAGGTAGTTTGACTCTTATAGTATTCTATGGGTGATTTGTATGGTTGATGGAATGTTCATTGTGGATGCATGTGCTGAATGTTACTTACTACTGTTTGCATGGTCTTTTGCCTTGGAATTTTACCAGGAAGGTTGTATGTTTTGTTATCCCTCTAATGTTTTGAAAAAAATGGTTTGTCACGGTGGTTTGTTATCTCAGCTACAACAATAAGGATTTTGGGATCACCAGGACTGCAATTGGAGCTGCATTTGTTCATAATTTCCTGCAATATCAACTGGTACTGCAGTTTGAAAACTTTCCAGCCTAATGGCAGGCTTGATTGTTGGTAGTAAACTGTTGTCATGCACTAACACCTGAAAGCAACAAGACCTGCGCTGATTAATTGCATGATGGCTTGGGTGTTGTCAGTTCTAGTAGGTCATAAACTGGTGTATTGTATGGACACCAGAAAGCTACAAAACTTGTTCTGATTAATCAAGAAATAGCTTGGCTGTTTGTAGTTGTTAGTTATAAACTGCTGCCACAGCAAAGCTACAAGGCTTGTTCTGATTAATCTCACAACTTTTCTTTGTATGAGTTTATCTATTAAAGGAATTTGGTAAAGACTGTGCTATATTGTACTGATTAATTGCATGATGGCTTGGTTGTTGTTAGTTTTAGTAGGTAATAAACTGGTGTCTTGTACTACCACACCTGAAAGCGACAAGACTTGTTCTCATTATTCAAGAAATAGCTTGGTTGTCTTTAATTGTTAGTTATGAACTGATCAATGTCTTGTATTAATGCCAGAAAGTTACAAGGCTGGTTCCGATTAATCGCACATTTTGCTTCATATGATTTTATCTATTAAAGGAATTTGGTAAAGCTTGTGCTATATTGTGCTGATTAATTGCATAATGGCTTGGTTTTTGTTAGTTGTTGTCGGTAATAAACTGGTTCTTGTATCACCAGCATTAGAAAGCAACAAAAATTGTTCTGACTAATCAAGAAATAGCTTGGTTGTTTTTAGTTGTTGGTTATAAAATGACTGGTGTCTCATATTAATGCTGGAAAGCTACAATGCTTGTTCTGATTGACTGCACAATTATCCTTCCTATGAGTTTATCTATTAAAGGAATTTGATCAAGTCTGTGCTGAGTTATATAGGTTATGTCGTCAACTGACTCATTTGTTTGTTTTGGTGGAATTGTCTGCTTCACATGCAGTAGTTAGGTTTTCAGCGTGCAATCACATTTTTCTATTGCTTTAGGTTATTTTGTATTTGTGAAATATTAATTGCAGATGCATGTGCTTGAAATTACTGTGTGCATGGTTTCGGCTCACGGAATTTTGACATTGGCACTTAATGGGATAAGACTCGGTTTTTATTAATTTTTCAGCTGTAACCGCTTGTCCTGTATTTTTTTAATGGTTTTGGCTCACGGAATTTAGGTTTTTATTGGCACCTAATGGGATAAGACTCGGTTTTCATTATTTTTTCAGCTGTAACCGCTTGTCCTGTATTCTTTTAGAAAGACTTGTTCTGTTTAATAACGGAAATGCACTTCCCGTGAGTTTATCTTTTCAAGGAATTTTGTCAACTCCTGTTATTCTTTCCTGCATGACCACTTGCGTAAAAGTTATTTTACATGCACCTTATTTGTGGGATGTTGTCTTTGGACTTATTGAAGATTTACAATAATAGGTGAATTTATTTTGGAAATCAAAGATTTTTTATGATTTGTTCAAATTGAGTAAAGTGGTTTATTTTGAAATAGTGTCACTACCACATCAAATATTTTATTTGGATTGCTTAAGTGCAAATTTAATGGAATTTATATTCTACTTTTCCTAGCTAGCTATTAAGGATGACTAATTATCGCCATGTTAGCATTTTTCATTGATGTTTTCCATGTTAAGTGAATAAATGTGAGAGTAGCTGTGATTGGTTTGTTATTCTGGTTGGTGGCCTGTCGTTTTGCTTATGTAATCAATACAGCAGCAATCGAAAAATTGTTCTCTTTCCTTTCTTGAAACATGAGATATTAGGTATTGTATTAATACATTATGGTATTTCTTTATATGTGCACTTATGGTTAGGAAAAACATTGTTTAGAGACTTAATCTGGCCTTCTGGCTTGAAATGCTTGCTTCCATTATGAAGCAAGGCAGAAAAGGCACCAGCCTTTTCAGTTTTGATAGACTGAAGAAGAAATAGCTAATAATAATAAAAGAATTAGGGTTCTAGGGTTGACAAACCACTCATATACTATATATATATATATATATATATATATATATATATATATATATATATATATATATATATATATATATATATATATATATATATTACATGACAACTTAATACAAGTCTTGTGGTCTACTTATTCTTGGTTTACTTGTATAATACCTCAGTAGTCAATCCCAACTAGTAGCATGGTGTGGTGAACCCCAAAAAGCTCGAGGGACAACAGGATGACCACTATTTCGAACCTAAACACCAGGCATCAACTTATGACTGCTGTAGTATATATGTTGAAAAATAAAGAAAAATTACCCAAAGTTAATAAGTCATTGTTGCTTCAACATTTTGAAACCTAAACCCTAAACATTTTTAAAGAGACTGAAGATAGAATTGAGTAGAAAGTCTTGAAAGAGGGCTTAAGCCTAATCTCACAAAAATTGTTGCAAAATGAGGTTTGAATGCACCTATATAATAATTCAATTATATCTCCAGCCAATGTGGATCTCTCACACATCCTTTCATGTCGAATACTGAAAATCTCAAACCTGACAGGTTAGGATAGATTTTGGTACCATCTTACCTAGTGGGTTTAGGTCTAACTGAATCTTACATAATCAATTTGAAAGGTGAGGTTTGTACCCATTTACATAGTATATAATTTGATCATATATCTAACCGATATGAAATCTCTATAAGAAAGAAGTAGAAATAAGATTGAAATGGCAGAGGACAGGTTACAACAATGACGAAAATGCCTAAAATTAATGAGGAAAGAGGAATATATTTGTAAACCAGTGCGAACAAAGTCTCAATGCCAAAAAATTGGCTAGAAAGTGCTGCGTGGCAGCAAGGAATAGTGTGTGGTGCTATAAACTTGCAGACAAGTGCAGTAGAGGGTTCTGATGTATAAGAAGCTAAGGAAAATCTTAAATGGATCAACTTCAAATTGCCTAATCTTCCATTGTTTCCCTCTATATATGAGCTTGAAATGGAAACTTGTCAAGGGGGAAACTATCTCTAGTACCTTATTTGACATTGCATTAGCAAATGTTGTAGACTATTGTGATTTGAGCCGCTCCACCAGTAACATTTAGGCGTAACATGACTCAATTCGAAGAGTGGTGACCTTTGTTTGACGTTCCATATTGAGTAGTATAAACTACTTAATCCACATTTGAGGCTCTTCCACCTAATAATAGATTAGTGTTTTGGGTTAGACTCTCTACAAGTGCTCTTTAATGAGGAGTCCAACTAGAAAAACCATTGTTGGGTGGAAGAGTCTCAGGACTGAAGTACTACATCAAGTAATTTATGCTACTCAATGTAGAATGCCTAACATTGCCACTCTCTTTAAATCCGCAACAACTTTCACTCTATTGACACTACTAAATAGTAGGTTTTTCTATTTGACAATATTAGTGTCTTATCAGTATTCAGTTTGCACCTTAATATAGCCTATAAGTAATCCTTATCTTAGCCTGACTCTCAATGAAGTAACCTGTAGAGAAGAGAGAAACCAAGAAGGCGTATGATAAAATATGAGTGTTTATGACCACAAAATGGAATTACAGAATATTTTGTTACCCTATTTTTGGCTAATACCCTAATATCATCATTTACTATATCTATAGGATTCTAACACTCTCCTCAAGTTGGAGCATATAGGTCATATGTACCAAGTTTTTCACATATGTAGTTAATCCAAGGAGGTGAATATATATGCTAGGTGATCATCAGAATTTTCCCAGATATAACTTTTTCTCTAACAGTTACAATTAACTTCAATATGCTTTGTCCTTTAAAGTCATATCTTTAGCACTGCCTCTCAAGTTGAAACATATGTATAAGTCAAGCATGTTACAAAGCTAGGTGGTTGTTGGAGCTGACAAAGTATATAATGACAAAGCTTCGCACATCAATTTAGTGTGTGTGAAGATGATTTGCCAATTAGCTTGTGGCACATGGTGGCAGTTGGCAGTGAGTGAGGCAGCTAGTGGTTGCCAAATAAGGGCAACTCCAATTATAGAGTTACATTAGTGGTAAGAGGATGCTGTGATTGCAGGAGTGCAAATAAAACTCGGGGAACAATGACTATTGTAGAGCAATAATTGCTCGGAGAATGCAATGATTTTCAAAGACCAAAATTGGTCAAAGGGCACGCCAACTGCCTGAGGACAAAATTGCTCAAAGGACACAATGACTACCAAAGAGCAAAAAGATGCTTGGAGAGTGTGGAAATTACTGGATAGCAAAAGAAAGATGCTCGGAGAGCCATTGCAAAGCAATGCCAGTTGTGGCACTATCGACCAGAAAACACTCCTGAAAGTCTTATGAGGTGAACAGTGAAGCACAACTGAAAAAAGAAGAAAACCAGAAACCATACATGGGTTCTAAAATTTTTACATTTATTAGAAGTTGGCCTACGGGGAAAGTATGAATTAGGGTTCCTTTCTCGTTAGGCACTTTAAACCATGTTGAGAAGAGAGAAATCAAGAAGACATTTAATGAGTTCTGTATGTTTAGACCACAATGCTATTGAATTTATAGGGGAAAAACATAATTACAAAATATTTATTTACCCTATTTTAGGCTCTAATAACATAAATATAAAATGAATCTAATTGATCCTAATATTAACAATTACTATATATATTGGGTTTTACCATATCTACAAGATTCTAATTGTACCAGCTAGAACTTATGAAAATAAGGAGATCCAACCCAAAATTGTAGGGCAACTTTGGCTGTATTAAGGTGAAACCAAATGTTGATATGTGAGTAAAGTTATCAAAGGGAAAGGACTGTCGTCGGGTAAGTATTGATAAAGTGAAAATCGTTGAGGATGTTGGTTTTCAAAATGGGTAGCAATGTGAGTTCCACATTGACAAGAATAAACTACTAAATGTGGTACTTAAAATCTTGACCTCTCACACCCTATATTATTTCTCTTTTAATTTGGAAGTGAGCCTAGCCTGTAGTTATTTTTTCATGGCAAGAAAGATTTGATAAGGTATCCATTGAGCAATTGGTAAATTTTCTTTGGTCTTATGTTACCATGAAGACAATTATGGCATTGAGTTGGGTAGTTTGTTGATTTCAATCTTTTCTTGAATCAGTTTTAAGAACATCTTTTCCATGGATAAATAATTTCTATTGATGCTAATGAACTTTACATTTCATTCTATCCCATGCCTTTTCATATTTGTTTAGAATACTATTATTATGAGGTCCAAAAAAGACAGGAACCTTCTATTGAAGAAAATTATGGTTTAATTCTTTTTACTTGATGTCTCGCTAGCTAATTCACTATTTTTGTTGTTCCTATAAAGTAAGAGGAATGTCTTTATGTAGTATTTTAGGTAGGTATAAATACTCTGAAGACCAATAGTTTGAACATTTTGTGAGAAGGAACCAAAGATGAACTAACATTACAACTGAGTTGAGTTGGATGCCACTATCTTAGGATGGGTTTTTCTAACGATTTCCTTCAACGTAACTTTCATCAATGAGAAAAAAACCTTAATTCTCTGTTTTCATCACTGGAAAGTGTGACTGTCTGTTTAGCAAGCGTTAAATGGCAATCTGAACACTCTTAATGTGGTTATGTGATCCCTTAGTCCAAATAAAATGCTTTATGCCCTTTTGTTGCAAAACTAATTACTGGTTTTTCGAGATGAATCTCCTTTCCCTAATCTAGTGGATATTTTTGTTGTCTTATCCTCATTTTTCTACAATTTGATCCACTAGTTCTTTTAGCTGTTTTTTCTGTAGTTGTGGAAAGAAGACATTTTAAGCAACCATAACCTTTCTGTCACAGGTGTACAATTGGATGAATTTGCACAAGTTGATGAATCTCTCAAAATTTTAGTGCCTGGAATTAATTTCAGTAATAAGATTTTACCTGATAAAATGGTAAGGAAATGACAACTAATTAAATTCATATCTCTATATTTTCGCTTCTATCTTCATGTGATTAATTAACCATGTATTTTTTCTTGTACTGCAGATTTCTAGGAAACTAAAATTCCAAACCTCGGATATTGAATGGTCAGGCAGCACTTGGTTTTGTGCTAAACAGCTGAAGCACTACTCAGGGTTTTGCAGGAATGGAACAACCATAAATGTGAGAAAATTATTTTGTTTTTCATTATATCTCAATTTTTTTCCTCGCTAATAGGGACTTGGTATTATGAGGTGCCTAAGTCTCACATCAAGTAGTATGTGATATTCGGTGGGATATTTAAGTGTTTGGTTCTCTCCTATTCCCTAGTAGCTGGCTTTTGAGGATGGGTTTCCTAAGACTTTGAGTGCTTATCAAACAGTAACAAAGTTGGCTGTCAGTGTCTGGGAAAGGAACCTGTGGAGGTTTTAGACCAACAAGGAGTTGAGTAAAGTGGTATCAAGTAATGTATTGTGAAAGTGAAGACTTTGGCTCTTAGGGGTAGTGCTGTGATAAGGACTTGGGTATTATGGGGTGTTTAAGATCACATCGAATAAAATGGGATGTTTGATGGAGTATTTAAGTGTTTAGATTCTCCTTGACAGATAGCATTTGAGGGTGGCTTCCCCAAGTGCTTATAACCCACTTTCTTGGTACCATATACTTTTTCTGTTTTTGGATTTGTTTAATTTTTATGATTCTGAAGCTATTTTTTGTAAATTTTAGGTTCATTCATTTGTGTATATTATGGCTGAAGAAGAAAACCATTATCTTGGTTACTTGGAAGATATGTATGAAGACAAGAAGAGACAAAAAAAGGTGAAGGTGCGTTGGTTTCATCATGGTCAGGAAGTTAAGCAGGTGATTCCACAGCTGATTCTGCAAGAGGGAGAGGTTTTCATCACACCTCATGTTCAGGTGATCAGTGCTGAGTGTGTCAATGGTCCTGCGACTGTTTTGACTCCTAAGCATTATGAGAAATACCTGGCTGCTGTGCCTCATACATCTTTATCCGAGATCCATACGTGCTTTAGGCAGTTTAAAAACAATAGGCTTAAGCCCTTCACACTTACAAAGTTGCGTGGGTATAGTAGCCAGCCTGTTCTTTCTTGTTTAAATAGTCCTATTCTCTCCAAGAGAAAGGCAAAGTTTGAAAAGTCACACACAGATGATGATGAGAACTTCACTCAAGATGATCCTTTAAGGTCCAGCAATAAGAGGATTAGATGTTCTAAGGATCACATATTTGGGAAGGCTTTTTCTGGTCTGCAAGTCTCTGTTCCTACCAATGAAATGACAAAATGTGGACTGAAATATCCCAGTTTAAAATTAAAACTATCAAGAAAAACAGTAGGTATTAAGGTTATTGGACCAAAGCCTAAACTGCCTTTTCAGGTCGGTGCTAAGATAGAGGTTCTTTGTCAAGATAGTGGCATTAGAGGATGCTGGTTTAGATGTAAAATCTTGAGCATGTCTCCGAGGCTGCTGAAGGTCCAGTATGATGATTTGCTTGATATAGACGGAGCACAGAAACTAGAGGTATGCAATGGCTTGTGTTTTCTTTTCTTTATTCTTTCTATCTATCTTATCTCAGCATTGCTGAACTACTGATTGTAGTAATTTTTGGACATAGAAGTCCAATCATATAAAAACAATTCTATTGATCCATGAAGCTAGTGAAGAGTATGGTTCTCAGCCTGTTGTTAACACTTTTAGGAATGGGTTCCTGCATCTAGAGTGGCAGCTCGTGATAAATTGGGTATGCGATGTTTAGGCCGCTTAACAGTCCGGCCATGCCCTCCTGAATACAATTCAAGTCGTACTTTTGAGATTGGAGCAGCAGTGGATGCCTGGTCGTGTGATGGATGGTGGGAAGGGGTCATAACTGCAGTTAATGTCAGCGGAGATGGAATCCTGCAAGTTTACACCCCTGGTAGGATACATTTTTTTTCTTTAATTATTGTGATGTAGTTCACTAGCCCATGGACTCCGTGAGTTTGTGAATCATGTTTTGTTCGGGTTTTATGTCTGACAATTGGTAAATATGACTTTCTCATTAGGTGAAGAGAGGTTCCTAAAGGTCGAGCAGAAGAACATTCGGATTTCCCGAGATTGGATCAATAACAGATGGATTGATATACGAGGAAAGCCTGACATTTGCACTTATTTAACTTCAAATGTCAGGTCCAGCATCGGGATGTCAGCTAATTCTGCAGTGGTGGATGGATCCATGTCTGATTGCTCTGCTTTAGAAAGTAAATCATCATCAATTCCCAAAGTTGAACTTGCTAAGAAGGTTGAACCAGAATCGTCTGGTTTGGAAATCCCTGTTGATCTGGAAAATATGAAGGGAATAACTCTGAGGGAGCCACTCTATGCCATTCATGAGGACAAGGATAACTCTGGTGGTGGCTGTGATGATGAAGCTGACAAGGCTGTGAAGACACTTCTGACCTTAAATGAACACAACGCTAATAACTCTTGTAGTGATGATGACACTGAGGATGATGATAATGTCAATGGTGATGATGTTGACAACGGGGAGGCCAGTGAGGAAAATTTTGATTGTTGTGAACCAAAACTTGATGCAGCAGAATCAATACAAGTTGCATAATGAATATATTATAGAAGCTAAATGGGGAATTTTTTTCTCTCCTGATTTTACCTGAAGGTGGAATGAGCTTGTATATAAACCATATGAAGCCCTGAGGTAGTTACATATGCAGAGGATAATGATGTTCAAGGATCTGACTTAAGGATAATTGTAGTGTATAGCATTATAGCTTATGTTTTTGGACTCATGAGATCAACTTCTATAGGCTCCATATTTAGGTCATGTGGCTGGTAGATGCGCAACTGCACATATCAGTTCAAACTGCATATTATAGAGTTAGCCCATGAGTAAAGTTTGTAATGATATTCAGTAGTTTTGGCATTTGACCATGAATCTTACAAGATTACAGAATTACAAAATCTGCCATGTCGAGATTCTTCTATATCTAAATTATCGTTCAAGAAGTATCTGATTTGATTTCTTAAGCAAGGTCCCGTTTTTTTCTGGTAAATGGAGGAAATAGATGTAAGTAGAATTTCCTTAGATTCGTTCTACTCCAACTACTACGGAACTCAGTTGACTTTTAAATTGATTTATTAGAAGGGAATTGTAAGGGAAGAAATTTCGTTTTAGAATTACTTTGTTGTTTCACATCATTATTGGTAAAATAATCAAGTGCTGTTTTATTGTTTTTAAAATTTTTGTTGTCCCAATAAAGATACACTTTGTAAAATAATCACATGCTATTGTGGTTCATCATCTGGTAAAGAATAATAATTAGGTCACATTTAGAATTATACAAATTCTTGAATGTTACAAGTTAACTTAATTGAAACTCCTAATAATTAGACAACTTTTATTGTGACAAGTAACCCTTGTGAGTGGGTATTAGTTAGACAAATGGAAACATTCAATCAGTATTTATTATAGTTGTTACCAAACAAAAGTAATAATAATTGAACAACAGGCTTCGATTTCGTCATATATGTTTCTATTTTTGCCGTTTGAAAAATATCTAATCGCATTTCATTATTTTTAAAGCTAAGCAAACTAATTTTATCGTTAATTCTTTCTCTAAGAAAATAAAATAAAATATGAACTTTTTACTTAAAACTAGTAACAATACATGCACTATATACTTTTATATCATAATAATAAAAAGATAAAAATTAATTTTATTATTAAATTTAGGTTAAAACCCTTTAGTTGTCCCTATTTATGTAGAGTTTTTTCAGTTCAATCTCCGTTCTTTTAAAATTGTCAATTGAGTCATAAATAATGCTAATTTAGATCAATTGGGTCCTTGCTGTTAAATTTAACTTAACGGAGTTAAGTTTTGTTGAGGTTGAAAGTTGACGTGACATATTTTTTAAATCTGACATTTAGAGAGTTTTATGTATAATTTAAAAATATTTTAACATTTTGATTAAAATATTAAAAAAAAAGTCATCTTCCATCTTCCATATCAAAATAGTGACTCTGCAATCAAGAAAGATTTTAATCAAGTAACCCCAATGCACCACCCTCTTCTCTTCCCGTGCTCCCCTTTCCTACTACTCAACCCCACCCTCACCCCTTCCTCCCTCTCGTTCCTTGCGTCCCCGTAATCCCTCACTCTCTTCGCCCCCACCAGCAATGGACCCACATGTGCCTCCTCTGCCACCACCAAGTTCATCAACACATCTTCAAAGTTTTGCACCGCGTCCACGATCCCCCGTGCGCAAGCCATGCCGGCGAAACGCGAATTCCAACGACTTTGAGTCCACCTCCACGTCGTCGTCGCAGATCAAAACGGCGCCGGTGGAGATGTGGTCAGGACGGGGGAGAAAGCGGTTGTTGAGGCTGGCGAAGGGTTGGAGGAGAAGCGATCTTGTATGTCTGAGTTTTGTCCCAGATCTTGTGGAAGTTTCCCAGTGAAGCTGTTGTTGAAGAGTTTCAGCCGATGCAGATTTAAAGCTAAAATTTCAGGAATTTCTCCCGAGAAGGTTGTCATTTAGGTTAAGAGAATAAAGACACAAAGAGGCTATTGCATGTGGTAGTTCCCCTGTGAGAGTGTTCTGAGAGAGGTCCAAGAGAATTAAACTACTGAGGTTTCCTAAACCTTAAGGTAATTCACCGGAAAACTGGTTTTCAAATAGTTCAATTTGTTCAATTTGTGTCTGGCGTGATTTAGGCGAATGGTTTAGTGGAGAAGAAAATAGATGATGATGAGTTCGATTGGGTGCGAAGAGCTTGAGCACTAAGGCACTGGATGGAAGGAGATGAATTAAAGTGAACATGGCATAGTCACTGTTTTGATTTTGTGATTACTTAATTGCAGGTTGATGGTGCAGGTTGATGGTGCACAAGGAAGAGGAAGATGATGGTGGATCTACGCGATTGGATTTTCTAGTTCTGGATGGAAGATGACTTTTTTTTTTAATTTTTTAATCAAAATGTTAAAATGTTTTAAAATTCACTCTGAATGTCAGGTTTAAAAAATCTGTCACGTCAGCTTCTAGCAAAACTTAACCTGATAAGTCAAATTTAACGATAAAAACCCAATTGATGTAAATTAGCACTATTTAGGACTCAATTGAAAATTTTAAAAAAACAGAGATTGAACTAGAAAAACTTTACATAAATAGAGACAATTAAAGGGGTTTAACCTTAAATTTATAAAACAAATAAAAAAATAGAAATTAAGTATGAAATGAATAGTTTTTAAAATATTATTATAAGTAGGTAATTTTCTTTTAAAGACAGTTATTGAATTTTAAAAAATCAGTTTGAAAATCAGAAAGATAAAATAATAAAATTATTTATATTAATAAATCTAGTACATAAAACATAATACAGCACTGCAAAATTTCTATGATCCTGTTATACAAGCTAACTTCCAATTATGGGAGGCTAGAAGAGAATAATCTATTTCCAAGTTACAGATAGGAAGCAAAATAGGTCTCAGGGTAAACCGATCCCCTTTTTAATAAGCATATCATATACCCTGTCAACTTTCATGGCATCCAACTTGAACAATTGATGAGCATCGGATTTTGCAGAGACGGTGCCAGCAAGTATTTGCAGTGACAGTTGCTCTTGCATTTTTAGATACGTGGCTGGAGACAATCTTAGCTCACAGCACAAACGTTTCTCCTAACATACAAAACAGACCTCAGAAAATTAATTAACTGGATATATATTAATAAAGAAAATTTGGCCAAAACCATTTATAATAAGCATAGAAAAATATAAATAAACTTAGATAACTATTACAGTTTATATCAGGTCAATTCCAGAAGCTTACCGCTTCAGAAAGTAAATCTGCTCCATTGTATCCTATGGCATCCATCTCGTTGACAGAACTAGAAGTAGCTGGCCCTGCAGGTCTTGCACTCAGATCCTTACCAGCTGAATCTGGAGAAGTCAACGCATTTGGAATTCCCTGATTGCTCGGCCCAACCTGAGCACTTTCTTTTGTCCTTGTCCTTCGAGCATTTTCTTCAGCTTCCCTCTTTCTCTTCAATGAGATATATTTTTCAGCATCAGCTGAATTACGGCAGCCGGCTAACCGGGCTTCCTGCAGTATATCAAAAGTGAGAGTTAGAATCTAACAGAATATCAATTTCACTACAGCAATCTAAGTGCTTAATTAGGATGAAAAATTTTCTATTCTCCACATATGTCATACCAAGGGACAAAAAGCAAAAGAAAGAACAATAAAAGTGAATGTTAAACATGTTTCAAACCTTAAGCTCTTGAATTTTTTTCCAACTTCTATGCTCAAAGAGCATTGTTCTAAGTAATTCATCGTGATCTTCCTTAGAATGAAAGCGCATGAATATATCATATTTTCGACACATTGCCTTCTCCTCGGGTGTTAAATCCTTCTCCAATGGATTTGGGTATAACAAATTTCTTTCGAGTATGAAATCCTTCCTCCGCTTTCTTTCATCAAGCCTGCAACAATTATCGAATAAAAAATTCTTACTGTCAATACATCCAGACTTTGATGCTCTGATGTTTCAATTTGTTTTACAAATCTCTAAAGGATACTCTAGGATGCATCACCAATTCGTATCAATGAAGCACCAAAGCATATGAAGCACCAAAGCTTTTGTGATCATAATGATTTATAACTCTTTATTTGATCATGTCTAAGAAATGCGAGTTTAATTTGTACTGGTCCAATTACAGTCATACATTTATTGCATTTTAAGAATTTTTATACATTTTTAAATATATATTTGTCACGCTTCAATTATGATATTATTCTTAAAATAAGTGTTTCGTCATATCGAATATGCTCATTATCACGTTAATAAAATAATAGTTGACCTTAAATGATTAAAAAAACAAAAAATCATTAAATTGGTTATTTACCTCTTTGAATATAAACGCAATACACGTAATTTCAACTCTCGCTCTTCCTCAGAGTCAGTATCCTTAAATTCCATTTCAGCAAGTAGTTGTTCAGCATCATTATCATATTCAGGATCAAATTCTTGTCTTTTAGCATTGTAACCACTCAATTCTACTAAAGAAGGACCTTCATTTACTGAGGAAGTTGGCTTCTTTCCTCCAAAATCTCTGTCTATCTGAGAATCTGTCAATGATAGAGACTAGGAAATTTAATACATCAGAGTGTCATTAATCTCCTCAAAGAACATACATGATAGAAAATTAAACTACGTGAAAATCTTAGTTTTAGTTATACTAGTAATGGAAGAACTGCTTCATTTCATCACATATAAGTTATTGTTATGGTTGAAAAATATGCAACACACAAAAGTCTTTCACCTCTCTTTCTTTTATACGAATAAAAGTAAAAGGTGTTATTCCAACAGGTTGGTTTTTAAGTTTTTCGATGAAGTGAAATTCAAAAGGACAAAATTTATTAAAAGTCAATGAGGGCAAAGAACCAAACATAAAGATGCATACCTTCCATTTTAATGACTCCAGGACCACCTTTTCCCCTCGTCACATTAGATGCCTTTTGGTTAGCACCAGCTGCAGAGTGTGTGTTACCCGAGGGACTAGAATCTAGCTCTGCCATAAATAAACAAGATAGGGGATCCAAAGAATATGAAAATGGGTAAGTCGATGCATGGTTAACTAATCAGCTCTAAACTTATTTTGCTTTACCTGAATTCAAATTGGAAGACAAACGATTAGCAGTGCCCGCTTTATGTGAATCTTCAACCCTGAATGAACAAATAGACATTAGAGAATATAATATAAAGAAGAGAGATGAAGCATATAAAAATGACAGTCTTACTTGGCTCTAGATGGAGAGAAGGGAGATTCTGCCTTTAAACTAAGATCCCCCATAGAAATTCCTGTGCAAATCACAGGTGACCAATAGATATGAAAATGTCACTAAAACACAAAAAGCCTATCAACCATGCAAAATAATCAGAAACCACATATCGATCATGCAAAATAATCAAAGTATCCAGGCATTCG
Source organism: Vigna umbellata (assembly GCF_029865625.1). NCBI lineage: Eukaryota > Viridiplantae > Streptophyta > Magnoliopsida > Fabales > Fabaceae > Vigna > Vigna umbellata. The sequence goes on from NC_142169.1 coordinate 64,370,712, forward strand.
GTGCATTTATATTAAGACAATCTGCTGCAAGCATCCAGGCATTATTATTTGTACATACAAAGTTAAGTAGAAGGAAGCAAGTTCATGTCCTCTAAAAGAACTGGTAAACATACTATACAAGTGACACTAAATTAGAAATTAATGAATGTGCTTTCATGGATCTTGACAAACCTTTCTTGTCTTCACCCTGCCCCTTTGCCATGGCAAGAAGTTCTTTTCTGTTTTTCCCAACCACATGAGACATGTCCTAGAAAATAAGACAGACCAGGATATAAAATACCACTATGAAAATAATAAAAAACATTCATTGAATCTTCATTTGATGCCCCATCATACCGGAACAGGAAAGAATGGGGAGCTCAAGTATATGTTCTTATAGTGTTCGATGCATGACTCTTTGTTTTTGGTTCCGACGTGCTCAGCGACTTCTGTCCAGTTTCCCAAGCCATACATTTCGATTCCCTAAAATAAATAATAAAAAAAATTTGCTCAGAGATCAGATACAAATAAGAGATATATTCTAGGAACACAGGCTTTCCAGTTTCAAACAACTGGTCATCATTACACCTAGGAAATAAATTTGAATTACCTCTAGAAGCAAAATTTCATCATCTGCATTCCAGTCTGGGCAAATAAGAGGGAAAGACAAATTATCCTGTCAAAATAGAATCACATAACACAATTTTCTTAACAGCTTGGGACATTCATTTAAAGATAAACTCCCACAAATCTAAATCATATTTTACACAAGGTAACAAAACATTTTTAGAAGAAAACTCCAATGAAACTTAAGTGAGTGATCCTGTAATCTATCAGAGACAGTCAGACAGCTCAAGCAGCAGTTTATCAGGAAAAATAACACAACTTTCTCAGTAATAAAAATCTTTAAATTAAGAAAGCATTAAACAAAAACATGGGAGATTAACAGTAACTGACCATAACCCTGTAAGGATGGTTGCTTTTGTGAGGTGTCACCTCAGCTCCAACGGAAAAGCACTCTATACACAAGTCAAAATCCGGGCACATGGCACACTTAATCCGGATTTTTCCTGTTATATCTTTATTACAATAATTGCAATGGTACAGAGCCTTTTTCCCTTCACCTGCTCCTTGACCTAGTTCATGTGAAAACCAAAAGAATATATATTTTCGAACATCAATATTCATGAATCAACAAGGCAATTTAAGGTCTAAGTAACTACTACAGCTATAGTTTTTCATGTCTGAAAATTAATTAGTGTGGTTTCTTTAACCTATCAGAACAACCAGAACAAATCACAACACAACCTTTCTTCTAGTTTCCTTTATTTTAAATGGAAAAAGAAAATCAGGCCACACATACATGATATCTTCAGTAAAAAGACTATTGAGCACATGCATTGAGAAATAAGCTTTTGTATTTGATGGAGTTTGAAAACATAATTTAAAAGTTCCTTCAGGAATACACTGCAGTGACAAAACTACAGTGTTCAACATAACTACATCATAATATACCCATTGTGAATATGAAGTACGGGTACATATTTACAACAATAAATTTCAACCCGAATAAGTGAGATAGGCTATGTAGATAAATTTGTCTCAATTTGTCTCAATCGCTCATAAAGAACTTGTAATTGATCAATCATAATTATGAATTATTCATACCCAGTTAACAGCTATGTTTACGGGCAAATGGCACAGACAACCAACTATGCCCCATTGATACTGTGCAATTTACATGCAAATCGGCGAGGAGATAAATAGGTGTGCTCTTACGTATTTTCGTACAATCAAACAACCCTGAGAACCTCATCTTTTACATAAACCCTATAACTTCATAGTACATTGAAGGATCAAACTTATCAAGATAATGCAGAATAGTGCAAAAAAATTACCTGCAGGTCCAGATTCAGAGTTTTCTCCACTGGCGGCATTTTTTTTTCTTCTTGATCTACAGAGCCAAAAAACGAATTAAACAGATACAACACAAGGGGGGAAAAAAGAAAGGGAGCAAAGAAAGATTTAGTTAAGCATCAAAGTGTAAAATAAGCATGGCATTTTACTGTATTTGTGATCAGTTATTCACATTCAAGAACACATCAAGTTCAATTGTAATTGTCATCGGTTCTCTCACAAGAAGATTTACATTTGGACCAAGGACTAAAATCTTTAAGTATAATCAGGTAAAGATAAGAAAATAAATTGAAAGAGAGAAACCTCTGGTTGGGGTCCTCATCGGCGTGATGAAAATTCCCACGAGAACGACCCATTGATTCTCCGCAAGAACTCCTGAAGGAATTTAAGTTTGTTGGAGCAGAAGATCAGGATGGAAGAAAAGGGACAGGAATTATAATTTTTTAAGATAAAAACCCTAGATTTTTGTGATTAGAATTGAGGTGGGAACTTTTTATAGATATGGAAACCTGAGGATTTGTATGTAGTTTTTGTATTGGGCGCTAAAATGCAGTGAAAAAAGAATGAGAGAGGGAATTGTGGAAGAGAACAGCAACAAAGGATATGTTTTAGCCCTGCGTAGGGTCAAACCAAGTTGAGTTTGATGATGCCTGTGCGGAACTCAGCTACGAGGATTCTGCATCAACTACAACTAATATATTTATGTCTAACTTAAACATATATATATATATATATATATATATATATATATATATATATATATATATATTAATAAAAGGATTTTTTTTATTTGAAAATATGTAAATGTGACATCATTGTAATTGTAATACATTTTCTTAAACCAATTTTTTTTTAATTCATAACATTTGTATTCTATAACGAAAGTGAATTACACAACTACTTATAAGTGGATATATATATATATATATATATATATATATATATATATATATATATATATATATATATATATATATATATATTGGAATATAAATCTAATAACATATTTTTATAAATATTAATTTCAACATCATATTATCATTCTGTATAAATGAAAAATTAAACTTAATTTACACATTTGTATGGTCAAACCTATAAATAAGAATTCCATGAAATATGTAAATTTAAACTTAATATGTAAATCAATTGTAATTTTATGCATTTCTCACTGATAAATGTGTTATTTTGGTTTAGGGTTGAAAACTATTTTACTCTCTCAGATTTTTTAAAAATAATTAAAATCATATTTTAAGAGATTAAAAAAATAAAAATTACAATAACTTCAAAATTTAAATTTAGAGATTAAAAATACTATCAATCCTAGTTATTTTGTAGCCTTTCTGTCCCTTATTAGGCTTACCAAATCTAAAAATATTCAAATATCAATGACAATATTATTGGTGAAAATAAAATCTAGTATGTGAATAGTGAAAAGGAAAATAAATATGGTAACGATGATTTGGCATTATGTAAGTTTTATTTTTTATTTATATCCCTTGTGTACATCTTTTAAGTGGCATATAAAAGGTTATCATTTGTTATATGTTGTATGGATTATGTTAACAAACTTTTTTAACAAATTTGTGATAATAAACTGTGTTATTATTTTATTGATCTGTGTTTGAAACTGATCAATTACAAATTATTATTTTATTATTACATAAGTGAGTGTAAAAAAAGTTACAACAAAAATATCGTTAAAAAGATATTTTTTGTATTTTATATGTTTCGTAAGACATTCAGACCCCTTTTTTTCCTTGAATTCTACCGCAAGAGTGATTAATTTTTCTTTCATTACGTATTATAAGACACGGAGGTTATTGTATGTTGTTATGATTAAACAGATTGGATAAGTTCAATTATAAATAATGTCTCAATTTCTTACATCTGATCCGAACATGATTCTCTCTGTTCACAATTTATATACTCTTTATTTTTTCATTTTTTTAAAAATAAAACTGTAATAAAATTTGAATATGAATTGGTTAATTATAACTATTAATTCTAGCTATGTTATTTGTCGGATTTAATATCAGAATAATAGTCAATTTAATATAACTTATATAATCAATTAATTATAAAACATGCTAATGATTAACAAAAAATAACCAATAAAATTAATAAAAAATTTAAACAAAAATACTTGAAATTCATTAAGAAAGATATAAACTTTCAAAATTAAACAATATTAGTTAAAATTTGAAAATAACAAAACAACTTCCTACAACTTTTATACCCCTCTTATTATTACGAAGAAAGATACTTAATTCGTATTATTTTAGCTAAAAGTTTTAGGAATCATTTCAAAGTATTTTTTTTTCCTAGAACAACACTTATCATTTTAGTTTTTAATTATGTTTTAAAATTATAATATTTTCCATCTTATGACTATTATTTCCGTCACGTGTAACAGTAAATCTTTTTGAAAATAATATCAATTATATAACAAGAAAAGTACCCGTTACAATTTTATTTTTTATTAATTTATAATATAATTAGTTTTTTTTTTCTTTTATCCAAACATGTAATCTATATTATTTTTTTAACATTATTTTGATTAAAATTATAAATTAAATATTTGAATATTGAAAAACAGTGATACGTATAACGTACAAAAGAAAAATATCACCTCTATTTCCGTTGACAGTAAAAGAAAGTGAGAAACACACGTATGGATGGAATCTTTAGAGTTGTTTCCAGATTTAGTGAAGCATAACTTTGTATAGTAGTTTGAATAATATCATCAAATATAAAGAAGGGTATTTAATATAATAATTTTTTTATTAAGAAAATCTAAAAGTTATTAAAAAAGTTTGAGCAAGTTTGACTCAATATATATTAATTAAATGTTTATTAGTCAAGGTGTTAATTACTATTATTTTGAAACGGAAAAACTACTTCTATTTTATTTCTTTAAGCTACTTTGTATTTTAGGTTATGAAAACATAAAGATAAGAAAAGGGATAAAGGTGGTCTACATTCGTTCCACATCTTCATTTTATATTTATTTATTTTTTGGATCTCATTATAATAATTAAATTAAAATATTTTTATTAAATTAGTATTACTGTTAATTAAATTGATGTATAAATTAATATATCAATTGAAATACATTTAAACACTATATAACCATTAAAAGGTCATATAAATTTTTCATAATTATTATCAATTTTATGATAACATGAAATCAATTATTAATATATTTATAAATATGAATCAAACTTGATCGTTAGATAAATTAAAAACAATTAGTTAAATAATTAAATTCTTATTAAAAGTTTCAGCTGAGATACTCTATCAATTATATTACATAATATCACTAGATGAAAAATACTATATTTAGTATAACTCGAAAAAATTAATAAATAAGATAAAAATACATGATAAATTAGAACAATTATTACTTAAAATATAAATTAGTGATATGAAGTTAAAATTTGGAGGGCGAAGGGCAGAGAGAGTAGCAGAACAGAAGTAAATAAGAAAAGAAAACAACTGTTGAATGAAGAGAAGAGTGTCCGATTTATATGGTAATTTCCAAAACAAATGCAGTCAATCAATTACTCAAAAACCAAAGCCCGCGCCCAACACGTGAAAATATTTGAATTGCTACAGCGCCGAACGGAACACACACACCATCACACGCCACGTGTCCCCAACCACGACATCCTCTTACTAAAAACCACTTCACAGCCTTTGCTTCTTGTTGAGTTTCAATTTGAATCAGGATGTCTTCCTCCGGTGCGAAACCTCCTTCGCGTTACAGTTCCTACGATTCACGCTCCTCCACCTCCTCTCATTTCTCCGACCCTTCTTCCTCCCATGAATTCAACAACCCCAGAACCAAACCAGTTTCCTCTCGCGCCCTCGTCAAGACCAAACCCTCTCACACCGCCAAGGTGGACCCCACCTTCACCACCATGGTCAAGAAGTTCATGGACCGCAAGCCCAAGTCCTCCTCCGCCACCGCCACCAGATTGATTATTCCCTCCGATTTGATAGGGCAGGATTTGAAAAAGGACGCCAAGAGAGTGGCGGGCTTCTCTGCGCTGCAGAAGAAGCTCTTCGGAAAGTGCGCTTCCGAGAAGAAGGAGAAGGTGAAGGCCTTGACCGAGGTCAAGAACAACACCAGGACATTGGCCATGGTGCTCAGGAGCGAGAGGGAGCTTCTTAGCATCAACAAGGAGCACGAGGAGCAAATTTCTCTCCTCAAACAAATGCTACAGGACAGGAACAGAGAGGTAAAATACTCAAATGTGTTTGTTGGAGATCTCAACATAGTTATACTTATACAATACAACGTAACTTGGAGACAGTCTTAACCTCGCGAACTAGTTTTTCGATTGATTTTTTTTTTTAAATCCAGATTTTAGTATTATATCGGAGTTTATCCTAATGATTATATGTTCATGGACTCGTCGGATTATTGCTATTTGATTGTTGCCAGACCAGCAAATATCACACTAAGTTACAATTCCAAATTTGAAAACTGAGAGTTTGTTCTAGTGATTGTTATTGAGCTTATAGTGGTATGATTAGTCTTTTTAATCATTATCTGACCATTTGTGGATGAGTGCAAACCGAATTCTTATAGTGTTGTCTTGTTTTTGGATCTGATTCAACCAAGGAAAGGGAATCATTCATTTTGATTTGGATTTTGAGTTTGCAGGTGGAGAAGTTGAAGGACTTGTGTTTGACGCAAAGGGAGGAGATCAAGTCGTTGAAGAATGCCATACTGTTCCCGGATGTTATGAATTCTCAGCTTCAAGAGCTTCTAGAGAAGCAAGGTTCGGAGCTGAAGCAAGCCAAATTGGTTATTCCAGCTCTGCAACAGCAGGTTTCTTCTCTCACCGGTCAGCTTCAAAACCTTGCGGAGGATCTTGCTGAGGTATACATAACTTGCATCCTTGTATGTATGACATCAAGTTGTTGTCATTTGTCACAAAAATGCAGGTTATTAAAATTAGACAATGATTGAGGTGGACACCTTTCAGCTATACATGGTCATGTTTTTTTATTGAATTGCATCTTCGTTTTATCTTAAATAAATGAAGAAAAGGTCGTATTATTACCTATTAGGAGCTAGTGTACTGTGATTTTTTAGGGTCTGTTTGATTTCTATTTTAAAAACTGTTTTTAGTTTTCAAACTCAGCGGGTGGAATGCAAGGGGAAGTTCGATAAAATGAAAGCAAGAGAAGATGAAAAAAGTCTAACTGCACTTGTTTTGAAAAGTGTTGTTTTGGAAACAATCTAAAAATTAATAATTTTGAAATGAAAAATCGATTGCTGAGTATTTTTTCTTTATTCTTCGGTTGTTTATATTTTTCATTTGCTTTTGTTAGGTCAAGGCTGATAAATATTCAGCCAAAGCAGGTCTTCTCGGTTATGGAAGTTCTCCGAGGACACCGACATATGCCCGGGAAGATGCTTGCAACTCTTGGGTAAGCTTGCAGTTAGTCACAATACAATTGAAATTTCGTAATCATAGTTGTATGATCTATCGTAGATGTTAGAAGCCAATCCAGAGTCCTGCTATCAGCCAAAGAAGATATATTCTTAGGCAACTCTGTTATTATCTTTGACCTAACTGCTCAACAAATTTATGCAGGAATTCAGCTCTGATGACCAGTCCGATGACCTATTACTAAATGATCTAAATCCCTGCTTAACACCGTGCAACGCCAAATCAAGATCGAAGGTGATTAACTTCTCCTGTATTCTGTTGTAAAATTTCCCGTGTTCCACAAATTAGTCTTTCTTATAAAATGACTCCTTTTTCTGCAGGAATTTGAGGGTAGGGGCTCTGGCTCTATACTTGATGAAAGCTTATCCGAGGATGATGCTAAAGTATATCCTGAGATGAATTTTAGCGCTCTCGATCACAAGTTTTCCAAAAGTTCTGACTGTTGCCATAATTCCAGCAAAAGAAACGTCCCAACCAAAGCAGCTCGAAGATCTGATGAGAGCAAATTAGCCTATGGAAGTAGAATGAACCATAGATTTGCATAAATAATCTCAACCCTGCACCTTAGTGGGATTTCTTATCCCTTTTCCCTGTTATCATCTTTCAGTTTTTACATTATTATACCGTCAATATTTCTGTTTCAAGAACTTGGACATCGTCTCTTTGAAACATGTAAGATTAAATTACTCCTCGTTGTATATTTGTGCACAAGGGCAGTGAATAAGGCGTCCAAATCTACATATCCTTAGAAATATTGCTCGAAAATTCGATATTACAAAGTACAAATTCCTACATCTGCTGAGATTATTGGCTTACAGAGAGAATAATCAGTCTCAAGTTTTATATTTGATCTACAATTAGATTACCTTCATTTCCCCTGTGGATCATTCGTGACATTGTCCAATTAGCAAATTTCTATGCTACTTTCAATAACAATAAATATGAATCAATTCTTAGACCGTACTTACATTAGATTTTATTGTTTCAATTGTGTAGCAACATTACAAGGCTTTCAAATTAAGGTTTTCTTGGTTTTGGTCGTGTACTCTAATTTTGAGACTTTCCTACAGGATGAACTAATAATTCAGGTTTCTCTTGTGCTTCTATCGTGAAAATTTAGGAGGCATATTTTATATTTTGTTTTTTCCTTTCCAATTATAAATCCGTCATTTTGTTTTAAAAAATCCATGCAGATAAATTATTCTAGATCGGAATGCAAAGCACCAAAATTAACTAGTCTAGTTTTTTTATGTATTTGCCTATGGCTTTGTGACTTCGACCACTTGAGAATTGAGCATAGAACATTCTAGAAAACATGTAATTAAACCACATAAATTTTGCTGAAAAAAAATAAAAATAAATAAAACACATAAAAAATGAAACATTCCTCTATTAGCAAAGCTAAGTTCTAATTTCACTCTTTATCAACCAAAGCCGATGTAAAGTGAAATATTTATTATGTTTTCTAGCTACCTACTTGCTATACATATAACATTCGTTATATATATAACAAATGTAATCCTTGACAAACATTATTCCTCCAGCCTTAGAACATCCCACGACTTGAAGCTGTCCTAATGATCTGAAACAGAGCTGTCAAACAAAACAACAATGAGTCATATTTTCAGAGAAAAAACTAAATATTTACAAAAAAAAATATCCTCCTAACATATCCAATCTAGCCTTTTGCTGTTTAAAACTGAAATGAAAATTTGAAAGAAGCAGAAGAACATACAGGATCCAACGACAACAAAGATGAAGAATCCAAGAACAATTGGGCCCACAGGGTAGCCTTTCTTAGTGCTTTCTGATCCTTTTTTGCTAATATTCCTTTCAAACCTTGCGATTTTCCTGTCTGCTAGGCGCTTTGAAGTAGTCTGTGAAATCAAACAAGGTAAAGAAACAAACACAAGAAATATCACCAACCAAAAAGCATAAAGATGAAATCCGAAGGCTCCAAAATCAAAATCCAAAACATCAAAGATGAAAATTTGGAAAATGACCGTCTTATTCTGACTTCTGTAACAGCAATTCCCAAAAGCAAAAAAATATAAAAAAGGACAACATTTGGAGGGTTCAGGGACTCCATATCCAAATTATATGATATTGCTCCTATTTTTATATTATTAATTGAAGTTTGATCATTTATATTTCTTTCTTCAAATTTGATAACAAAAGATAACAATGTCATTCACAAAATTAAAACCATGAACTTTTATTGTGATAAAATTGAAAAATAATGTTTTTTGGCCTATTGATTTGATTAAAGAAGCTTGACGACATAAGATTCTGGGCTACATTTAAAAAATATAATCAAAGAAATTAACACCGATATACAAATTACAAATTTCCGAAATCTACTTTTTCTCTTCCCTATTATCAAACAGATAAAGCAAAGATTTTCGAACTAAAGAAAAGAATACCAGAGAACACCAGATAGAAAGGACTATTACAATGAACTGGCCACGAAGGCAAATAAGTCAACGGGATTTCAGTGACAATCAATAAAATACAAAAATAACAGCAACAAATTAATCAGAAACAAAAGAAAAAACCAACCAAAATTACAGAATAAATTAAGAAAAGAACGAGGGAGAGAAACTTTACCATAATGACAGCAGTAAGAAGACGAGAGACCAACCGAACAACCCTTTAAAAGTCGTGAGGAAATTAACAAATTTTTTTGTAAAACGATGAAACACTGAAACCTGAACAGTGTTTTTTGGTACTTATAATGAAAAGGAGAGGGGCATTTGAGTGATGTTTGTCACGTACGTATGAGTGTGTCACGTCCTTAAGCTGACTCGTGGAGATTATCCAAACACACCCTCTTCTTCTGCTTTGGGAAGTGTAATTATATCTTTCTCTGTTTTGGAAAAATATTATACCAAATGCGTGATGAGTTACTGACTCATTAAATGCTCTGTAATTACGGACGTTTCAATGGCTGATTAATTTAAGACTTTCTCTTGTCAACGGATACGTTGCAAAAGGAATTAAATTATGAATATAGATTTTTTTTAAAATATTTTAATTTAGAATACGTGTAATAAATAATCAGATTATATTTTAATTAATCAGATTATAAAAATTTTTATATTAAAATATTACTTTATATTTATTTTCTTTGTACTAGCAAAAGTGATAATGAAACTAAGGTTTAACAATTTTATTCAATTTTAATATTGCTTACTATTACTATTATTTAAAAATATGGTAAGAGTATAGCACTTTGTTATGTTATCATTTTTTGAACGTGTTTTTGATCAATTTTAAAAAATAAATAATTCATTACATTTAAGATTGTTAGTGTCAACCGAATTAAAATGAACCTTAAAAAAAAAAAAAGTGACACGAAATCTTTATGTAATATATATTTGTTTGAATTTAGTTGAAACTGATAGCAGTAGCTTCAAATTGAATTTGGTTGGAATTTATTTTAGACCAAAATTATTTGTATTTGAATGTCAGTTTAATGTTGGGGAAATCAAATTGAAAACCAATATCAGTTCATTGGCTAAATTGGAATCCAACTTTTTAAAGTAATGTTTTAAAGTTGCTTAGGAATGATAAAAATATCCAATTACTTTACTATATTATAGCCTATTAAATGTGACAATAAATGAAATAAATATGTATATTTAATGTTATTTGGCAGTCAACTTTTTTTATGGTATGCTAATTTTGATGTAATATATAAAAATTAAAAACAGTTGAACACAAATATTAAATGCATAATTTAATCTTTATTTTCAGTTTTATACTTTTATTAATTATAATAACCTCCATTCAATCTTTACCGTTAATTAGTACTCAATAAAAAGTTCATAAAATATATTAGATCTAGAGAATATTACATTTGACTATATTGTATAATATCGAGACCATTTGCCGAATATAAGTTTATACAAGTGATTTGTATTTTAAAATACAAATATTACAAGAGTATTAGAACCAGAAAAAAAAATATTTTTGTATTCCATTTCTTTAATCACTTTTTATAAAAATAAATTTACTTCCAATTCTTTATTAGCCCTTTTTAAAATGAATTTACTTAAACATGTAATTTTTTCTAAATAATTATTTTATTAAAAAAATTCTTGCAAAAATTAAACAAAAATACTTCTTATTATTACTAAAATATGGTATTTCTTATTAAGAAGTCAATTTTAATTATGTAGCTTCCTACTAATAGTATTGACATTTTTATTAATTAATATGATTTAAACGTATATTTTTATAATATTTATATCAACTTAGTTTTTCAAATTAAACTTCTCTCTTCATAAAATCATATTATGTTGTGTTTTTTCTGATTTTATTTATGATGGAGTAACTTTCCACTTACATTTTTTATTAAAATAAAAATCTACTTTACTTATTTTTGTTAAAATTATTATCTTAGTTTTGAAGGTAAAACTTGTGTATACAACTACAATATCATATGCATATTAATTTTATTTGTAACGTGTTTAGAAACAAAAGAAAAAGAAATAAATGGAACTTCATCCTTATGCTTATCTTTTCTTTTCAAGCTATATATTTCATAATTATATTTCTTTCTTACAGTTTTAATTACAATTAATCTATTTCAAAATTCAACCACTTATCGTATAGACAAACACTTAATTGTTTTTGACTCAATTATAAATTTAAATAGAGTAAGTTTTTATTTGTTTTATTCTTTTATTCTTTTTTTTTTATTTTGATAAATTGTAATTATCGATTTTTGTGTTTTGATATCCGCGTAAAATAATTGTACGTTATATGTGAGTAAAAAATCATATAAATATTAAAGAAATACATCATAAAATTACATGAATTTCAAAATGTTAGAATAATATATATATATATATATATATATATATATATATATATATATATATATATATATATATATATATATATATATATATATATATATGGGGTTTGCTAACGCGCGGACGCCTGTTTTTCAGTTGGTACATTTTAGCAATGTGTACCGGGTTTTAGTAGACAAAAATATCCTTATATATCATGGATTTTAAGTTTTAAGGTTAAGGGTATTTTAATAATTTTCATTCTCAAAACTCAAAAAAAAAAAAAAAAGAAACCCGCAAACCCTTGCTCACCTCTCTCATTCCTCTCAATCCTTTCTCTTTCATCTCTCTCACTCTAACCTTTTCTCTGTCATCCCTACTGTAGTCCCAATTGAAAAAATCAGAAACACCCTACTGTCTCTGTCATCCTACTGGAGTCTCAATTGAAAAAATCAGAAACACCCTACTGTAGCCCCAATTGAAAAAATCAGAAACACTTGCCGTTAAACAATCTTACAAAAAAATGATTTTATAATGAGTTTTGATCTTATAATTTTTGTCTCATCTAATTTTATCCAATTTTCACAAGCATAAAGGAATTGGTAATTGACCTGGAAAAAATCAGAAATACTTGTTAAACAATTTCTTACAAAAAATGATTTTATAATGAGTTTTTATTTTATAATTTTTGTCTTATCTAATTTTATCTAATTTTCACAAGCATAATGACATTAGAGGAATTGGTAATTGGCCTGGAAAAAATCAGAAACGCTCGTTGTTAAACAATTTCTTACAAAAAATGACTTTATAATGAGTTTTCATTTTATAATTTTTGTCGTATATAATTTTATCTAATTTTCACAAGCATAATTGACATCCGAAAGAATTGGTAATTGGCCTGGAGGGTTTTTTTTAGAGATGATGATTCAACATATGGAGATGATGAAATTAGAGAAATTAGTGAAGATGGTGAAATTGAAGAGATCTTGAATGAACCTTTGCCTGAAGGTGAATATGTCAATGACTCAACTCTTTACAAAGGCAAATTGTTTAAAGGCAAGTGTTTCTGATATGTTCAATTGGGGCTATAGTAGGGATGACAGAGAAAAGGTTGGAGTGAGAGAGATGAAAGAGAAATGATTGAGAGGAATGAGAGAGGCGAGCAAGGGTTTGGGGGTTTCTTTTTTTTTTTTTTTTTAAGTTTTGAGAATGAAAATTATTAAAATACCCTTAACCTTAAAACTTAGAATATCCATGATATATAAGGATATTTTTGTCTACTAAAATCCGGTACACATTGCTAAAATGTACCAACTGAAAAACAGGCGTACGCGCGTTAGGAAACCCTATATATATATTAGTTTAGATACATATTATATATATATATATATATATATATATATATTATAATGTAATTTTATTAATTATGTAATGATATAACTAGTGATATTTTATCTAATAACATTACATATTTTTTTCTTAATAAATCGTACATGTGATCATGAAAACAGCGTTTTACAAAATTAACAAATAAAATAAAATTATTTGTATCCCAAGAAATCAAGAGGGTGGGAATTCAAGGACTATTCGAACTAATACTATGTATAATTACATGAATAAGTAAATAATTAGACTAGTTTTTTGAGAAAGATATTTCCAAAAGAAAAAACATATAAAAATGATTAAGATTATTTGTTAACCTCAAAAATAAAAAAATAAAATAGAGAAATTATATAAAATAATTTTATTAAACTATTATATGTATAAACTAATTTTAAGTTGACAAAAACTGTTTTTTCTTGATATTTGTTATCTTAACAGTAATAAAAGAGATTTTCAAAAAGTCTGAAATCAACCCTATACGGACCATTCATTACAAATCATCACTAACTTACAAATTTTGTTTTGACAAGGAATTTGGCTATCTATCCTCAAGATTTTGTGGTTAGAATGTAGGAAAAAAATATCCTATATTTACATTCTCCTAAGAATTTAAGATAGAGTTAAAAAAAGTTGAATTTAATTTTGAAGTTTTTTTTTATAAGAAAAAAATATAATATTTCCTTTCAGTTAAGATAATCTTAAAAAGAATTTAAGCTATAAAGTTATCCTTTAAAATTTCATGTATATACAAACATTTGTGAATTTAATTTAACGCGAAGGAAAAGCATAAAAACCCAAAATATTATCACAGTTTACTCTAATAAATAATATCAGTTATACCTAATTGTCTAGTCACTTATTTAATTAAAAAGCCTAATTTTTAGTTTTAAAATTTTAATGTAAAATTAAAATTTATTTATGTTTAAAATTTTGACATAATAAATTTTAATATAATTTAATTATCAAAATTTAAGAATGGATGAATATAGTTTACATAATTTAATATTTAACGTATCAAGTGTGGTTATGAGTTGAGATTTGAATTGTTTATCCATTTTGATATATTTTAGTTTAAATATTATTATAAAAATAATTTAACACATAATAAAAATTAACACATTAAAAATAATATAACTACATTAATTTATTAAAGTTTCAATGTGGAAAAATTAAAATTTTCATTAAAATTATACTTTCAGAATAAAAAAACAAGAAAAAAAAAATACAAATAACAAGATCTTGAATGATACAAAGTATCGTATAGTCACTCATAAAATCTATCATGAGCAATACTTTCACCACCTTAACAAAACAAAAACACACCCAATAACAAATAAAGATCAATTAGTTAGGAATTTAAGTACACTTCCAAAGATTTCAGATGTCTGCGTTTCTATAAATAATTTAGTTAAAAATTTATTTTGTTTGTTATTCTTTTAAAGAAAAATTAAGAATCCGGGCGAATTTGGTATGTAGTAGTTCGTGATCATTAGTTTTGTTGAAAAATGATACTTTTTGATACACATTTTTTTTTTTACAATTTATTTACAACAGCTCTTGTGATAATTTATTTTTTTTTACAATTTACAACAGTATATTTAGTTTTTCTGTTTTAAATATACGAATCAATAAACAGTGATATATAATATATTTCAACTTTTTTACATTAAATGAATGTGAATGTATGTGAATGAGTATCATGCTATTTTTGTTTGTACATCTTGAACTCTGATGCTATAAACTTGACGCATTTCTCATGTTTCCATTTCTAACTCATGCATCTTAATGTTTTCAAATGTTCTTCCTCTTCTTGAAAAGTTGATGTCGATGTTCTGAATAAGTCTATTTTGATCACATGTCTAATTATTTTTTAATAAGTTAAAGTTATAGTTAACAGAAATACACCATACACCATACACGAAGAACCTTGCAAGTTGCAGAACAATTGGTTGAGTAGTAGGTATGCTAATAACTTGAATCAATGGTATTTTCCAACCTAGCAATTTACATTTTTCATTTTGTGACCACCATACAAACGGAAGAGACTGAAAGCAGAAATACAAGACAGGACCACCATACTAAGGCTAACCACAAAAGCAGTAGCCATCCCTTCTCCCACTTGGTTGCAGAATTTTCCATACATGTTGCACAACTCCATCCACTGCATTTCTGTCTGGCCCACCTTTGCTAACATACCCGATTGCCCTGCAGCCGCCACTGCCGCCACTGTTACATATGCCATTACCTTCATACATACCAAACTTATGTCTTTAGTCTTATGATCACAGTGTGTAGCACTTTTCTTAACTAACATGTTCTGTAAGACCAGGATCCATTTCTTCATGATGGATTTGTTAGAAACAATAAATGAATACAACAGAATTTCTTTCTTCCTGTAAAGGTGTATTGAAATTGTAGGATAATAAGACCACATCTACCATGCTCATTGTGTTTTCATTACTCATTCCCATGTGCTATTAAAAATCCCAACAGCCACCACACACTTGGATACTCCCCAACCATGGAATTTAGTATGTCTTATCGGTGAATGATGCAGGAATCCTAACATCAATCAGACACGGTTCCCTAAAGGTCCCACCACAGTATCCTTGCTTGACAAGACCAAGTTGAGATCTTTATGTTTTGCTGTCTAAATTTGACCCTTTTTGAGCTTTAGACAAATGTAGAGAGAAAAAACTATAAATAAACATATCTAATGTTATCAGATGTCGCTCTCTATTGTGAACTGTGATGTTTTGCCTAATGTGATATTGGTTAACAATTACATCAATTGATTGATCTACTAGATAGAATAAAAGGAACTAATTTGATGCAAACTATCAGTAATTGTTCATACGAATTCCTTTGAAACAAGGAACAGCCACCTGTGCAAGACTTCAACTTGGGGTATTAGTTAAGGGAAGCTGTCAAAATTCCATAAAAAACAGAAAAATGAAATGCAGTGGGAGTATAATAACATGGTGACGCATCTTGATACTTTAGTTTTGGTCACATTTCAAAAGAAAAGCAAATCGCAGTGTTTTTCACTTGTATAAAATGTACCTGATCACCAGAAAAATTTGCCCAAGCTAGTTGCTTGCTTAAAAGTGCTCTTCCTCTGAGGATACAAACGATACAGTGCAGCCCTTGGAGTAAGGAGAACCCAGCAGCTAACCCATTTGCAACTACCAGGAATCTGCAAGGTTAGCAACAACATAAATTAGAACATTACAATCTGCAAAGTTTAGGCAATAAAAAAACAAGGTTTAAAATTTCAAAAGAGAAGATTGGGGAGTGAAAGAGCTTACACTAAAGCCTTCATGTCTGTAAATTTTGCTGTTTTCTGAATTGAGAAAAACTCTTTGACTTGGGAATCAGTTCCCACGAGAACAGCCGTGAGAACTCCCAAACCTAAGATCACACACCTCAACACCAACTCAGTTATCTTGATCCTCCTATCAAACACTTTCGCATTTGTGTCGTGGTTAACTGGGACAGTCCCAGTACTAACACCTACACCCAAATAACTACTCATTTCTCCTCCAAAATCAACACTCAGAAACAAGAAACAAGGTACAATAGAAAAAAATTCCTCAAATCAACCTAGAAAGAAAAGTACTGAGAAATGAGAACTATGGATGAACACCAAGTTTAACTTTCTATTAGTTATATAGACAGTTTTTTTTCCTCCTATAAAGTTGTGACTGTGGTGCTTAGCGGCAGAGCTGCACAGCGTGCCAAGTGGTCCAAAATTGGAGCTGCTAGGACAGACTAGAGAAAGTGTGTTAGGTAGACATAAAAGGCACTTCAATCCATGTATACTTACATTGGCATTAAATGGGTCTGCTCTGACCTCTGGTTCTGCATTTAAGGACTGATAAAGGCAAAGAAAAATTTGATTTTGAGCGCTCCTTAATTGTGTCTGGGAAGAAGTAACAGTTTCCCGTCCCTAGGAATGATCTGATATGATAATATGAGGAGTGCTTAAATCCTGATCAACCAAGGATAGCGTGTGATACCCATTTGCATTTTTGCCTAGACCATACCAAAAGCATGGTAAAGGAGGATATGGTGCCTAGTTTTTAACATTTTTTTTTCTGGGGTTTAGGAAAAGGATGAAGTCTAAGCAGAGAAATGCGACCTTCCCCTTTTGTAGATATCTTGCTTTGATAAAGCATAATAACAGTTAGTTTCACTTGTTTGGCCTAGTGTAGAAATTTGGTTGCTGAAAAGTTACTGAATATAAAAGCTGGTGGAGGAATCATTAAGGGTCATCAAGAGTTTTGATTATTTGGATCGTTTGATAGATAATATACAGGTACGCGTATTAGTGAATATGCAACTCAGAAAACATGTATGTGATTTGTCTCATAAATGAAGAACTGAGTGTTCACACGTGAAATGAAAGGACAGCAAACCATGCCAAGTATAAATTAAGATAATGCCATTCCACTACATATCAACAACTTCATTCCACTAACAAGCTTAACTTACCCTTGTAAGATTGCCTTTACATGTGCATAGAAAGTTATCTCAAATTCTCAATTCTCAAGTACTTCCAAGAAAAAAAAAAGCACATTGCATTATGCTATGGTTTTTTAAAGATGGAGTTATAGAAGCTGAATTGAATAAATTTAAATTTTCTAGTACATACCTTATGTCCTTCCAGTTTCCACCATGCTTGTCTATTTGAAGTAAAATTAAATATATATTATTTAGTACTGCTACTTTGCGTATCCTGCATTGCTGTCTGCACCACTGAACAATCAACAAGGTGGTCTGAGGAAGGATTAGATCTTTTATGGGCTTATAAAAAGAAGTTTTATCTTGCATTTGATAGAAATTGGTTCTGAGTTTAACTTGTGATAAATACTTACAAAATGAGTTATTAATAGTATTTTGATGAACAACCATGCTCAGGTGTCTTTATCATCTATTCGGAGTGTTTTTCATGTACAAATTTGCCCATTTCGCTTAAATAAAAGAGTGAATGAATATAACATTAGTGGAAACAAACATAGCATTAAGGGTGTATTTAGATCTGAAGATGGATTTGAAAAAATAGATTAAAAAATAAAAATAGAGTTTAGATTAAAAAAAATGATGAAAAATAAAAGAATTTCATATGAAAATTAATGAGTGATATTATAAGTTTAATAGAATAAAAAAAATATTTTAATAGTTAAAAATAAAAGATTTCTACTTTACCTTTAATCATAAAAATAATTTAAAATAAAATATAACTAATGTTAATTATATTAAAATGAAAATTTATTATTATTAATAATAATATATTATATTATTATTATTATTATATATTATTAATGAGATGTTAAATATGATTAATGTAATTCACTCTCTGTAGCCTGAGATGGTGCTTAACGTCAACTCAGTATAAAAGTGACGACAAGGGAAGTGTATCGGAGTAATTGAAGCACGCTGAGCTGGCCTTCTCCCTTGTTCTCTTGGCTCACTCAAGGAGTCCCCTACCACAAATCCTTCTGATCAAAGGGATGCAAATAATTTTTAAATGTAAAAATGAATTTGAGAAAAAAAATAATGAATAAATTGGAAGATATCTTAGAATGAAGTTTGCGTTGTGTCCGTGAAAGTTAAGATATTTAAAACTAAAATTTGTGAATGATTCAACTGATGTGGTGATGAAAAAAATTATTTTAATAAATTAAAATTTGAATCCACATTTTTATCCTTATGATTAAATTATTTAAAAAAAATAAAATTTGACTGATCAATATAGAAAAGATTATTTAATAGCTATAATTAATTTAAAATATAATTTGATTGGTAAGAAATAATTTTAATTAAGTATTACATGGTAAAAAATTAAAATTAATATTAAATAATTAAGTTTTCATTATTATTGTTGTTGCATATATTAGGTTAAAGAAAATGTAAAGTACATACAAATAACAATACACAAATTAATCAATCGAAACAACGAACATTCATCATCTTCCATCTTTAGAGACAGTTTATTTCAATATAAATATTGAGATGTGGATGGTTATGAGATTTGTTTTTATATGGATAATGATACTTTGACAATATTTATTTAATAATATTTTAACATCATTTACGTGTTATTCTGTGATTGGTACATGTTGGTATTTATGATTATTATTATTGATTATAAATAATTTTGGAATAATCAGACAAGTAAATGATGTTAAAATATTCTCAAAATATCATTATCTTTTCTATCTATATGTAAGAGGATTTGAAGGCGTAAATATATTTTGATTATAAAAATATCCTACAGTGATTACACTCTTTTTTATTTATTTATATATTTATAATTATATATTTTCTTTTTCTCTATATTAAGGGCACTAGTCCAATGAAATGCACATACCTAATTAAACAGCAAATTACCTAGGCCTGTATCATTTTCATGGCTTGTATTCTTAATTGAGCCATCAAATTTATTCTTAATTGAGTTTAACAATAATAATGATTCTAAGAATATAAATAATTATAATAATTATCTCCATTATTATAATAATAATCATGGGTAATAATTAAAATAATAATAATAATACCTTAATTAGTAATAATAATATCTACCAAAGGATAATTGGGTCATTTCAATAAATTTCTTTTATTCAAATATTTTTTTAATTTATATCAATAAAATCATTCACAAATTTTCTTCTTATTTCAAAAACTGTTTTATTTCTCCACAAATTTTCACATATTATGTTTTCTTTAATCCAAAACAAATTTACATCTACCTCATTTTTTCCTCCTTAGATTTACTTCTTGAAATTCATTTTCAAACACAAACACTAACTTAATCTTTCTGCAATTATTCCATACTTTCCGGACCCGAAACTCTTTATGGACCAATCCAACATTCCAAACATGTCCAAAAATGTCTCAAAATTACCAGTAGATAAATTGGAAATTTTAGTTCAACTCTTTTATTTTTCTTAAATTAGCTTTCGAAAGCTAAAAATACATTTGGAAAACAAATTTTGATAGACAAAAAGAAAAGGACTTAAAGAGAACAAAGGGGAGATGAGAGTAAAACGGGCCAATTGTTTTTGTCAGGAAAACTGGGTGGCCCATGTCCTCAGATCAAAACAAACTGCATCCCACGGACACTCAATCCCTCGTATCACTGAATCTGGGGCTTCGCTAACTTAATTTTTAGTTAAAAACAATTAATTTAACCTCAAGCAGTCCTATATGAACACTCTATCACTCTAGGCTATAAATTATTGGTAATTTTAATTATAATTTCTATTAAATTTCTAAAAATAAATTAATAATATAATATGCCCGTTCAATGAAATACGAAACTTAGAATAGCTAGTATTGGATACACAGATGATGATTATACTGTTTTCTGCATTTGCTTTTCTCACGTCTTATTGTTTATTAAATGAAGAGTGGATAGCAGCAGAATGTAGTAGCCTAACTTTGTGATGAGAAAGTGGTTCCTCATGTACGACCTACTCTCCATTACGTTTCTGTTAAAGAATATTGTGATGAGATCTTCATGCCTTTTAGCCTGCAGCTGCAAACACCATCAACACTTTCTCACTCTCTTCTTATTTATTCACACACTCCATAACTTTTCCAACACCCTCTTCTTTTCTTTTCTTCTATTCTCTTCTCTTCTCTTCCCCAATGGCCCTCATAAGCTCTTGTTTCTTTATCATTCTTTTCCTTCTTGGTTTTGCAGAATCACAGCCTCTCACACACCCCTTTAACCACACTGACTTACAATCAGCAATACGTGACATGCGAGCAAAATCTTACTACGGATTCGCAATGCTTTTGCAGATGCTCACTGGAACAACAGCACAACCAAATGGGGAATTCACTTTCTTGATGCCGGACGATAAACAACTATCTTCTTCATCTATTTCTGCTGATCAAGTGGGAGATTTCTTGCTAAAACATGCCATACCAATGCCTCTATACTTCAGTGACTTATCTCATTTCCCAACTGGTACCCTTATTCCCTCGGGGAATACCTCCAAAATGATTAGGATCCATAACCGTGGCAAAGGAGATTTCTTTCTTAATAATGCAAAAATTGTTTCGGCCAATGTTTGCTTGAAATCTGTGATCAAATGCCATGGAGTTGATGCAATAATTGACTATTATAATTGAAAATACATTACGTAATTAATGAAGACGTATTTTAGCACCCTTCAGGTGCAAACAACCTTGGATATCAGAACGGATTTCGTTTGTCCTCATACATGCTCCAAACTCTATCCGACAGAAATAAAACCATCACTACGTTTCAAGTTGTTTGTTTTCACTTATCTAGACATTTTCTGCATTCATTTTAATCACAAAACATGTCACATTGTTTCAATCTATTAAAACTTTTCAAAGATTTATACAGGAAAAAAACTAACTATTTTCTATAAAATCTTGAAAACTCCAAGAGTTTTGTGATTAAAAATAAAAGCAGAAAACATTTTCTCAGAGAATTACGTTTTCACCTTTTATCCAATGCAGTATCTTGAGGGTTGATGCGATGAAAGGACATACAGCACAATTTACATTGCCTTATTTCAAGAGGAGGTAATTCATTCAATCAAATTATAGAAATTTGTTTTCGAAGATAAAATGGTATTAAGGATAGCGTGTGTGCCTCGTTTTGTAGCAGTAAAAAGAGGATCCATGATGTTTTGTAGTAAAAGGTCCAGCATATAACCCCACTAGTGTGCATTGAATCGAAGCACCTCATCCTATCCTATATATATACACACACATACGATTACTATAATATTAAAGTGGTAATATATTAGCTAGGGAGGTGCATGGACTTTGTGAGGTTATCCCACATCCAAACATACAGAAAAAAACAATTTGGATTCATTGAACTTTGAAGTCATCTTCATCGTTGTATTTTTTGTAAATCTTGTTGCATGAAAACCGTTTACTTGTTCAGAGGGATTTGTTTCTTCATTTTTTTAATACTTTATTTTAAACTTTTGCTTAACCATAGTACTATCTTCTCCTTCCTTCGTTGTTATCTGAGAAACCTTATTATCTATAAGAATTTCTTATAAGGGCCATGTCAAAATCGCAGTACGGCGCATCACCGTTATGTTACAAATATATATCACTTACACAAACCTCAATTGCACGTTCGTTTTTCAAGGAAAAAATGAAGTTGATTACTAAGCAGAGTGATGAGAAACTTCAAAGGTTGATGCTAACTAGAAATCAAAGGATGAAAGATAAAACCAACCAATTAAGAAAATTAACCAAACATATTGTTCGTTGATATTCAGTGACTGACTGACTGACCAAAATATCCAAAAAGCTCTCATGCATGGTCATGCTTTTTCGAGCCTTATCATTGAATCTTTTCGTAGTAGTAGGTAGCAATTAACACAGGTAGCAATATCAAATAGCTAAGCTGATGATTAGTTGAGATAATACAGTGGTGCCAAATGAAGCCACGAGAGAGGCCATTGTGTCACATCACAATCACTAGATTTTACATTATCCATCCGAAGCAACATCGTTAGAGAAACCGAGATTGTTTCACAGGTGAAGAGAAGTGTCAACACCAGAATCAGCGCCAGAGTCAGAATCATAGACGTTCTTCCATGAAAGCTGGAGGGACTGTGAATGGGTGGAGACCGGGGTAGGAGCACTTGCATAGTCGTCTTGCTTGGCCTGAGAAGATGGCCAGAGGGAGAGAGAAACGTGGGGTGGTGAGGTGGATGGCATGATGAATTCAGGGTGAGAGAGAATGGAGCAAGTGTTGGAATTGTGATAAGTGAGAGTGGAGTTGGAAGTGAATTGCTTAGGTTCATTGAGCATCTTCTGGAGCTCCCTCTCTTCCCTCATTTGTTTTACTCTCTGCAATTGTCTAAACCTCTCTTGTAGAAGAGCAATGGAAGAGTGAAAGGAGGTAGGATCATGGCTTTCCCGACCCATGGTGTGATTGGAGGTAGAGAGGTAGAGAGGTATAGGAATGAATGAGAGAGTAGGTGTGGTTATATAGGATGATGGCATGGTTAAGAAGTTGTAGAGGAGAATAAAATATGGGAGTGTTTTTACTTTTAGTCTAACGATAAAATTGTAAATGGTTAAGAAAAGGGAATGAGAATCGGCAGAGAAGGTGGAAGGTCCAAAAAGAAGATGTTGATTGGGCAATCTAAGCGAGTTTTAAGGGTGTGTATGTGGGGGAAGGAGGCACAAGCATATCTTTCCTTTTTTTGGGTACGAAGAGGCAAAAGCATACTAAAGCAGAAGAGTACAAAGGGAAGAAAACAAGGGAATGTCGGAAGTAGCACATGGAAGGGTATGTTTGGAGGAATAATAAGTCGAGTGATGCCCTGCCAACATGTACCAAAAGGTCTCTTAAGCTTTGGGGATGGTGGAGTCTTTTTGGTAGGCTTTGTTTGGATATCATCAAATTATTTAACTTCCCCTTTTTCCTTTTAGATTATTATTTACTTTCTTCTTACTCTCTAATGAAATGCGCTCCTAACTTGTTGCTTTTGTTGGGGGCAGTGTAATAGCAAGAAGACAAGGCTTAGAAGGAGGAATAATCTTTGGAGGTCATCATGCTTTGATTGAACAATTATGTATGACAAGGACAAACATACCAACATTCTTCTCTCTCTCTTCATCTCTATGCAACTCCTTTGTCCCCGAGTGTTTGGATCTGAATGGCATGCAGAAATCAAAGCTGCTTCTTTTATGCGGCAGAAGCGCCCCCTCCTCTCCTCTATTATTTTCTTTCCATCTTTCCACTTTTAAACCATAACACTCCATTATAATTTAAACCACACTCGCACACGGACAAGGCGTGCATTATAAATCCTATTATATTCATTCTCATTCGCCACTTACTTAATTATAATTAGCACATGTTGCTGGAACTATGTGACCAATCTAGGCCAAATTACCAACATACAACCATAAGAAGTTGCTCATGCAAAACACACATCCATTTATCTGAAACAGTCGCTCCGAGTACCGCCGAGGACTTACTGCTATAACTCTGCCTCACTATGTCCAATAAAGAAAAAGGCATTTGGAGCTGAGTTTGAATGGACGTACCATACCACCCATCCAGCTTCATCAAAACAAAATAGAAAAGTAATATCTCAAATCAACAGAAATTCTTATTCACCACATTTGACCCCATTGTGGCCTTCTGTCCATCAAGACCCTGCTCCTTACACATCACTCATCTCTCAACTTCCCAACCACACTGCTCATTCTCAAATCTCAGATCTAAAACTGCTATCAAATCACACTCACGTTTTTTAACACTTTATTTACTTAATTGGGAAAACAACGGAAACAAGTAACAATATATAGAAACTGTGGTGCTATACCCGAGTGGGATCTCCAGACTATATATCAATACCACAGTTTGATTGATAGGCATTCATTACTGAAAGTAATAGTCATCGTTAACTTTGATCGATGCGGTATACTGTGTTTGATCATTTCCTTGAGTCTGACCTAATGTCTAAGTTGACAGTGATTCACAGCTGAGGAACAGAAAATAGGAGAAGATATTTCAGCCAAACTCATAGATGTTGACTTTTTTAACCAGATGGATAAATAAATATCGACGAAAATAATAAAGAAAACTGATAGATTTTAGTCTTTTTAATAAAAATGAAATTACTAATTTTACTTGTTATAAATCGCAACATAAAAATTCAAATTTATGATGTAGGAACAAATTATTGTTAACAATATAATTTGAGTTAAATTATTACTGATTAATATGATTGATAATTAACGAAAGTTTATGTGCAGTGTTTCTATTTTTTTTAATATCTATAATATAATATTATATTAATAGGTAATGATATTGAAATTTAACTAAGTTCGTATGAAATAAATTTAAATTTATTATGAACAAAGTGTAATGTTTAGTTTTGTGTGTGTGTATGTATATTAGGAAATAAATATATTAATTTTGTTAAAAAGGTAAAATATATCTTTAAAGGGGTTTTCTTAATTATGTAATTTATTCAATATTAAAGAATTGAAAACAAAAAAATAATGTAATATTGTACATGAGATATTAATAGTATATAAGTATAAATAAAACATAAACATTATGTAGCAATTGAGTTTATGTAGAAGTAATAAATAAAAATCATTATTTACCTTTCAAAGAGTCTTCTTAATTTTTATGGAGACATGGCTCATGAATGATTAAGTTTTAAAAAACTAATAATTAAAATTGAATATTATGGTTTACTTATGAGACATTAAAAATACACAATTGTATAAAGTATTGAATAAATAGTAATAACCTCATTGATAAATATATTTTGATGTACACATATACTTTTGTTATTACAGTATGAATTGGTATTGAATTGTGTTGTGTCCTTGTAATGAAAATAAATAAGTAAAAGTATACAAATTTTGTTTCGTATAATGAAAGAAAATAAATAATTTAGAATGTGCAGATTAAATGTTTGTTTTTTGAGAAAGTAATTCTTGTTTGATCAATTTTAGAAATTGTGTTTCATTATAGAACCTTAACAAATAGAATAAATTTGCAAATGATGAATCTATATGTAAATATGACATACATTATTGTTGTCCTCATATATGTAAACATGACATACATTATTGTAGAAATGAATTCATTTGATTATCTTGTTGTCTATTGGCCTAACCAATAAGAGCAAATAATCATATTTCCAGGTGTTCCATTTCTTCACAAATTTAGTATTTTACTACAAAATGTCAACTATTTATTACATAGTTTGAAAATTTTGATTAGTTAAATTTGAATAAATAGTTTGAATTTTTTTTCTTAAATTTAAATAAAGAATCACTTAAAGGATAAATAAAAATGGTAAGATAATTGTTTTAGTTTAAAAGAACATTGCCTAAAAGATAAAATTGGAAAAAGTTATGTACACCAAAAGGAAAAATCAATTTATTAATAGTTATAGATATATAATTCTTATTGTAGGTAATTAATTCATTTTTAAAATAATTATAAATTTTAAAAAGTAAAATTATAAAGTAATTTATAGTAATAAAGGTAAAACTGAAAATAAAATGTGTACAATAAAGATGCGGTTACAAAAATAAACCATTTACATATAGTTATAGATAAAATAATTTTTAGTTATTAAAATAAAAAATATTATAAATAATATTATGTAAATAATTTAATTATAATTAATAATGATTTGAATTCAAAATAGTAATTGTTAAAATGATAAAACTGAAAAATATTTTTTTATTGTGAATATATTTTAATTTTAATGATAATAAATAAAAGGATAAAATTGAAAGAAAAGGACGCAAAAGAAAGTGTATATAATTATAGATGTAACAATAGATAAATCAATTTTATTTATTAAAATAAAAAAATATTATAAATAATTTTTTATTATGAATAATTATTTAAATTTGAAAAATAGTTACTCAAACACGTGTAAATAATTTTTTTTATAAAGGGTAACTATTTAAATTAAAAAAAGTAATTACTGAAATATAACTAATACTGAAGAGAGAGAGAAAGAGAGAGATTTATATTTATATTGGGCTTCATGACTAAATTTACGAGAGATGTTATTGTCAATTGTTTCGGAAAATGGTAATTCTTCACACGAAATAGTTTTGAGTCCTTCTCCTGTAAGCTTATTTAGGGGCATAAAATTTGAATTATATTTTATTTAATTTAATTCTTATGCTGTCAAAGTTATAATTGTATCAGAAAATATTATTTATAGGTTTAGTAATGAAAAAAATTATATAATTCTAATTCTAAGTTAATTTAAATTTTATTTCACACCACTAAATGAGGTTATATATTAAGAGGAAGTTTGAATTGAAAAAAAAAACAAAATCCACAATGATTGGAGGCAATAGATGGTGGTAGTGATAATAATTAATATTAATGATAGAAACACAACCACATAATATGGTAGCAGTTACAATAATGTATAATAATAATGAAGGGACTAGTGAGGGTAATTGATAAATGATAAAAAAGAGTTTAATAGTAGAAAGTTTGTGTAAGTTAAAAGATAAAATATAAGAATCCCCAAATACTAATTTTATTTATAGAATTTGATGAAATTTTAGTTCATGAGAATGATAGTTTCAATCATAAAATAACTTATTTATATGGTTTTCTAACTTATACTTATTTTTTTTTTAAGAAAGAGTAAATTAATAAAATATAGGTTTTCAAAAACAAAACTTACAAGTACCTTTTTTTCGAAAGGATAAGTTAACATAGTTTTAAAGTGCAGCCAGATTTGAAATTATTAATTTTGTTTTTTGGAAAAAGGAAATCTGGTTAGCATCGTGGTTACATAGCTTTCACTTTCATGGTCTCTCAGCAACTTTTGGCCGTCCTTTTCAGTTTGTCTTTTGAATTACTAAATTTTATAGTGAATTGAAGTTCACCGTTAACCGTGATTGATTGTTTGAGCAGAAGAAGGTGGTGGCATCGAGCAATGTTTGAGTGTTATTATTATGAGGGTATAAAAAATATAATAGATGGTGGAGGTGGTCCTTTTGATGAGTTATTGGGGTGTTTTTGCCATTGCACCATAAAGTTCCAACCAGGTGTCGGACAGAAACATCAGTTGTGTTTGTGAGTGCACGACTCAACTGTCGTGTGGTCCTTCCTCTCAAATTTCTTCAATTCCTTCTTCTGCCTCACCACAACCAAGCTGGACCAAAACCCACGTTCTTCATTGCCAGTTAACGTGCTCACTGACTCAATTTGCAATCATTTCTCTTCTGTCCCGTACCCAAAACCCTTCTTTCGATCAATTTTTCAATGCCCCAATTCCAATCCTAAATAACACCGCATTTGGGCTTATTACAAAAACTTATCCTCACTTTTATCAACTTTTGAAAATTGTTTCAAAACTTTTGTACTGTTTTGGTTGTATTGCTGTCTAACTTAGAATCTCAAACACCAATGTACTATGTTTGTCTTCTCCATCAAAATCTTTTATGGCTATTGTTACCTACAAGAACAAAACACTTGAAAGAATTTGTAAAGAGACTCTCATTTCATACATCGGCTTGTGATATAGAGGGGAAAGGTTGGAAGAGACAAACAAGAAGATAATCTAAGTTCAAGTATTTCATCAAACACTTTTAGAAGGATTTTGTTTTGAAGTACGCTAATATCTTCTTCATCCTTGCACGATGATGTTCTATTTTCTCATTTTTCATTACTTATCATTCCTCTCCAAAATCCCTAATTTGCAAGACCAATCTACGAACCATCTTAAACTCGAAACACAGATATAATAATATAACGATGATAGCTATAGTTTTTATATCTTAATCGTGATCATCTATTGGTAACCAGTTTCAAGCTTTAGAAAAATGACATTGTGAGACACGGCAACATGCGGTAGTTGCATATCATAACAGGCTCTACATAACTTAAGATTTCTGTCTCTGTTCCTCGATAATCTAGAACGATTTCTGAGCTGCCTTAACACATCACCATTTGAAACATAACATGAGATCAATAACCTGTTCCCATAAATCAGGTCTTTCTCTTCTCGGGTTCCTCTTTAACCCAGCTTTAATTCAAGTGTTATTTTAATGGCAGCTTGCACACACATCTACCTACCCAAGTATAATAAAATGAATAAACTATACAAATATATTAAATTATGTACGTTAACTTTTGAATAATTTTTTTATTTAATTTCTTTATAAGTACGTGTAATTCTATAAAGATTTATTTTTGTCTTAATTAGGCTTTAAGTTATTTATATATTTGAATGTTATTTGTATATTGAGTAGTTTCAATTAAGTTGATATAATTTTTTTATTGAAAATTCAAAGTAATTATATTCATTAATTAAATTATTGTTGCTTAATTTTTTTTGTTATCTGAGTGATCTTATTATGTTTAATCATCATGTTTACTTCTTTTTAAATATAAAAAAAATTAAGGTTTTGTAATCAATATAAAATGATATTATGATTAACGTAGAATCATCAACATATCTTTATGATTTTAATTGAAAATATATTGAATAATGAAATTGTTAAGTTTTTTAATGAATTTATATTGTCATGAGATTATTATCGTTCATCTAAGTTAAATATATTTTTAATCCTCTAATTCTCTTAAAAAATTTAATTTAATTTATAATTTTTATTTGATTTAATTAAGTCTTTTAATTTTTAAAATTTATTCAATTATGTTATAATTTGTATTATTTACATTTTTTATTTTTTTAAAAAAAATTGTCATATGTTAAGTCATTATAATGTTACATGATAGTGATAATGCATGTGTCATACCTATGTCATGTTTTCATATATAGTATCTTTCGATGTAATATGACATTATCATATATTTAATTTAGTTTTTATATTTGAAAATTTTGATTCGATTAAATCTTAATTTATTTTAAAATGGACAAATTTTGTTTTTCTCAGTATAAAAACGACTACAACACCAATCTAATAAAAATTATCTAATTAAATTTTTAAAAACTAAAAGACTTAATGAAACTAAATAAGTATTAAGAATCTAATCGAAAATTTCAAAATAATTAAAGTACAAAAATGAAGTATTCGGCCCAAAAATAACATCGCAACAAATTCATTTGAAAAAATGTGTTTGGGAAATCCATTTATTTTAACAATAATCCATTATGATCATTGATTACACTCTAAGCATTGACCCAAAGATTAGTTAATACACATAGACAGGATGACCCGAAGCTCCCAAAAGATGCAAAATGATTGGGGTGTGCACTGTCAATGAATGGTACTGAATAATGAAGACATTTTCTTGGATCGACATTCAATTCAAAAATTGGGCCGGCCTGTGAAAACTGAAAAAGGCCCAATTGATGTTACAAATGTTAGGCAAACATCAAAGCAGAAAGAGTGTTGTATTGTGTAGAGTTGTGTTAAGGTTGCAGTGTCTTTGTGATTTGTTGTAGCAACGTTGGATATATAGAGAGAGAATCCGAAGAGGAAAGATGAACACAGACATCACTGCATCGACGAAACCGGAGTACCCTGTCGTTGATCGCAACCCTCCCTTCACCAAAGTTGTCGGCAACTTCAGTACTCTCGATTATCTCCGATTCGTCACCATCACCGGCGTTTCCGTCACCGTCGGCTATCTCTCCGGTCAGTACCCTTACCTATTTTCTTGCCATGTGTCAATTTGTAACGAATCTAATCCAATTTGGAAAACGAATTTTGTTGGTTAGGGATTAAGCCTGGAATTAGGGGTCCTTCGATGGTTACAGGGGGTCTGATTGGAGTGATGGGTGGCTTTATGTATGCTTACCAAAATTCTGCCGGGAGACTCATGGGTTTCTTCCCCAACGACGACGAGGTAGCTCGACAGAACAAAAAGTAATCTTTTTTCGTTTCTCGTTACCAAAGCCCTCCTTTGTAGTTGTTTCTGAACATTAATAATCACGTTTTGCCTCTCCTATTTTTTAAGCTTTATTTGTACGGAATTTACTTCATTCTCCTTATAAAGGAGTGATAAAACCTTGCTAGTTTTGGATTCTATAATTTCGCTTAAGGGAGGCAGTGCCAATGTAATATGTGGTATGCAAGTTTGTGGATTTGGTGCGGGGTTTGTGGATTTTGGTGTTTTGTTTGACAAGGTGCATTTTCCTTGTTGATAGTGTTAATTAGATTTTTTTTTCTGTCTCTTTGAGCGCAAATGTCTATGAATTCTATGTTGTGTGCCTTTTATCGGCAATGTAATAAGAGTCTGGTTAGAATGCGCTAAAAAGTGTAAAACATTAGTCACAGTGTCATTTAAGGTTCTTAGAATGTGATATTTAAGTCTAATCCAATCATACAAAACCCAAAACCCATTTACTTAGGTGTGTTTTGCAGCATATTATATATGGACTCGTCAATACTCCTCATGTCGTAGACTACATCTTGAGCATCGAACTAGGGAAAACCCAATAGCTGGTGACATGAGACTCTACAAACTTGATTTAGATAGGTTCTAAAGGACACTTATACCATTTTGGAAAGTGAAGTTTAAGTCTACCTTAATTCTATAAAATTGACTTATACAAGTGAAGTTTAAGTCTAGCTTAATTCTATATTACCTTGTAAGACGAGGTTGGTAATCATTTATATATTATAATGTGACATTATCTCAATGTGGGCTCATCAACAAAAGTAAACTTGTCAACTTTTGTATTTAAAGTCATAATTAGAATGATTTCTAATTGGTTCATAAGCTACAAAATCGATTGTCTTTGTGATTCAAGAATGTTATTGTTATGCCACAGAAGGGTTGTTAAATCAGCTTACTATGTCTATATGTAGACAAAATATTAAGGTTAGACTATACTTATTATTTAATGGAGCGCCATATTATTGATGTTATTGAATCATCACCAATTGTCATATGAACAAAACATAATCAACATGATCGTTTCATTGATTTGAAAAGTATGGAAAACTTATTTCAGAAATTGAAACTTAAGGGTCCAAAACCACCCATTTGTCAAGTTGTGGGACCAAAAATACGCCCAAATTTTATCAGACTTACTCTTGAGACCAAATGTAAATCGCTTAATTCCAGTTATTTTTAATCAAAATCATGATCATCGGAAACCAAGTTTGCATATACTCATCCTAATACTGAATTACAGATATACCTATCAGAGTCATGAATGTGTCATCACATTGAACGTGAAAGTTAAAATGTATTTGTTCTCTATAATCATGAATTGACATATTTCTTTATTTATTGTATTTAAAAGTATATTGTTTACATATCAGAAGTTCCTTTTTAGAGAAGGGAAGGCTATCCTGCGTTGACGAATATAAACAGACAAAAGAGTATTCCTAATTGTCTATTGTGCTATCTGCACTCTGTTTCTCCATGCGCACAATTCTATATTGTCTGTGTGTTCTAATGAACATATTATTTGCATTAATAAAGGAGTACCTTTCTAAGAACTTGTTTTCAAAAGTTAATGAATTTCGATCTTAAAAGTTGCAGTATTCTAATCGCAATATATAATGCAGTATCATCAACTACCATGTGTAGGTGTATTAATAATTTAGTAATTAAACGGTTTAACTGCTTGGGGAATAGAATGGGAAAGTATGTGGTCTGATTTTACTGATTTTTACATATGTAATATTTTTGTTTCTTCCTAAAAGTTAGATATTGTCTCCATGATGAACACGATATTTAGCTTGTTGATTTTTTTATGATGGTAACAGTTAACAGCGTACTATATATCTAGTTATAAATTTACTTCTGAAATGAATTTTTATATTCACAATGAAAAATGGATACAGGATTTTCAAAGTATGAAAATTTGGCAAAGGCAATAGTAGTTTATTCAAACTTAAATATTTGAGATTTTTTTGTCATGAAATTGTATATTTTTTGTAGTTTATAATATTTATTTGTATAAATGTCATAAACTACCTTATTGTCCCAACTAATAAATTTCTAGTCGGCAACTGAGAAATAGGTCCAAATTTTTAAATGTTCGTGTCAGACAAGTCATTTCCTCCATTTGTGAATGGTCAAATTTGAAATGCCCATGATGACCCATAGATAATGCATTTCCTTGTTTGTCTGTCTTTCTTCAACATCTTTATGTTTGTACTCAATGGTAAGCCAAATTAGCACACCAAAACGGCTTAGTTAAGTTAAATCGTGCCTTTGTACTTGAGAATATCCACTGTGTAGTTTGAACCTTAGATCAAAGTAATGCATTATGAATTATGGAATAATTCAAGTTGAGTATAGTGTTTCGCCAGAAGAATATGTCATAATCAGAAAAACTGGGTTGATTGTTTTTGCATGGTTACATGACATGGACTCAACTATTATGAGGTGTTTAAATTTCATTTAATATGTTCACTTTGTAAAAGTGTGACATTCACTTTGTGTTCTATCTTCTTTCTTTTCTATGTGAAACTGTGTGTGTAAATGTGAAAACTGAGAACTGAAAACTAAGTGATGTTAACATCAGTTGCTGAGTTGGCTTGAGAAAGCAGTTCACACCTGACTTGTTGACTGTGAAAGGCGGTGAAGTTTGAGTGAATATTAGCTACTATATCTTTCTAATACTGAAACTATATAATGGATTTTTTATTTAATTTTTAATTTGATATTTCTTATATGAAAAAAATTATAATAAAAATTTACAATTGATTATATACTTTCGTAAGATTTTTAACTTTTAATTAAAAAAATGTCCACTTGTTCTCTTTCAAAATATTACTGATAATTACAAGTCACCCTTTTCGCTTAAAAGAAAAAGTGTAATTTGAAGGATTGATTGGACGAATTAAAAGCAAGTGATTCCTTCACATCGACATGGATTGAATTTCCGTTTTCTTTTTTATAATACGACATGTTTAGAGTTACAAAGAAAGTGAAAACACAAAAAAAAATTCCAGCAAATTGGAAATTCAAGATAAATAAATCTTCTGACAATTACGTCAAAAAAATACGCTCGTGTTTTTGAAATAATAATTTTAGCTCGTAAGTATAAATGATGGATTTAGGTTTGAGACCAACTCCTTTTCTTAGAAAATAACTTTCAAGTCATCTTGTCTCACTAAAATTATATATAATTCTGATTTATGTGTTAATGTCTCCTTTTATATATATATATATATATATATAATTGAAATTTTACTTAAGTTTAATTTTATTGAGCATGGGAGGATTTATCTTTGGTCAAATTTGAAAGTAAATTTTCATGATAGAAAATCACTAACAATGTGTAGTCTCTTCAACATATAAACTATTAAAGAAATAATATATCTAGACTTCACTGATTTTCAAATTATGTAACATTAAAGGTGAAAAGTGAATGAAAACTCTTTCACTAGTGAATCAATTACTAGTCTTTGATAGGTGTGCATGCTCTCTTTTAATCTTAAAAAAATTGTAGAGTTGTAAATTTTAGTTAAAAATAATTAAAATTCATCATAATGATAATTTTTTATGTCATAGAAAAATATTAATTTTATTTATGATTAAATATTATGTTTAATATCTTATATCCGTCACTTACTTTGTTTATGAAGTTGAATATTTGTATATTAAACATTCAGTAAAGAAGGTTGTAAAAATATAAAACCATTATATAGATTTGCATAAATTATTTACTTTGTTTTATATACATATATAAATATGTATATATCGTATATAAATAATATAAATGGTTTATTAACTCTTTTGAAGATTGATACCTATTTTATAATTTGTATATTATTTATACTTTATCTTGTTTTACATATGATTTGGTTTAAAGTATAAAACAATTTATTATCTATTTGTAAATTTTATACAAAAAAGAAAGTTTAAACAGTAAAAATCTTGGTAACTAATATTATAAACTAATTTAGACAATAGTTTATAAATTAATTATAATTTTTTATTCATTATAAAAACTATTTTAGATATCAATAATTTTTTAATTTATAAATTAATATTTAAAATAATTATTATAGTGATTTTTTAAAAATTTTGTTATTTAATGATTTTTTTATATAAAATTAACTTTTTATGGTTTTGTTTTGTTTTTCTCTTAATTATTTTGGATTAAAATGTATCTTTGTATTTATTCAAATGTTGAATTAGTGGGAGTTTGCCTTACATAGGATAATATAATGTTGACATGAAATAAAACATTGATGAAATAGTAAAACTGTAATAAATAAACATATATAATAACAGTTCTATATCTATCAATAATATTATAATAAACATTTATGGAGTGTTCAATATAACTTTAATCCCTCAAGGAGTTATAACATTAAACCAAAATCTACTTACATTCTCAAAATACAAAAATATGATGTAAGACACATCAATTGTTTTTTCATTATATATATATATATATATATATATATATATATATATATATATATATATATATATATATATATATATATATATATATATATATATATATATTGCAAAAAATAATTGATATATAGTACATCATACTGTATATATTATTAAAGTGGTGTAAAAGATTTAAATGGTGAATAAGGAAAGTATTTTCTTAACCATAATATTGATATAACTTTTTCTATCTTTAGGTTCTATATAACAAGGTTAACACACGTGTAAACATATGATAAAAATAAATAGATGCAAACTATATCAACCTTTAATGTATGGCATCAGTATATTTATTAAAATAATACAATTAAATATATCAAAGATAAAATAGTAAAGCAACTAATATTAATGCAAGGTAAATGTTTATGTCAATTAGTGGCTCATTGAGCTCAGTGGAGTTGTGAAATTTAATA
The DNA here is from genome assembly GCF_029865625.1 of Vigna umbellata. NCBI lineage: Eukaryota > Viridiplantae > Streptophyta > Magnoliopsida > Fabales > Fabaceae > Vigna > Vigna umbellata. The sequence continues at coordinate 64,406,536 of NC_142169.1, forward strand.
ACAGATTATCAATATTTTAATGGTTTTATAATAATCATGATTAATATATGTTGCAAAATTCAAAATTGTGGCTTTAAAAGAATTTTTTTGTTGGAACTTAATACAAAAATATAATATAATCCCAATTAATTTAAAAGATATTTTCTTAAGCAGTATATTATGTAATGAGATAAAAATATTCAAAATTTATTTATATTTAAGACTAAAGTTTATTGTTTTGTATTATTGAGTTTCGAAATAATAAGGTTGTGCAACAGTTTTTAATTAAAACTTATGAAAAAGAATCACACGTGCAATTGCATATATGCGCAAAGAACGTGACGTAGATTTTCTATTATTAAAAATTGAAAATCACGTGATAATAAAAGTTCTACCTAACCGAGTAGCACAAGGTAAGTATTCATACAGCACGTATGAAACGACCAAGATGTTTCCTGTATTTCATATATTATCTTTTTCTATTTGAATAAACACAAAAAATTGATATACTAATTAATAAATAGAAAACTCTTAGCTAAAAAAATAATGACTATTTTTCTTAAAAACGTGTTAATGGAAAATGGAAAATGAAAAAATATTTTTTTTTGTTTTTTAATATTTTTATCAATAAATATCACTTTATTTTTATATTTTGTTTTTTAGAAAGAAGATGGAAAACTTCAGTAGTGATGGTTTGTTTTTATGTTTTTAAATTTCAATTAATATACTTGCAAAAATATAATTATATTCTTCATTTTTTCTATAAGGAAATAATTAAAACATTTATTTTTTTAATAATTTTTGTCACAAGTTTGAAATCAATGATACTTTTATTCCAACAAAAATGAATGACTATGAATTAAACTTGTCCATGAATCACGGCACGTGTAATCAAAGACAATCGACAATAAACATGTAAAGTAGTCAAAATAGGGAGAATTATTCAAATGTAAACATAATTATAACTAATTATTCACGTAACTATATTTTCTTTTGAAAACATATAACTAATTATACTAATTATGTAATCTAATCAAACCATATATTGTAACAGATAACATAACAATATACAAGTGCATGTGCATGTGCACTCCTAGGTGGAAATTGGTTTAGGTATCTCTTGTATTTATATATAATTTTATTCTTTTTCTATTTGCAAAAAGTAAAATACCTTTTTTCCATGCAATTTACGGAGGTCTAGAAACAAGAATGAAAAGAAAAAACACTGCAGTTTATAGTCCCCAAAATCAATAAAAAAAAATACAAACAAAAAACCATCCAAAATATGGAGTATTTGACTATTTAAAATTGTAAAAGCATTTCAAAACCACTTGATAGATGTTATAAAATATTTCTAAACAAGTTTAATTAGAAAATCATTAAGTTTTGCATATACGTGTTTCTTTATACATATATTTAGGATTGTAAGTGGATTGCACTTAAAGTTGTCAATATGTCCAATTCCACATAATCCAATCACGTTTTTTAAAAATTAAATGGAGTTATCGGGTAAGATTGTGTAACAAATAGCATTAAAAAAAATAATTGAATTGTGTACTCAATCTATAAATGTCATATATATATAAACACCTAACTCAACTACATGATAAATATATAATAAACATATTTTTGTTTAATAATTTTATTATAAAAATAATTATATTTTATCTTAATTGTATAATATGGTATCCAGTCGGTCAAAGAGTTAGGATGACTATTTTATCTAGACGTCATGTCTCGATCCGGTATGTTATGAGAGGCCGCGTCATTTTCGACAAAAGATAATTAGATAAATGACAAATAGATATATAATAAAAGTTTTATAAAGCAATTGGATTATAGTTAGACTATTCAAAAAGAAAAACTGATAGCAAATAATGTATTTATTACTATAACAACTGTAATTATTATAACCTGTAAACTTAATTGTGGAAGTACCTTATGCAGTACAACAAATCGAATTAGACTACCATTATTAAAGACTAAATCTCAAGTGTCCACCAATTTTGCATAGATATTAATATTATTTATTTACATATTATAAACATTCTGGTAGTCTTATAATTATTAAGGAATATTATGGACATACTTAGCTCTTGTAAGATAGTCCAGATACTTTCCTAATTATAATGAAGCAAAGCTAATAAACTTTCACTCTAATAAATCCATATCAGCTTAGTCAAAGAATGGTGTTTCTTTGAGCCAGGTAACGTTCTTTCTTACTTTTAAGTATATTTTTTTTCACTAAGATATTTATGTTGGATAAAAACAAAAATGAGACTCATTCACATAGTGAAAAGAAGGGTCAATGTTTTCATATACCATATATTGAGGAAGAATGTCTTTCACCTTCACTAAAACTCCGTAAATTGCTCCAATGCACCAACCATGTTTCTTGTCCTTTCTTCCTTCCTTCATTATAAAATGAATGCAAAATGTGCAGCAAAACACAACTCACCAAGAATCAAACGGTGAAGAAAGAATTCAAGAGGAGAAAGAGAGAAAGCCACGAGTACTACTGTGAAGAGAGAAACATCACCGAGAGGTGAAAGACACTGTGTAATAGATACTGTGAGTGTGCGGAAGAGAGTTTTTTTGTATACCATCCGAGAGGGTGAGATTTATTGAGAGGTCCTCAGAGAGTGAGAGAAACACTGTAATCCTACTTTCATAGTGGAGATAATTTTCTGGACTACGTCCCGTGGTTTTTTCCGAAAGTATTTTCCATGTTAAAATTTCCGATATTATTTTTTCCTACGCATACATTTTTATTTTTACGCTTCCGCATAGTGCCCATTTTAGATTAGAAGAGAAGGGAACAAATACCGCTGTTGCCCAACAATTTACTGTCCTTCAAGTAAGTCACCAATATGTTCTGTCCTATAATAAGTACTACGATGTTCTTCTTTATAAAATATTTACTTTGATATATTTTTAAATAAATGATATTTTTTTTCAAAAGTTGTTATTTGAGTACACTGTGCTAAATAAAAAAACAAAGATAAATTCAATCTAATTAAATTTAACTAGATCGAATAAACATCAAATTAAACTCAAGTTAATTAGACCGTTATTCTCTGTTATTATTCATTATATCAAATCAGTCATTAAAATTTTGAAAAATATATATAAAAATGGAGTAATAAAATAATTTATTTTATCCGTGGAGCAATAGTGGTAAATTTTTGGAGGGGCATGGTTCTTTTAAATCCAAGCACTGTTTGGAAATATCCAACAAATGCCATGCGGTGTCTATGTAACCTAATATCAATTGTAACTTTTCAATTTTGGTTTTAGGTTTTTATATTTTGAAGATGATATTTAGTTCTTTCTGGAAAGACCACATTAGTCTGATTCGTAAGCCATTGTGAATAAGATGCAAAAACAAATTAGCTATTTAAGTTCATCAGTTTGGATAAGTTTGATTTACATGCTTACTCATCCAATTTTCTAATTTTACATTAATTCTTAAACATTTCATTATATATTAAATTTTTAATATTTAATTGAAATTAAAACATTAAAAAAATCATTGTTTTTTAAGTCATGTAAACTTGCAATCGTTTGAGATAAGTCAAACTAATTAACCACATTATGCAGGTTATAACTTGCTTCATCCGATCAAACAAATATAAGATTAGCTGAAATGAAATAGATTGACTCATGCTATCATTACAAGCGACCATGTTAAACTTTTTAAATCATTAAAAAGATACTATCTACTTTATCTACATATGTAACTAAAGTTTTATATAATTATTTACTTATGGTGGTTTTATCGTAATAATTATTGAAATTGGAGTTAATTTCATAATACATATATTTTAAACCTGCTCTGTAGGACCTCGTTAAAGTATATTTATATATAATATTTTTTAAAAATATGCATAAATAAAATTAAGTTTCTAAATATTAATAAGATGTTAAATATAATTATATTAAAATTATATTACATAAGAAGTATATCTTTACAAATAAGGTATTATGAATGAATGTATACTAACTTGACATCACTTACAAATTGTTTTTATTGGAGGACTCAGATCATGCATGTTGAATGCAGATTGATAGTACCCAAATATCTTGTATCAACCTTCCTTTTATACTTCCGAAATTTGGTGCGAATATTCTTGGATAAATTATAATTAAAAGTAAAATAACATAATTCGGATAGTTTTTTTTATTAATTTGAAATTGTCAAAGAAATTCAAGTTGAACTAATCTCGTTAAACTATATCAGTTGAATTTATTAGAAACTAAATCAACACAGGCAATTTAGCTTTTAAAAACACAAGCAATTTAGCTTTTAAAATAATTCTTTCATATATTTCTTTGATTAATTTGTTCAAGCATTGGTAAAAAAATTTAAACTGGGAGGGAATAAAAAATAGTGAAGACGACTCAGATTTATATTCATCATGATCGAGATTACGCATTCAATACCCAATCGGTATCGTTGGATTACACCAATGTCTTGATGATGCCACTCAACTTAATATTAAATAAACCGATTTTTCCTCTCTTTTTTCTTCAAGTTGGGTTCGTTTATTAGATTCTTATGTTAGATTGAATCCATCATCACCTCAAATGGTATTAATTAGGGAGGCTTCTTTTATAAATATTTACATTTGTATATATTTTTATGTAAGCTTCAGCTGCATTTTATATTGATATAACAATTTTTTTAATGAAATTAATATTTTATTTTTTACAACACGTGTTTGGTTTCAGCCAATTTTAGGCACCAAATATAGGGTGGAAACTTGGACGCGTTTGAATTAGTTTGAAGAATATTTTATGATGTAATTTTTGGACAATATTTTATAAATTATTTTTCTAGTTTATGAAAAAATTGATCAGAAATCTCTTTTTTTTTTCTGAATTTTAAACTTAAAAAAAAAAATCAACAACCGTCGAAACATTAGTATTTTCGATGCACCATTCTCAACTTAATATTTTATAAAATGACAAATCACTGAAGACAGCTGTTATATAAATGGAACATTGACCTTTACTTTAGTTTCTTTTTACATTTACTTATAAAGAAATGATATCGTTGGCACAAGACGATGTATATCGATTGGTTTACATTAAAGAATAATATTGTCTATACGAGACAATATCATCATCTCGTATTACTGATGTGATTAACGAAATTATAATTGATTCATGAAAGACTAAAATGAGATTGTAATACCTTAAAAATATTTAGTATGGACCTAACCTAGTTAACCCTCAGGTGAAGAATCATGACAATAATATAAAAATATATTATTCACGAGTTATTATTACAATTATTATTATACTTAACTGTCAGAGTGTTTTTACAAACACTCATTCTTGATTGAAAAGATCTCGACGGAATCGAAAAAATGATTAGAAACAACCCGTCTATTGAAGAAAAAAAAATCATGAACACTAAAAATTAAGGAGAGTATTTGGACTCTAAAGAACATAATAATTGCAACAATGTTTTGTTATATAATATTTATTTTGAATTGTTATATTTTGATAGAATAAAAAAAATTACAAATTAAAACATTATTATGGTAAAAAAGTCAGGGACGAGATAAGGTACACATAAAGACATGCTTTAAATTCCTTTGGCTTGTAGTATGACAAGTGAGACTGTGAGAGAGAAGATTTAAAATTTTGGTGTGCTCATAATGAATTAACGAGTACCTACTTTACTCGGAGTCGGAGAAGAAGCTTCTATTAAGTTCGGTTATGTTATTTGGTAGTATCTTTTTGATGGCTGTTAGCTAAGAATGAAACCGAGTGGTACTGTGACATGCAGGTCCCACGTAAGGGTTGTCACGTAATTATACTTCATTTCTAAGGCTGATTCTCACCATACATATTTATTTATTATAAATACATGTCATATGATCATATGATGCAATTAATGAACATTAAAATCACACAAAACGCTCACTGATTACCAATCCATTGTTTTTGGACTCCACACAAGCCTCAAACCTTTCTCTCTCTTTATCTCTCTATGCAAAACCACCCTCTTCCTTACCACGCATCTCTGCCAAACAGCACGTAACTCAACATATCAACCAAAGACCTGACTCTGAATCTGAACCTTCTGTCGACAAAAGGTATGTTCTGTCTGTCTTGTCTCCATAAGGTTGATGAGATGGCATGTGGTTTTCTCTTTCTGTTTATGTTCAACTTTGATCGTGGTTTGTTTGAGGACATGTTTGACAAGGGTTAATCTGGGTTGGTGTTATAATACGCTGAAACTTCTATTTCTGTCTATTTTCAACAGTCAAATCTGATTTGTAATCTTCGGAGATGTTTCTTGTTTCTTTAGCATTTTGGTTACGTTTCTTTGACGTGGAGGTTGTGGACGCGCTTCCACCGTGTTTGTGGTGGTTTTGTTCTAACATCCGGGTTATAGAGCATTGTTATTTGTGTTAGTTGTTTTTCTTTTGCCGACTTTGTTAAAAAACTGCTTTCTCTTTATTTTGGCAGTTACTTGCCTTTTTCTCTATCCTAAAACCTGGTAGAGTTTACCACCGTTATTGGAATATATGAATTTTGTTTTATATCTACCAATATTATGCTAGTCTCTCTGTTTCTTTATACCGGTGATTTTCTTGCTGAACTAATGGCTTTCAATTTTAAGAGTCCTCTCTGCTCTGTAAAATGAATTACGTATGTGTTGAAAACTTAGTTCTATTCTAGAAGGGAAAAGGAATAAAACTTGTTTTTGTCTTGCTTTATAATCTGTGCTTTTGGTTGCTAAGATCTTCTCTGGTTTCTAATTACATAATCTATTATTAGTTTCACAAGTGGATGATTTTTTTTTTTAAAGGTAATGCAGATTTAACTGTATAAGTTATTAAGAGTTTTGACAGCTACACCTCCTTGTTACATGAAATAAATCTTATTAGAGTGCGCATCTGTTTGTCCTTATCTTTTCCCTTACTTTTGACCCTTTCTAAATTTGACTCTCTTTGAGTTTGCATCTCGTGATTTCTAGAGCAATCGAATGGTCTTCTTCCCTCTTTCTAATTACTTTACCTTACTTTGCTTTTGTGGGAAAGAAATTCTGAAATAGATAAGATATTAGTCTTCTCAGTTCTTTCATCCTTCCTTTTGCACTTTTAGAAATTGTGAGAACCTTCCAAATCACAAGACTGGGATATGTTGCGAACTTGCTATAAGTTGATCTGTTGTGGTGTATTGTATAACATGGTTCATCACATACAAAAATCTCCTGGAATTGTTGTTTGAGTATCAAAAAACAGGTGTCTAATTAAAACTACTCTCTCTCAGTTGTCAAATGGTGTTAAGTAACCTTTTTCCTTTCATTTTTAGCATTGTAATTGCGCCTTGAGTGTTGGTCCTGATGGATTCTAGGATGATTTTAATTTTTTTTCTCTACATGGAAACAATTACGTAGAAACTCCTATGTGGACTGAAATCTTTGTATTATAGAGTGCATCAGCGTGTGCTTTTCTCTACTTCGTCTTCATTTGATAAGACCTTGCTTTGGCAAACTGTTAAAATTTATTTCTCGCTTTATTTAATCAGCATTGAATCTCCGTTGACAATTTATCTTACTATGCAGGTTGTAGACAACAATTTTTGCCGATATTTGAAGCATCTGGCAGCTGATCAAAATGAAGATTGATCATCCAACTAAACGGAAGTGTAGAGATATATGCATTTGATGAAGGGGAAATCAGAAAGAGTTAGGAAGAACTTTTACAACCACAAAATTTGACCATCATTATTCTAATCAATAACTCTCAGCTGAGCAAATAATTTCTTTTTAGATGCAAACGTCCCAGAAACACCCAGCTTCATCCGGTTTCGATTTATACCACCAGCCTGTGCAAAACGTCGATCCCTACACTCGTTACCAAGTATTGCAAAGCAATTCTTGCCATGAAATCCATGATAGCAACAGTCAGGGAACCACTATCTCGTTTGAACCCTGCAAGGAGCAATACTTTACCCTTGAATCATCCCCAGCACTCAATGATCTCATAGGTAGTGATTCTCCTTCCTATGCCAGTGTATCGTCCAATTCCAACAGAAGTCCTTTTTCTCCGCATGCTTCTCATTCATACCATTCAGACCAGCATCAGTCATCTGACAACAACTATGGATCACCAACGAGTGCACACTCCAGTGCTGATGATAGCTATGAACTGAAGCACAAGCTCAGAGAACTTGAGATTTCACTGTTGGGGCCTGATTCAGAAATTGTTGACAGTTGTCACTGCTGCTACGAGGGTGGCCACCACGGAGCATCTCCAATGGCTAAATATAATTGGGATCAGGTTGTAGAAATGATTCCAAAACTAGACTTGAAAGAAGTCCTCAGTCGGTGTGCACAGGCTGTATCTGATGGTGATATTGAAACAGCGGTGGGATTTATGAATAATGTATTGCCAAAGATGGTATCAGTAGGGGGTGATCCAATCCAGAGGTTAGGGGCCTACATGTTGGAGGGTCTAAGAGCAAGGTTGGAGTCTTCAGGGAGCCTAATATACAAAGCCTTGAAATGTGAACAACCAGCAAGCAAAGATCTCATGAGTTACATGCACATCTTGTACCAGATTTGTCCATATTGGAAGTTTTCTTATGTATCTGCCAATGCTGTCATTGGAGAAGCAATGCAAAATGAATCAAGAATCCACATAATTGACTTCCAAATAGCACAGGGCACTCAGTGGATGCTGCTTATTCATGCTCTTGCATCTCGTCCTGGTGGGACACCTTTCATTCGTGTAACTGGTGTCGATGATTCCGAATCCTTTCATGCAAGAGGAGGAGGACTTGACATTGTAGGAAAACGGCTCTCAGAATATGCCAAATCCTGTAGAGTTCCATTTGAGTTCCACAGTGCGGCAATGTCTGGATGCGAGGTTGAACTAGAAAACCTTGTGGTTCTACCGGGGGAAGCTCTGGCTGTGAATTTCCCTTTTGTTTTGCACCACATGCCAGATGAGAGTGTGAGCACAGAGAACCACAGGGACAGGCTATTAAGACGGGTTAAGAATTTGTCACCCAAGGTTGTGACACTGGTTGAGCAAGAATCCAACACCAACACTTCCCCCTTTTTCCAAAGGTTTGTTGAGACATTGAGTTATTACAGTGCAATGTTTGAGTCAATAGACGTGGCCCTGCCCAGAGAGGATAAGCAAAGGATCAGTGCTGAACAACACTGTGTGGCTCGTGACATTGTTAACATGATAGCTTGTGAGGGGCCTGAGAGGGTGGAAAGGCACGAACTTTTGGGGAAGTGGAGGTCAAGATTTTCAATGGCTGGTTTTGCACCATGCCCTTTGAGTTCCTCAGTCACCAATGCAGTTAGAAATATGTTAAGAGAGTTCAATGGAAATTATAGGCTAGAACATATAGACGGTGCGCTCTATTTAGGATGGAAGAGAAGAGCCCTCTGTACATCTTCTGCCTGGAGATGTTACTGACTCACTGGCATACATCTATCTATGTCTGCATCTTCTTCTTCCTTCTTCTCTTGTATTATCATCTACTCATTTTTCTCTAGTATCACCATTTTCTCAACAGGACCACTACCTATCAAGATACTTATGCATATTTTTTTCGATAACTTTTCTCTAAACCTTTATACAAGACAAACAAATTTTAAATTTTATTCAACTAAACAAGAAAATTAAAAATAAAAATCCTCTGCAAGTAATTATTATAGTAAACTTTGATTGATTGCTCTATACGTAAAACAAGAAGAAATAATTTTATAACATTTTAAATTAATAAATTGTATTATTTATCTTTTAAATACGTGAATATACACTCTCTTCGTATTTAAATTAAATTTCAATAAGCATTTTTTATCATCACAAAATTAGAAAAAAAAACGTTAAAAATGGATTAAAGCATTTAAGTTTAACCTTTTAATAACGATTTTTTACAATGAGAAAAAAATATTAAATTCAGTTAGTGTCTGAAAATAGATTAAATCGAGTGAGAGGAGCTTATGACTGGATTATATCAACTGGGCAAGGCTATTATTATAACATATTTAGTTCATAAGGTTACCCTCTAATATATTCAGAAATCATTTTAGGTCTAACAAATCAGCTTATTTAACCATATGAGCTAATCAAATTAATCTTATAGGTTATACAAAGTCTGAAATTAAACTTATAACATATTTAGTTAAGTCACACATTTAACGTTTTTTGCTGCAAATTTGTAATTAGTTTTTACGGATGTCACATTAGATCATAAAACTATCTTCATATTAGATACATTAAACTCAAATTTTAAAAGGTCTCAAATTCACATAGTTATCTATCTTGACGTGAAATAATTTTCTCTACATCTTAAAATAAATTAATCAAATTAGGCCTTTTAAGAAGGTATTTCTCATAGAGAAGTGAAATAATGTATTTGGGCTTGTACATGGAGTGAACCGATCAATGTTTTTTTTTTTTTCAATAAAAACTAAGGATCACAAGTTTTTGAATTAAAAAAAAGAAACACCTGGTAAAAATTGCGTGAAAAACAAATTTTGTCCTAAATAAAAAAAAATCCATTTCAGAAAACAAGATTCATCTAAATTTAAAAGGTTAAAAACAAAATAAATCTTTTAAAAAGTGAGAAGAAAATGAATAATAAAATAAAGGGTGAAAAAATAGCTATCATTAAACATTAAAAAAAAATCTAAGTAAAGGAATTTAAATAATGTCTCCTTTTTTCGGGTTATTCTCTAAATATAAACAAATAAGATTCATATATATTGATTACAACCTAAGTTCAGACATGGTGGACCTTGCGTAGTTTGAGATTCAGGTTTGGAACCATTGATTTGGCAAATTCTCCATTGAACCGTTATTATTGGACGCAGAAGCAAGGGTGGTCCACGAACCTTGTCATGCAAATCTCAAGCAAAAAACAAAAAACAACAACACTAATTAATTAAATAAAGAACACTATTTTTCTATCATTCACATCCCATGCTTCCTTTCATTTTAATGCATTATACCAACAAATTCCTTCGCTCTGTCTCCCCAGTATCAATTCATTCGGCACTGGCAGGTAACAAATGTCTTTTTTCCATATTTTCATTTGCCAAATCCACAAATAATACTAACCTTTTTCAAGTTCTTAATTTTGAATCATATAATTAGCCTACACAAATATCTAATCTAGAAACTGAATTTTCAATTTTGATAAACGACCCTCTTGCTATTCGATGCCTGAAGCTAGCAGTTTTAGACTTTGCCAGATTTTCATGGATTTTATTGTTATTAGATAAAGACAACAATGCCTTATATTTACAACATGAAATGTGCATGCATTATATTTACAAGTTTCATCTTGATACAAAATTCTCTTCCTTTTTTCTTGGTTAGGAAAGTGAATAATTTTCAACCTTTTGTTCACCCAAAAACAGAACGGAAAAGAGAAATGTGGGATGTTAAGAAGAGAGGTTTCAAGGGTGAGTGAGTGAGTGAGCATGGAGGAGTTTTCAGGGAGGGGAGAGTTAAGGAGAATGCAGAGGGAGCAAGAGAGAGAGAGGAGACGCATCCGTGACAGACAGAGGAGACAATCAATGACTCAAGAACAAAGGGAAAGACATCTTGCAAGACGCAGGAGAAACTACCAACTCAGAAGACAAAGAGCTGCAAATGCTCATCTTCCATACTCTTTTCCTCAATTTCAACCTCCAGAATCAAGTGCTGGTGAAGCCAGCACCAGTGATGAGCTTCAGGGTTTGCCTTCTCCAACCTTTGCAGAATATGGAATCTTTCCTCACGTCATTGGTTTCCCTCATCACCACCTCAACCTAGGACAACAAATGCTAAACATGGGAACCAAAGTCGTTCAAGGTGATTCATGTTAAGTTCACATTACCAATCTTTTGTTGTTTTCTTTTCAAGCTAACAAATTTATGTTTCATTCACTTTTTTTGAACAATAGGGTCATCGGTCCCCTTGGAAACTTTACTTTGTAAACCAGCCAATTCACCAAAGCGGATGCGACTAAATCATGTCAGAGGTCTTGCACGAAACCTGACACACTCCATTGTTAATCCTCCTTGTATTCGTTTGGTTGCATCAGAATTAATACCTAAGGAACATCAAGATGTATCAGTTGGTAAGTTTGGGGAGTGCTTTTAATGTAAAAAATAGGTTGTTAGCACCTTTAAGTGTTATTGTGTCCATTTTTCAGGTAGCACAGTAAAATCATTGCGTTTGAATTGTGTGAAGCGTCTTGCCCGATCAAAAAATTCTTTTTATGAGGAGACTGCATATGAGAATGACCTTAAATTTCCAGCAGGAGGGTTCAGTTACTTGCTAGCAAGAACTTCATAGTCTTTATTTAACTCACTGATATAACTTATGGCATATACATAAACTATATATGAATGTAATTTATGCATATAGAAAAACTTATGTTTGAGGATTGATTAATATTTCTTTTGGTAAGATAATCATAACATACATTTCATGTAGATGTTTGTCAGGTAAATGATAGATGATGATAGATTTTACTATATTCAGTTTTTTTCCTCTTTTAATTTACATGTTATTATTATATTACATAAGTTTAAAGTGAAACTTTGTTTTTCTGTCCCTACTTTTCCTTTGTCATAAAGTTGAGTTGACATTGGTTTGAATTTCCCTCCACACAAAATAATTTCACATTATGTAAGTATATTTTGCAGGTATAGCATGCATTTCCTTCATTGCTTTTATTACTATAATTTCTTTTAACATTTTTAACTTATTCAAACAAATGGCTAAAATGGCTAACACATATTGAAGATTAATTTGTTGACTTTTACTAAGATTTTAAAATGCATAGTTTAGAAATAAGGTTAAGGTTTTGAATTATTTTTTTGTACTTTTGACTATAGAAACTAGAGTTGTCAAAACAGTTAACCCGACCCCACTCTTCATGGATTGATTACTTAATGAGTCAACCCAACCTGACTTACTTGTTAGCGAGCTGAAAAAATTCAAACCCGGTCCGACCCACATGGATTGATGGGTTAAACGGGTTGGCTCACTAGCTCATTTAATTATAAGTTTTTTTAAGTAAAAAAATTACAATTTTTTTAAATTCAAATCTAAATAAACGTCACAATATTAAACTCCAAAACAATTAAAAAAAAGTATGAAACAATCCAAGCGTAATCCAAAAGCATAGACAAAAGGCGAACAAATAAATTTTTAATATTGATAACTTTTGTATTACTTGTCCATTTATAATATTATAATCTTAAATAGATAAATCTATAATATTTTTCTCTCTTGAAACATCTTTTTCTTTATCATCATCTACAATATAATAAAAAAAATGTTAACTAATAATATTGAAACACAAAATAATGTTCTGAGTAAGCCGAGTTGAAAACTAGCCCACATAAAAAAGTAACATTTTTTTCAAACTCAACCCGGCTCAAACTCGTGGTTAGTCGGGCTGGCTCGCGAGTTACAATCCATCTTGACAACACTAATATAAACGAAGGCGTTGTAGATATTAATTTCTCTCATATTTTTACAAAAACCTTGTTTTTGAAAAACAAAATCAAGAGGGTTTAATGTCTCAATAGGTCCCTATTTTCACCCAGAATTTGAAATAGGTTCCTTTCTTTTTCGGCATCTCAATTGAGTCCTTATTTTTGTAAAATTGAATCAAATAGGACCTTTCCGTCAAATTGAAATGACGCCGTTAAAAACATAACAGTGCAAATGCCACCTGGCACACCTTAATAGGTGGACTTAAATGATTTTTTAATTTAAAAAAAAGTTTTAAAAAGTTTGTGCCACGTCATCGTCATCATCTCCTGACAAACCCTAAATTATCTCCAAGAAACCCTAGCCGCCGCACCATCCAGCGTCGTCATCGCCATCCTCGCCTGCAGTCGTCCTCTCCAACACATCACACGCCACAACCAAAGCGTCTTCTCCCTTTTGTTGCACCTCCATCACCTCTACATCTCACCTTCGTTCTCGCGTCACGACCCAATGCGATCCCTTGTTATGCCACGACCACCAATCTTCACCTTGTTCACCCTCGCATCAGCCAAATCGTCGTAGCGCCAGCAACACTACCGTCCAATCTCCACCACATAATCGTCCACCACTAACCACCAGCTGCTGCAGATCGCAAATCGCCACTCTTCTCTACTACTAATCGCGCCACTGCTTGCCTCCACCTGCAACCACAATCAAACCTGAAAGCAAATCGTGGAGACCTAAGGTTTCTCGTGTTCTCATCGTATAGCTTTGGTGGTGGCATGTGATGCGTTGGAGAGGACGTACGAGGATGGCAGTAACGGCGCTAGATGGTGCGACGACTAGGGTTTCTTGGAAAGAAATTAGGGTTTGTTTGGAAATAGTGATGATGACATGGTAAAGACTTTTTTAAACTTTTTTTAAATTAAAAAATCATTTAAGTCCACCTATTAACATGTGTCACACGCTTATGAAATACCATGGTGACATTTGTAACGCGTAAGCAAAAATAACCAGATTAAACTTTTTTAACGAAATATGGAGTCTTACTAAAAGTAAGGATATGATGTATTAAACCTATATTTATTTATTCCATAGGATAATATAAGTGCAGTGCAAATCATTTTCTAGAATGTTACTAAAAAATTACTATTAAAAAAATGTTACGATAGCATGACTATAGAAATATTTGAATAACGGTTTCATAATTATTTTGATTATAAAGTAAAATTAGTTTGTAAAACTTCTCCTGTATTAATTTGTTGAAAATCTTTTTTAATTTATAAATAATTTATTCTTGTTAAATTATTAATTTTATTCTATAATTTCTCAGGATGAAATTTATTTAAACAAGTGTAAATAAGATAAAATTATTATTTAATCAATTTAAAAAATTAACAAATAGAAAAGGATGACAAAAAAATCAAAGGAAAAATATTCATCAACTAATTATTTGAAATCAATCTTACCAATCTCTGTCTTAATCAGGAATGATGAGACTTTATTAAAATTAGTTTAGTTCACAATTTTTAGGAGATCAGAGACTTTAAGTAAGTTTTATTTTATCCTTCAAAAAAATTCATCTATTTATCTATTTCTACCCGTTACCTTAATCCCATCTTTTTTCAATGAATTTCAAACCAAGGGATTACCAAAAATAAAAAACATTCAAATTAAGAAAGATATAGTTTTTTTTTATGTTAATGTAATCAATTTTTGACAGGTATTTATATAAAATGTTTTTTAAAATAGTTTTGTTAATTAAATCACAGATGTAGTAACAGATACTTTTGAGCAGAATAAGGCAAGAAAGATGGAGGCCCATAGGCCCAAATGACCAAAGTGTTGTATTTATAAAGAGCCCTAATAAGAATACCAAACCACAGCTTCAATGGGTATAGCATGGGAAACGTTCTTCTAAACCTAGTTTCTTTCTGGTGCCGCCTTTCTTTCTCTGTCTCTCTATTCTTACATATTTCCATTACCTCTGTGTTATTTCGAAACCAAAATGTAGCCGATGACGATATCAGTTACCAAACACCATCTTTCGGGACTGAATGGCTCATAAAGCCTTGTTGTTATTCTGCAATTCTGAGGCTACTTGATGTTGTTTTTTTTTTTTTTTATTTTGTGATTGTGAAAACGGCTTCTGTTCTAGGGATTGAGGAAATTGTCGATTTCTTGGGTGCAAAATCTTGAATTGAAAATTTGGTTATTTAGTTTGGAAAATGTTGTGGTTAGGCTGCATGTACCAAGGGAAGGGTGTGGGCTAAAAGCTGTGCCCTTGATCTTGAATGTGCCATAGTGGCTGTAGCTAAATCGAAACCGCTTGAGAAGCTAACTGGCCGGTTGTTGTGATATCCTTTTGGGATCTCTGTCAATAAATCTGCTTACCGAGCTTCTCACAATCACTTTTTCCGCTTAAAACTTATTTAATTTTTTTGTTTGTGACGAGAGGGTGAGAAGAGGAAAATAAGCCTAGAATTACGCTTTTTCCGAAGATCCTTCTCTTACATGTAACACCTATGGGTCACTTTCCAGGCAATCTGCCTTGATTTTCCAGCTGATTGCGTCAATAGGTGCCTACAAAACATACTATCGTTTTTTTCCTCTGCCTTCAATTTTCTCTGAATCATCTTTTTTTAGTAGGACCCTTATTGAATTTCTTTTCATCAAGCTGTTTTAATGATGTATGTCCACCATCTGACTTTAAATTCAACTCTTGGAATGCCTATTCAAACTACATAGCCAGTGTCGATGAGGATAACATTCACCAATACCATCTTTCGGGACTGAATGGCATTTTATGCCGTGCTGTTAATTCTGCAATTCTGAGGCCGTGGCTATGTTATATTAATTATTTGAATTAAACTAATAGATTTCAATATACATCCTAAAGTTTGTAGAATTTCCAAAATGTTTTTCTTATTTTAACCAGTAGTCATATAAATTTTAATAATCTTTAGACATCATTGTTATTTTAAATGATATTGCCTTCTTGAAATCTCGTAGAAATTTTAGATTCCTAATATTCTGACATGCTTCTTGTGTTCCAATCTAACTCTGACCGTTATGTGCGTGTTTGAGTGCGTTTTATTGTATGTTGTAAGTTTTTGCTGAAAAGAAAGCCAATTTGCAGAGCAAGTGCGTGTATTATATAAAAATGACGAAACTTGCATTGAAGGTTGGCGAAAAGAATTGCGATTCTCCGTGCCTATCAGATTCACTTTGTTTTGATTATGGCCTCGAACAAGTCGCTACATGTTCTAGATTTTTCTTTTTCTTTTGATCGATTATTTTCACTGATATTTTGCAGGGTTTTTCATTTTATGAATTCATCAAGTTAAAGGTATTTGGATGTGATTTAAG
Source organism: Vigna umbellata (assembly GCF_029865625.1). Taxonomy (NCBI): domain Eukaryota; kingdom Viridiplantae; phylum Streptophyta; class Magnoliopsida; order Fabales; family Fabaceae; genus Vigna; species Vigna umbellata. The sequence continues at coordinate 64,423,362 of NC_142169.1, forward strand.
AATGAGAGAAACTCTTTAAATATTTATACTACAATGATTTGGTTTTCTAAAGCTCAAACTTTATAAAGTTTTAAATATATGGTTATTGAATTGTGATAAGTGTGAAATATATGGTTTTTTAAAATCTGGATTTTGAAGTTTATATAGACTGGAAAATATGGTCATCTATAAAGCAGATTGGTTTTCATATACCAAGATTGTGTCGGAAGATGACTAAATTGATCTTTTGTCCTCCATTCCGTTAAAACACATGAAATCTTGTGTTCATGCAGTACTATAACATTGGGGGATACATATTTTATTTTAATGTTCGATATGCTTTTTGCAAGAGTTTATAATTCAAAATGATACGAAATAGAAGTTAAAGGAATAATGGATTGAAAAAATGAAATCAAATTTGTTTGATAACTCTTAATAAGGAAAGAAAAGAAATGAAAAGAAGCTATTTGAAACAAACCTAAAATATCATGTTTCATACCCATTGGACCAAATTCAAATGAAATCAATATTGTTTGATGGACCAAATTCAAATGAAATCAATATTGTTTGATAACCGATAATGAGGGAAGAAATGAAAAAATTGAAATTTGAAACAGACCAAAAATATTCATACCCATTCGACCAAATTCAATTTTCCATTTTTGTTGATTTTCATAGAATATGACTTTGCCTTCTTTCTTACTCTTAAAGGCTTTGGAATATATTCCTTTATGTTTGAGCTCAAGGTTATCTTCTAAAAGATCATCTGATGCTTCAAAATTTTATTTTAAAAAGTTAAGTCATGATTTTAAGCACTCAAGTTAAGACCATATTGGAAGTAACTTAATTGATATGCTTCAGTAATAAAATGAATGTTAATGTAGTCTAAGTCATCGGAAGTTTGGTTAGACATTGTATTTTTGTGAGTATCAAAACATGGCCCTCTTCTTCCTTTTCATCCTCAAATTTATAGATGTCAAGGTCTTCAAACATATACAAAACTCTTGATCCGGAAGAAAATAAACCTTAACAATATTGATATGGTTGGTGTCATATTTGGTACCAAAGATCGAATTCGTGTGGATTTAATCATAAGAAAGATGCTAATCAAGGAAATTGAAGAATCTTAATTATAAGAAAGATGCAAACCAGAGAAATTAAATGATCTTAATCATAAGAAAGGTGCAAACCAAAGAAATTAAAGAATGTTAATTTGGAAATAAATGTAAGCAAAAACTTTCATTTTTAAATTTCTAAGCCAAGACACCAATGGTCAAAATATATTACCATAAATAATCTACAATACAATTAGTACTTTCAGATGGATTAGTCCAAAATCAACCAGCCTGAATCTAAAAACACAACATACACCAAATGAGATTTTCAGAAAACTATATTATATACTACCCGCAGGCTGTCTTCTTTGATCTGATTATCCAGCTTCATGAGATAAGAAAAATCAAAACCAGCTTTCCATTTAGAGATGAAAATAACCTAACCTACTCGATAGTTCCTTACAATGTAAATATGACACAATAATGGGAGACACGCAGATGCTAAGAAATGTAGACCAAGTTATGTATAGGAGCCGCATTCAAGCTTGTGGGATTGAAGGACATGTCTTGCAGCTTCCACGGCAACCTGTCCACTGACATAGTGCTGCCGACACACTGGCATGTAGACATCAACTCCACCAATCAATTCAATCTGTTTATCCTGTGTCTTCCTCAGGGTAAAGGAAGCAGGCCTTTTACATATTTCACATGTAGCAGTTAACTTGGTTACAGAATCAGCAAGGGGAATAATATCAATAACAGAACCAAAACTCCTCCTGCCAGTAAATACACAAACATTGTGAGACAGCAATAGACAAGTACAAACAAATGGAACTTAGATTGAACAATTCAACATTGTGCTTGAAATTAAGCTTCACTAAAATGTTGAAAATAGCTAATCAGGTAATGAAAATCAACTTTGAGTTGAAGTTCCGAAAGACAAGTCAAACTGTTCATGGAACAGATTTATTTATATTCTTAATCAATTCAAAATTTTAACAGGGTCATTTATTTATACTGGGAACTTCACCAATCAAGACTTCAGACAACACCAAGTCAATTTGATTTCTTGACATCATATATTGATTTAACATTATATTTTACTATATACTTTTCAACTAAATAATATCTATATAAATACAATACTACGTTATGCAAAACATTATATATTGACTTAAAAAACTTATTAACATATATCTGTTAAAAAATATACATTTGTAAAGCATGTGTAGGACACCATAAAAGTATTACTCAAACTCGTTTTCAAAACAAAATGTAATTGTTGACACCCGATCCCATCAGAATAAAAATTTAGGCCAGGCCAAGTAAGTTGAATGAAATGGGTCATGAACACGCCTAACAATACTAACTTGCCATGTCATAACAAAAGCATCTAAAACTTTGGCTTTATTTCAACCCCACCAAACAAAAGGGGAATTTTAAACCTATATAGTATTACCTCATGTAGTTCCCATCTAATCCTGAAACTATTACTGTTTTTCCATCATCATCAGCAGCTTGACGGCAGAATTCATAAAGATCATCGAAGAATTGTGCTTCATCGATACCAATCACATCTAGCTGTAATCATATATCAGTGAAGAGAGTCAAAACAAAAATGCAGGCAGTAAACTAGTATATTTTGGATATGGAGGGAAATTATCAACAGCCACTCATCACATAGTAAAAGTATATAATTACCAATAAGAATCCATGTCCACAACCACACATTGAATTTTTTACTGTTTAAATAGTAAATATAAATCATTAACATGTTCAGAACATAAAACTATGATACCTTCTCATAAGCATCAATTCCAAATTTCTGCTTGAATGATGATAAGTTTGCCAGTGCCCAACAAGGTAATTTAGCACCATCATGTGTAACAATTGAGTCTAATCCATATCTTGTATCCTTGCTTGATTTAATTACTGCTACATTTCTGCATAAAAGAAACATAAAGTTCAAATATTTACCTTATGAAATATTACTGAACCATTCAGTGAGTTTCCCGGAAAATAAACAAATATAACAATCCGGAACCTACGTGCTATACTTCAAGAGCTATCACAGCTACATAAGTTTCAACTATCATTCTCAGTATCAAACATCCCGAATTAACTTTCCTTGCTTCCCAAAAGGGATGAGAAAGTATGAAACTGAAACCACTTATATCTAATAACTAGGTGTTACTCGATTGGAAAATTGCACTCAAGATGAGCAGAATTTAAAATAAAAAACCAGCTAGAAGCACCTTAAGTTACGAGTAATGCAGTCAGGCTTAAGATACAGTATAGGGATCCAAAACCCACTGAAGCTCCTCATGCTCAGGGCCAAGCCAACATCCAATGCTGGGGGAAGATTAGATTCGTACCCAAAGGGTGTGATAGGACACCTCATTGTCTTACCAAAAAATACTTGTTTCAATTAGAGAAATTTTATACAAGAGACTTTTGTTTTTCGTAGGGGCGCAACAATAAAATTAAGCAAGGCAACATGAGTTCCAGAAACAGTAAATCTAGACCATTCAAACATGAGTCAACTAGGTATGTTTCTAAGAGAATATGAAATGACTGTAAATGGATATACACATAAAAAACTAAGTACAAAGAACTGGATCATACTAATTGACATGCATAAAATAGATCTATATACATACCTTGGAGGGGAACTACTTCTTCCAGGCATAAGCATTGCCAAGGAAGCATACTCTCCAGCATTTACACATTCAAATTTAAAGAAATCAATTTTTTTTGAGTCCAAAACACCATAAAGCTCGTAAGCCCCGAGGCATCCCATATCACTGAGTGCTCTTTAAAAATTACTTCAAAACAATTCATAGGAGTCTTGTAAGTGCCCATCATACACTATTGTTTGCCACTGCTGCATAATGTTTATCTTGTGGCATAATACTCTTTAATAAGTGATTTATAATATTTATGCCCTTCACCAACCGAGCCTGAAATCCCAAGCAAGTTGGTCTAAGTAATCGTGTTTCTAGTCACACTTATAAAACAGAAAATGCCCAACACAAATATAACTGCACTCAAACTATATTTATGTTAAACACTGTTGACTACGACGTTGTCTCCAATTTGACACTAGATGATTACCCAATGGGCTTGACTCTAGATTCTAATGCTGCCAAAGCTGCACAGACACTGAGAACTGATGCAAAGTCCAATTGGACTTCTCCAAGGTCTTCTTGAACATAACCAGATATAACCAAAAATACAAGTCCTTCTCCACAGAGTTGTTGAATATGAAGAGCAGTTTGTAGATATCCCAATTTTGCGTATAAATACAGTATTGACAATATGAGCTTCCAATACCCGTTATCCGACAACAAACATGTGCATAGTGATTCTTTTTCCCTCTTACACTATTTCCGGAATATGCATTGCTGCAGCATCAGAAAACAGGCTCTCTGCTGCGGGGTCAATCCAGTTCCGCACAAGAGCACATTTACCACCACCAACCTTCGAGATACACATAGCTCTCGTGACCTAACCCAAGCTGGGTTTTTTCTCCAAGGCTAACCTCAAAGCTGAAAATACCCGACCACTGATGATTGCATCCAATATGGCGTTGCAAAGAAAAAGTATTTCCAATTCAAAGTACAAAACACATAATGACTTTGGGCACCAATAGTTTCAAGCATGACACACCTATAACTCACCATGACAATCTACATTAAGCAACCAACTATTCAAGCAGAAAATTAAGATAAACAACAAACAAACAAAATACTTCAGGTAAAAGGGTTTTACTTTTTAATAATAAAATTACAGATAAATAGAAAAGAGTTTACCTGCCGTTGGCGGTTTCCAATTGAATCCGACGGAGGAGCGAGGTGGTTTTTCCAGCGAACATGGGCCCCACTATGACGTGGATCTCACCAGAGGAAGGTGGCGAGGGCTCTGTTTGCAAGCTTCGGTTTTGATTGGTGCAAGTGAAGTTATTGGACGAAAAGGGAGGTGGGTTGAGGCGGAGAAGACGATTAGGAATTCGACGTGAGCTGCTGGGGAAAGAAAATCGAAGCGTGGGTTGAGAAGGTAGTGAAAAGAGAGGAAAATGAGATGCTTTGGAAGATAAAGCGGAAAACTTTGGGTTGAGAAGGGACTTCATGGCGTTAAGGGGTTTAAGGGTTTTGGTACTAAGAACAAAGACTTGGGAATTTATGCAGTTTGAGCTGGAGGGAACACTCAATGTTCTAAAATCCTAGCTGAACTTAGGAATGTGTTTCACAAGAGCTATACGTAATATTTCCCCTATTGTAGGTCATAAATAATGGTCCTCAAATGCACCATTTCATTTAGATTTCACCTAGCCAAACCTTATGAATTGAACGTTGATTCGGCAAATTTTTGTGTAATTACTTTTTTTATTTCTATATTTACGTAAATTTCACGTTTTAGTCATCTTATTTTGAAATCTTTTATATTTTAGTTAATGCACATATTTTTTAATCGAATTATTTCTATTGTCATCCATTGTAGATATAAAATATACTACACTAAAAGCAGATTAAAAATGAACATTATAAACTAAATTGACTTATAAAAAAGTGTTTATACAGGAATTAAAACGAAAACAAAGACATGAAACTAAAAGTTAAAAATATGTAATGACTAAATTAATAATTAAATATTAACTTTTTTTTCAATGCATGTTAATCAATCAGGCCCTGTTATTTCAAAAGTATGTTTTGTATACTTAATCTATTTAGTTTTTTTTTATAATTACAAACTCAAGAAGTTTAATACCTTAATCACATTATGTTATTTCTATAATTATGTACCCAAATTTAATATAAATGAAACACCAACCACCGAAAAAAATATTGTTATTTGGTTGGTTATTTTATGAAGGTTATAAAAACATTTCATAAATTAATATTATTTAAGATGATTATAATAAGTTAAGGTTTTAATTGTTTTGAGTTCTCAAAAGACAAATAATAATAGAGATTTTAATTGTTTTCTTTAAATGTATATGATCTCCATGAATTAAGATACATTTTTCACCTTTGTATATTTTCTTCTACACTCAAATTTCTTCAAATTTTTCTTTCTATATTTAATTTTCCTACACTCAACACTTTTCATATCTTTTATTTTCTTTGACCACCCTCTAAGTTTGTCTTTAAATTTTTTACACATTCATCAGTTTATTCATCATCAATCATTCTTATTTCACCGATCAACAACATCGTCGTTATTGGTTCATCTATCATCGCGTCAATCAGGGTCACTTTGTCATTAAACCTAAGCATTATAGTGAGTTCATCAATCTAGACATACCGGTAAGTTCATCGGTCAATTATTGTTCGTTGGTCATTAATCGTCTTGCACTTGCATCATCTTCTACCCCAACATTATTTAGGATCTTCAAAGTATTTTTTTTATTCAGAGTATTCTTTAAAATTTTGATCCCAACTTCGAAAATATGATCTGAATAAAAATTTGATGAATGTACTCTTTATGTCTTATGTCTTATTATTTGATTAATCACAATAAACAATGAAAAACATCATACAACTTTTAGTTTAGAGATTTAGATTTCTTTGTAAGTTATTTATAAGTATGAAATAGCAAAAGAAAAAGAGTAAATTTTTTACTGAAACAGATTTTTTCTCTATGAATAATTGTTTTCCTTTCATACATGTTATTGTGTTCATAGTTAAAAATTACCATGTTATTTTGATGCTAAGTCATTCATATAAAAAAAAGGTATTTTAAAGACATTACATGCATTAGAATAAATTATATATTTAAATGTGAATTGCTTAAAATCTCACCAACTTATGTAATGAAAGTTTGTTTCTAGATATGGTTGGGTTGTGTGGTTTGCTAGAAGATTATAAAAAATTATTTTATAAAATAACATCAAAGTCAAGATGGCCGAGTTGGTCTAAGGCGCCAGTTTCAGGTACTGGTCCGAAAGGGCATGGGTTCGAATCCCATTCTTGACAATGGTTTTCTTTTTAATAAATGGCCACTTCTGCCACATTCCTCCTATTTGCAGGTTTCTCCCTCATGGGTCTTGGGAAATTGCTTCAAACCTTTCCCATTATAACTTGTTTCAATGAACTCTGGAAAATGTTATAATAAATAGCGTTTATTCAATCAATTTTCATTTTGAAAAATTATTACGAGAAAAGTAAATTTATGCTTAGACGTGTTAATTTACAAGTATTTTGGGATTTAGATGATTGCTCATTTGCTTTTATTATACAAAAAAAAAATATTCTTAGGGTGCTCCTAATTTTACACTCACAAAACTATAAGCATCCTAACAACACTTTTTATTTTATTTATTTCGTAGAACTTCACGTTATCAATCGTATTAGTTACTTTGTGATTGTACTAGCAAACAACGGTGAGACATTTAGTGTAAAATGATAGTTGTAGCTCGGCTGTTAAATAAAATGTTAAATAAATCTGAAGTCCAATTCGTGAAGAACATAATTTGAAACTTTACACTATGTTTGGAATGGTGGAAAGGAACGCAGAACAGATAAGAATCTGATATTGATTTAGAAAAGATGGGGGTTAGTAAATGGACCCAATACTTTTTAGTTCACCCATTTTGAACAGAAAGAGGAAAAAAGACTGGGTTTTATTTAGTTAAAATATCAAACCATCCTTATGGTAACAAACAACTAAATAGGACGAACTTTTTTTACCTTTCTTTCTCTTCAATTTTTTTTTTCTCTTTAGACAGCTTAAAAATTATATATACTTAATTTTCTTCTTCTTTTATTTTTTATTTTCACAATCTTTCTATTATAGACAAACACATCCTTTGTTTGAACAGATTTTGAGTAAAAAGTTTGCCAAAGTCGAGTATGAAAACTAATAGCTTATTATAATTAATTTAAAAACAAATGGCAAACTTGCTACTACAATTTTTAAAATAACAACTAAAAAGGAAGTTGTTGAACATCCCCTTTGGTACAGAAGCAGAATTGGTGGAAAACTTAGTCAATTATTTATATATAATCATCATAAAAAGAAATCATTTATGTGAGAACACTAAGACATCCCTTTAAAGAAGTTTGATTGGTAGGGATTGAATTACTGTTAAAAGATGTTGAATATATGTGTAGATGGAGATGGTCGAATTCGATTTTATTTACTGGTTTTCTATTTTTCATTTTTCTCTTGAAATGACGTAAGTTGAATAGTTTGAAAGCCACTTTTGAGTATAAGTTTTGAATAATACTATAGGGTAGCAGCTTAGTGATAGAAACGTAAGAATTCAACAATCTTCGTGAGATCTTCCTACGTTCCGATATGCTTTAGAGTTCAAACTTTTGTTAAGATAAACCAGTAGCATCTCACCAAACAGATTCGCCTTTTGATGATGCAAGCAATGAACTCCATACTTTAAAATGAATGAAAGAAAGAGAACACCGACACCCGATTCTTCAAAACCTTAGATTAGAAAGTGAAACCATCCAAACAAACTGCAGGACAAAACATACCTGCTCTGCCAGCTAATTGGTGATTATTATATGGGACAGGAAGATTTGAAAGGGAAAAAAGAAAATGAAAATGAAGATGTAAGGTGCTAGATGAGGAAATTTTGTACGGCAAAAATGATGCAATCTGTGGTGGAATTAAACTGCGAGGTGGGGCTATGATTTGCCATACAGATGTAACTTGGAACTTGATATGGTAGCATGCAGCGGCTCAGCCGCTTCACCACAAGGACGACGTACTCAACCCAGGGTCCTACACCATTCCCATTCCCTGTTTTCATATCAGTACCCACCTAAACATGTCCCAATCCCACCATGTACACAGCCTTTTCACTACCAAACATATCTCTCCATCTGGGTTAAGATCTTCCTCACTTAGATAACGCCACGATCTAAACGGTCTTAACTCAGTTATCAGAATCCTGCTTTTTACTCTTTCCAGACTATATTAAAAAAATGTTTTGCTAAAGCCTTTTCTGTCGTTTTTAGATTTTTTTACAATTTCCAGTTGAAGTGCCGAGAAAGCACTTGCAAGCCATCATAATTCATAAACCTAGTCCTTAAAGAGGATTCTCGATGCCATACAATTTCCTGCTTTACCCAGCCTGTGTTGTCGATTTCAGAAAGAACATATTCCATGTTTTATTTCTCAACTTTTAAGGCAAGCATATCGCAATACTCATGGCAAAGAAACATGAAATAAGGAATCAAATCAAGTGCTGCTTATAAAATATAAAATATTTGTATACGTTTCAGAGTACCAGTCGAATCGTCAAAAACACTACGCTCCACAGTCCATCTAGCACATGTAATACCCTGAGCAGTATCTGAAAAACGAAACCATGCTATATGTTGACCTAAAAGAGATTATGGACACAAACAATCCTGGTATTTCAGTAGAAGCTCTGTACTTTCATTACGAGAGCGCAACTTAATTACCATACAATAATACTATCAGAAACCCTTTTCCCAAAACTAGGGTCATATAAACAAAAGGAACCAACCTAACAACCCAAAAAAACAACCATGTAACACCAGGACACACGAGCAATCGAAACAAGGGAAAGCAAACTCCCATATCTAGCTATATCCATACATCTAAAAGGGTCAGTCTATAGCCGCTAGCTTCATCTAACTTCAATAAAACCAGCTCCATTTCCAACTATCATGGCCACACTGTACAAATCATCAAAATCACTATATATACAATAATCAATTACATTGTATAAGTACCACCTTCCCAAGTAGCAATGTAATCATTTAGCTAAGAGCTCGAAGTAGACGCCTCTTGTCTTGATTCCCTCAAATATCGAAGCAGCGTTTCGGCCTGTAAAAAACAAGCCAGAAGTTTAATATCCAGGTCATTCTTTAAGATACCACGAATCCCCAACAACTTGCATCATATGCAAATTAATGCTGAAGAAAATAATCAATCGAATTAGTATGTAGTAACTTTTTGACCGGGCTTTTGCAAAAATGATTTTGAATGAAATTTATTTTATAAAATTGACTTCTATTAGAATTTATGTCGAAGTAATTTTTTTTACGCCATTCAAAAACAACTACTTAGATTGCATAAACTAAAACCCAAATCTGGATCCAAGATTAATTTGTCAAAATAGAATTAAACGTGTGAACATTCACTTATAATTATGTTAATTACCTCGTCACTTTATTAATATTTTGGATGACTCGATGTAAAACCAGAACACTTAATACGACGATTGAATTGAAGTTTGTTAGTATGACGAGACTGAATACAAGTTATGATAAACGAAAAAGGGGGGGTTTGATTTGACTGACCTTGTGCTTAGCTCGAACACTGCCAGTTTGAGAAAGGGCAACGAGAGGAGGAATCCCACCCTCTCTGACAAGAAACCCTCTGTTTCTGATACTGTCAACACAGAGCTGAAGAAGGGTCAGAACAGCGAACTCCTTCCCCTTAACAGACCCATCCTCAATGGCTTCCACAAGAGCAGCGATCCCACCTTCTTCCACAATTGCGTCCTTCCCTTCCTGAATCCCTGCCAGGCTGTTCAGCACCACCATGGCCTTTTCCGCCATGCCGCTCCCCTGCTCCGCCACCATCTCCACCAGCGGCTTCACCGCACCGGCGCTCACTGCCCTCTCCTTGTTCTGCCTCACGGAACACAGCTTATAAAGGGTCGTCAGCGCGTCCTTCTTCCCTCTGCTCGAACCGTTCAGAAGAAGCGAAACCAAGGGCGGTATCGCTCCGGAAGCCCCGATGGAGCTTTTGTTCTCTTCCACCAACGCCAGGCTCAGAAGCGCGCATGCCGCGTTCTGCTTCGAAGTTTCCGTTCCCGTTTTCAGCACATAAATCAGCGACTTCACTGCTCCGGCATTGGTTATCAGCATTTTATTGTCCTCGTGGAGAGATAGATTTAACAGCGCGGTTACCGCATGTTCCTGCGTCCAAGGATCACTACAACGGAGAAGAGGAACAAGAACAGGCACCGCGCCGGACTCCGCAATCAAAATCCGGTTGTCGGCGCGGTTCTTCGCTAGCAGCCGGAGCTTCGCCGCCGCGGAGCGCTTTACCGCCACCGACTGCGACTGGAGGCCGTCGATGCAAATCTTCACCGTCGGCTGGAGATCCTCCGGCGAAATGCTCTCGATAATCTCCGTAGAGAAGCTCTCCCTCTGCAGGAAACCCGTGCAGGGCTCCGGCTCCGGCTCCGGCTCCACTTCTCCAGATATATTGTTCTTCTGTACGCATTGCGGTGATGGGAGTGTCGCAAGGCGCTGCAGCTCGCCGGAGATGTCGCTGCTACATGCGGAGAAATCACTGAAGGCCTGAGAGAGGTCGAGGAAGTCCTCCTCTGCAGGTGAGGACTTCAAGGATTTGTTGTTCCGCGACGCGAGCTCGCCGAGGCGGAGGTCGACGACGGAGTCAGTGAGGTTCTCCGATAGACAGGTGGATTTCTCGGTGAAGGAGCAGCTGCTGTCATCATCTTGGAAGAAATTGGAGCGTATCGTGCGCATGGACCTTCCTATATGACGCTGCGTTTTGGACGAAACGGAAGAGTGGTACTGATAACTTCTGGCCAAGGGGAAACGGCTCGAATTAGACCGTGATTCCTCCAGCGAAACCATTCTCGAAGCTTCCACGCGCACAAATTGGGAATTAGGGTTCCGTGTAGTGAGGTATTTACGTTTCTTAGCTCAGAGTTTCATAGTGAAAATAAAGGAAGTGAGTGAAGGCAGCGCCAGGTTGAAGACGACGAATAATAAGGAGAAGAAGAATAACTGTTTGATTTTTCTATTTTCGTTTTATTATTTGGCTGTGAATGGTGAACGCATTGGTATCCGGGACGGGCTATTCTTACTGGACGTTCAGATTTGTAGTGTAACGGTCGGTGCTGATAAAGCAGAATCTTATAAATCGACGGTTAGAAATGTGTGGGGGAGGTGAATGAATTGAAGAATGGGTTTGGGATAGTATCATGTGGGGTCGTGGGCGTCGGTCAGAACCGTCGTCGTTTTGTGGTAGCTTTTTTAACTGCAGTTGGTGTCTGGATGTAATTACTGAAAAGCCCTCGGCGGATTTGCCTTGGTATGGTTTGGTGACATGGGAATATTCTGGTGGAGGGAGGTGTACGAAAAGAGTCGAAGACAGTTGTTAAGTGTAAGGAACAAGTGGCACGTGTTGGCCTGATGAGGACAGGGGTTTTGCAGTTTACCTTAAACTTATTATATCTGCGCCGTATGATCTAGTGATCTGTATTATCTGAGTTATTTATTGCAAGTCAAAGTGTTTTTATGGGACGTAACAGAAATATGTTTTATGGGACTGTGCCTTTACCTTATTTAGCTATGACATTAGACACACAGGCATGAATTGGCATATTGCATGGACATTTTTATCCCTATCTTTTCTATTTTTTTTTATTTTTAAATAAACAATGTTTTATATTTTAAATTATAAATACTTTCATCTTCCTCAAGTTTCATTTTTTTCTTATCCTTTTAGGTCTCCCCAAGTTATTATAGCCACTTCACTTCTGTGGTGGCCCTATACAGCTCAAATGAAATCAATCCTGCTGAATCACCTACTACTGTGCAAATTATAGCTCACTAACTTTCTAATCAACGCTATTAAATGCTCAAATTTTACTCTTTTAACTAAAATTATTACTCCTTTTTATTCTTTATTCAACATCGTATTTTAAAAAGTGATTCTTTTTTATTTACTTTTTGTTTTTCTAATATTGGAAAATTTTTAATTATCATTTACTTTTCACTTATTTTTATTACTATTTATATCTATCATAAAAATACACAATCTGTTAAAAAGATTTAAAACCCCCAATCTAATACAAGTCTAAATAACTTGTGTCATATATTAATTTTTAAATTTTGTTAAAAATCTCTAGCTATGCCATTTAAACTTGTATAGTTAACAATCATTTAACTCTCTACAAAAACGTCACCTGGTGAAACATGTTTCTTCATTTTTTTTTTTAAGTCAATCATGTGTTTTGAATTTTCAATAAATATAGTCGAGATATTGAAGCTTTCAATAGTTCAATTACATCTTTTAAATGTCACACCAATGCTAAACATTTTTAGAAACTAAAAATGATGACTTTTTATGAGAAAAAAGTTATAGTTTACTCTAAACTAAAAAGGATAACGTAGCATTTAATATTTATTTAAATTAAAATATTGTGTAAATTTAGTTCATTTTAAATCAGTAATATAAAAGTTACTTCTAGAAAGACTTTAATCTTGAATTGCAAGACCAGTAAGCATTGAGTTTAATCCTATTGAATAAGATTTCAAATCTAATTAATATATATATATATATATATATATATATATATATATATATATAATTAAAAAATGAGATAATATTAAAAATAACAATAAATTCCTCAACAAAACTAATCATCAATAAAAAAATTAAAAAATATATTATGCTAATTATATAGTTGAAAATTTCAAAATTATATTAGATAATAGGAGATACATAATATTGAGTTCGAGTAAAATTTGTAAAAGTATTAAAAAAGTAACCAATTCTATTAATATGTTATTTATTATTCTGAGTATTAACAGGGCGATTTCTTTATCTGTTGCCTACATTTATTGACAGGTTTCATCTCTCAACTATCATACTATAACCAGTTTAAACTTTTACATTAATTATCTACCAAGTATCATACAAATTTAACTCTAATATAAAACCAGTGAACACGTGGATAAATATTCAATTGGAAATCCCTGTGCCAATGGTTGCTGCCCTGTTTTCCAAATTGGTGGCCTTCTAGATATTATGTTATCAACATCATTATTACAAATAACTCATCATATTGTTCCATTTTAAATTTTATCGTAATTTCATTTTCAAAAGTAATTTCAAACTAATAATTATCTGTAATGAAAAAAAAAATTAAGAGGGGAAATATTTTTTTATTCAAGTTAAAACAAGCGGGGAAATATATCATAAATTTTTTCAATATCATGAAAAACTATAATAAACAGGCATTTCAATATACAAATACATTATAAGGAGAGTTCATGATAGATAAATATATTAAAATAAACAAATTATATTGTTATTCTATAATAAAGTAATTAAATTGTCAAGTAATACACATCCCATATTCTTTTAATATTTTATTTGCCCTGAATAGATAGTAGTTGTTCTCCTTATTACCTTAGTTTCTCTTGTTAGTCTCCAGCATATTTCAGACTGGAGAACAAGTAGCAAAAAGGATATCCTTCATACCCAAACAGTGGGCATCAAGTTTTTAAATTTTTAAATTGGGTTAGAAATCTTTAAAATTTGACGTCGAATTTGAAATTTAATTTTATTTTAAATTTTAAAAAGAATAAATATAGTTATTATAATTCAATTTTAATAGATTTTTGTTCATAATGAGTTTTAAAATAATATTTGGATTGTTTACATAAATTTCAACTTAAATTTTAATTTAAAATACTATTTAACAAAAAAAATTAACTTAGTCAAGTTAAAATAATTATATTCATTTATTTTTAAAATTTAGAAGCTAAAATATATTAAAGTTTAAAACAATAATAAATTTTAATTTTATATATAAATTTATAAACTAAAAATATATTTAATTATTTTCAAATGTTTAATTTTAAAGTGAGAATTTGTAAAGTGAAAAGTATAATAATTTTAAAGTCAGAATTTGTAAAGAGAAAAGTATATTTTTTATATATTTTTCTCATTTTTTTATACTTTTTATACTATGTATACGAACAGTTACATATAGATTGTCGTGGTGTGATTGATCGTTCAAAACATAAAAAAAAAGTTATTGATCAGAATTAAAATAAGTTAAATATTTAATTAACATAAACAATACACTAATCAAATTTTAAAGAAATTAGATAATTAGATCGACCACAACAAAAATATCTAATTAGCATAAACATTCCACTAATCAAATTTAAAAAAAATGAATGATAATTAGGTCAATTATAATAAAAAAAATTCATAAAGCTATAAATATAAGTGAAATATATTATTATTTAAACATTAATTATGCTTTTATTATAACATTAACTACTGATCAATTTAGATTGAGTTTAGTATCAATTTGAACACACAATAAGTAATCAAACTACACAAGACAAAATAATTGAAACGAACCGATTTAACTTTAAGAAAACTGTTTTATAAGATTATTTACTTTAATTCAATTTAATTTTTTGAAATAACTATTTTTTCACAATCCTATTTAATGCAATAATAACAAAAATAATATATAATCTCACTAATTATGGACAAACTGAAAATCTTGGGTTATATCCAGAATATTACTTTTATATCAAAAGGAAACAGATACATGAAACGCTGTGTTATTCTTTATATTTAGTTATATAAAATTTACGAAAAATCTTCGAATCCGAAAATATTATCTGGCTTTGTGACTTTACAAACGCGTTTTTTTAACGGTTTAAAATAAGAGGAGCCGAATAAGTTAGTGGATTAAATATCTCCAACCTATCTTCATTAAAAAGTTGAACTAAATGAACTAGCTCAAAAGATCCAATTTATATCACCACCAATAATAATTTTACTATATATATATAAAGAGACTTAATTGTTTTTTGCAAGAAGCTTCTGATTTAAAGAAGGGATATACTCTGTGAAACATGTTTCTAGAATCAAGTTAGGTAGACCTAAGTGATTACATTTGACCACAGTCCCAAAGTCAATCTCAAACAATAGTTATTCAGAGATTTATAGCAACATGCCAAACTTGTGTTTAAAATTGCAGATTTATAGTAATGACTATGAATTTATTTCAAAATCACATCAAAACACAAAAAGACAAATTTAACATAAATTATTATAACAAAAATATCACTTCATAACTTTAATTCATAATAAATATCTGATTATACATACGATATTGAAAATAATATAAATCTATACATCATATACTTTGCACCTTTCAAGAATTAAATTAAAGGTAATAATTTAATTTGAATGTTATGTAAGGATGTAGCATTCTGAGCTGTCCACAACCCAAGTTGTATTTTAATATAAATATATTAAAACATAACTATATTGAAATTGGTTTTATCTAATGTAGAGAATATTGGTTTAATTCATAGTTGCAGGTTTCGTTTTTCAGGAAAAAATATTTTCCTTATAAGACAATGATATTACGCTGAAAATGATATTTTTTTGAGAATGACTGAAAATAACTGACGAATTGCGCAAGTTGATTTCTTACGAATAATGAACAACTTGTCGAAAATGAAATAATAATTTCAACATCTCCAACACTTTGCCGACTATATCAGCAATGGAGTTTTGTAATTTGCACTATAAATAGAATTTTTAATTCTAACAATAATTTGCACTGTTTTTGTAATTAGTGCGATTATTTAAAGTGGATAAACACATAATAAAATGAAAACACACTGAGCTTGATTTCAATGAAAACAAATACTACCTTTATAATGTTGATTAATTTTGGAGCTTTGTGACAGGGTAACGGTAGGGTAGGTTGTTAAAGCGTAATTAAAAGATTTAAAATGTTTAAGTGAGTGATAATTAAATAGACCAAGAAATTTATGCTGGAACAGGTGGTAATTAATTTCGTTGAGTTTAATTAGTTGAACTAACGAATGTCGTCCACGATAACGCGTGTTTGACCACAAATATGATAAAGCCACCAACTCAAACAAAGTGTGGTTAAGGAGTTGGGAAGTTAAACACGCAAAGAAGTGAGATCACCACGTGTGGGTTATACAAAATAATTTAATAACATTTTTCTGACAATTTAATATCGTGTCTCGGATTCATCATATTAATATTTATAATAATTATTATTTTTGATCAATTATACAATAACACAAAATAATATTAAAATATTAAAAAAAAATGTTATGAAAATATTATTATCCTTACCGTAATATCTATCATTAAGAAGCCAAACAGTGAATTATTGTATTCACATTAACAAACTTACTTTTTCAACTTTTATCTATTCTCTTTATCAGACTATAATCATGCCTTTGCACACTTACTTTTTCTTACCACTCATTGCTCTCTGTGCTCGCATTTCTTTATAAGCTTTTTCCAAACAAAGAAAAACTATCTACGAATTGGTCGTCTTTCAACTATGTTTTCAACTTTACAAATCTCGAATGTTCTATTCTACACCAACAGTTATCAAATACTACTATTTATAGTAAGAATTGGATAGGAAAAGTAAAGTTAATACAATAGAACATGATAATGGTTTAATAATACAAAAGAACTTTCAACCGAAAATTCATGAATTGGTGACCACGTTTTATAATGAAAACTGATTTTCTCTTACTATTATTAGGATGACTAAATTTTAGACGTATATTTAAGGTTTGTATTTGTAAATTATTTTGACATTAATTTTAATTTTTCCAACATGTTTTCGGATAACACAATAATGTAGATTTGTCCCTTTCTTAATTTAAAGCTTGAGTGCAACATTACTCAACTCCAATGTCAATCTATATCATCTGGCAAGTGTGTTATCCAATGCATACTCAATCAACGTCCAAACCCTACCATCTAACACAGATTTTGGATTGAATAACTTTTACTATGATCCTGCATTATGTTTGACCTTTTTTTTTCACTTAGAATTCATTTTAAAGTTAAAATTCAAAGTGCAAAGTTTGATTATTTTTTTCTTACTAAAAATATGACCGAAGAAAAAAATGCGGAGAGATGAAAGAGCAAGAAGAAGAGATGAGAGACTGGTAAAGTGAGAAAAGTGGGAAGAAGAATTGTGGGAGCAAAAACAACTATTTTCTCCTCAAATTTCTTAACCTTTTACAAATTTCCTCTTTCCTTTTCTTTTAAATTAAATATATATTTTTTAAATATGAATTATATTTGATGTTATTATTTTAAGTCTTAAAAGAAATAAAAAAATTAAAATTGAACTAACATCGCCTAGATTTCTTATTTAATTTAAAGAAACGAATTTATTTATAATTTTACACAAAATGCGTGAAATTAAGAGAACGATTCCTAATAAAGAAAAGGTTGGCAATAGGTCAAATAATCCGATAGATATTTAAGACTTGGCCTGTATGATCAAGTCAAATATTTTTCAAAAGAATAAACTAGTAAACGTTTTTAAAAATATATCTAGTTAAGATAGAGAGCTTCAAACTATTAAAAAACATTTTACATACCAATACATTCAAATAAATATAAATAAATTTTAGTGTAATTATTCTTTTTATAACATATTAAAATCTAACATTTCTTTATATTTTTAAAATACCATGCATGGTAATTTACATAAAGATCCAAGTCTATGAGTTCATTAAAAAAATACGGTGTTGTAATAAAATCGGTTCTTAAAAGTTTACCAAAATATAGATTTGTACCCCTTATAATAAAATAAATTTTAAATAAATGATTAGGATGACCAGAAGTAGATTTATATGTTATATTTATTTAAATATTTTTTAAAAATTACATAAATTTATGTTTAATAGTTATATATATATAGTTGAATTTTGTGGTATTGTTAAAGATGGTTAGGATAAATATGGCATTTGAAATGAACAAGGAAGTGTTGACATCGCAATATATTACGTGGTCGAAAAATGAAAGAGCTTAGAATGCTACGGACAACCTCTCATTTACACCCCACGTGGGGGCTGTGTATCCAACACCTATAGATTCATTTTCCTTCCCATCCATTCAAAACGTTTATAGGCCACCACTACCATAATGCCTACGAATGAGATTGTGCTTCCTTTCTGTTCATATCCCACACGTTTTGAACCATATGCAATATAAGGATTTAATAAAAAAAAAGTTTTCTTAATAATTTTTTAACAACAACAACCTACGTAATAATTTATGATTGATCTATTTTGAATATACGAACTATTAAAACAGAAATACATAATTTATTGTAAAAAAAATTGTTAAAAGAAATTGTTAACATAATCCTTGATAAAATTAGTTTTAAGGAATCGAGTTATTAGAAGTGGTTGGCAATAAAGTGGTAAAAACATGGTGATAATATTGTTGACTTTTACAGTGTTAGTGAGTTAGTAAATATCCATAGCATGTTGTAGAAAAAAATTGCATGATTATTTAAAAGAATTAGTTCCGTACATAGCGTGTGGTATTGGGGCGTACCAAGTACCAGTCGCGTATAAAACAAATCCCTCCCGTGTTGTCCTTTGCATCTCTTTATCTATTTCAACTTACAACTAAGATACACACTATACACTATTCTAAGACAATATAACTTCCATTTTCCAATTTTCTATGCTGTTTCTCAACTTGCTCTAACCATCACCACACTCAACTAACAGCGTCAGGCTCACTATTACGACACACTTCCTTTTATCCATATTAATCCACCAAAGATAATAATTATTTTAGTTCTTTAAAATGTTAGTTTCAAGACAGCATGTCACAGCAACTTTTTTTTTTTGTACACTCGTCTTTCTCCTTAATTTTTTTCGTGATCTCTGCAGTTGTCCCCACGAAAGCGTTTATTTTTGCAAAAATATGAAAATGAATACCAATTCTTCTTTTATCATAAAAAAAGTCTAGATCCCGAATCGAGTTGTTAACTTTTTCTGTAGCCCATAAAGAGATACAGCTATATGATCTCTTGATCAGCAATTTGGTGCATGCAGAAGAATAAGAAAAAGTTCAAAGCGACAGATACACGAATGATGTATGCAGAAGAACAGAATCTACAATCCCATATGGAACAGTTGCATATGGGCCTGGTTCCTGAGACACAAATTAAACAAATAGAGATTTTGTTCCTCTTCCGATTGTACGAATCTCAAGCCAAAGATAATGGCACCAAAAATTGGGACAATTCATTGGAGATTTTTATCAATTCAACGTATTAAAGTACTGAAGTTAAATCTAAAATTTGGTATTATATTCTAATACTGTACTAGAGCAGTAAATCAAACATGATTGTATCTAACTAAGCCGACTCAAGTATAATTTCAACATACTATGAATTGATGTTATATTTGTAAGTTACAACCCAATCTTTAATTAAAATATGTTGTATGATGAAAATATGTAAGTGGTAAAGTCTCAAATATCTTAGGATAAACAAATGAGCGAGTGTGATGTCTATATAATAGATAGATTCTAAGTCTATTGTGATTTTTATCTTAAATTTAAGATATTTTTGAGTTAGAGTTTGTTTTTTTTTAATATATTTTTGTATTCAAGTGTGATGATGTGTAGTTAAATTTTTGTTTTAAGTATATGTATATTTGGAGTCAATAGTAAAATGACTGAGAGTGTTTTCTTTCTGATGTACAAATATTCACATAATATTATTATTTGGTTGTTTTTAGATAATAATTGTAGTTTTGTTTTTCTATATTGAAATTTTTTACATTATATTATTTGTATATTCCTGGGTTTATTTATTTATTTATTAGTAGGATGATTATAAAAAATAAAGACGATACAATTGTTTTTATAGGTGAATGGAGTGATGGTAGAAAAATGGAAACAAACTTTTGGAAGATTCAAATGCAAACGGATTACGGTAGGTAAACTATGTAGATTTAATTTTTTTATTTTATAAAGTGAGTGTTGTGTGTACTTTTAACATAATCAACACTTCTAACAACCTCTTAAATATTCCTTAAGAAACAAGTGCAAAATATTTACTATTTTTTTTATATGAAGAACTAGTTAGAGATATGAGTCTATATTTTTTATGGAATGTTTTGTGTTATTCTCTATTGAACATTAACAATACAGGCATGTTAATAATTTAAAAATCCTTTTAATATATTTGAAAATATTAAAATCAATCTCAATGATTATATTTTAAAGACAGAGTACAAGACCAGCACACAAAAAGTAAAAAATGATAGAAATATAGGTATATAATGAGGTTTTTTGGTGAGGAGTAGGCCGTTGAATGGCATGGTGTGGTCCCAATCTCAGCTGTAATTATAATGTGTTTTGAAATGGTGTGACAGGTCCCCACGCCCTTTTCCGGAACGTCATAGTTAGTCCTACCACTCGACCAAAACAAAATTACCAATCAACCATGCATAATGGAAAAAGCCCATCACTTTTCTCACCAAAATTGGGGTGGTCCAAACTCACCCTATCTTAAATTGGGCTTTCTATAAACTACTTTCACTTTCTCACTTTCGTCCGCACAAACGCCACTGTTTTTTTTTTGAGCTCAGATTATTTTTGTGAGAAAATGTGTTTGCCTTGATTTTTATCTCCTCACATCTTCACGTGGAAACACTACACAGTCGCAAACAAATAATAGAGTTATAAATGCACAGTGTTAAAGCGTTTTTAGATGGTGATTCTCCGCTCTACTACTTTGAGAAAATAAATAATTTTGTATCCATGTTCAGAAAGTGAATGAGTGAGTACGAGGTTTATAATGCGGTAAGTCAATAACTTAGCACGACTGATATGCTTCGGTGCTAGCCTACTCGGTTCCTTCCATAATCATGAGATATTATGCTCGGAGTAGAATGTCAATATATAAAGGAGGTGCATTTATGATTCCAACTCCAGGGTGTTTCAGAGGCCTTCAAGATGTTACATTTGCTAAGAAATAAAATAATTTATAGTATAAATAGAACAAAACTCATCTTATTTATCTGCTTTAATAGAGTTGAATTGGACTTAAATTTTATTCTTTTCATATTGTATCAAAATTATTCAAAATCTATTTAATAGAGTTGAATTTATTCTTTTAATATTCTGTTCTCATGTTTCATATTTTTGTCAGTATTAAAAGATGGGTTAGAGATTTCACTATCTATAAATACAATACATCTTATCTAATGAAATTAAATTAAATTTAAATTTCACATTCTTAACATCGTACGAGGAGAAACATTGGGGCTGTTTAATATTTCTTTCAATTCGGGTAGAGGTTTAAATAGGATGTAGGGTGCCAAGAGTTAAACTCTTTCCAAGAAACAATGTTGGTGTTGACAATAAAAGGAAGTCAATATTATGTTTCGTTAAATGGATCACTGGGAATAGTACCCAACAATTACCGGCATAATGGGCTACGAAATTGGGCTTCTCTAATTTATTATTACCCAGAAAGTAGTATTTATTCCTACACCGCCCATATTTCTTCATGCATCCCTACATTTTTTAAAAATTTTAAAACTATTTACTTTCTTTCAAAAATTCAACACCCCATTTCTTTTCTTCAACGGATTTTAAAATTTGTTAAAAGATTTTTCAAACCTTCATTTTAAAAAAGAATTTAACGGATTTTGAATTGTGGAAAAGAAAAAAAAATGTGAGATAATATAAGGAGAAATACTCTTCCATAAAGTATGTTTTGACTTTCCCATCATGGAAGGTATTTTGTAACATAATCTTTATGGAAATATGGGACAAGAAAAAGAAATTGTTTCTTTAATTTTGAGTCGCGCGTTTAAGATGCATTGGTACCAAAGTTACGAAAACAGAACTGTGTGCAGTATTAAATATGGTGTTATTGATTTAAAGGGAAAATATAATTACTAGAATAGCAGTAGATTGGGACATGAGAAGAAAGAAAAGGGTTGTTAAGAAGCCCGTTATACACGCGAAGCATTGCTTTGACCTGTAAAAACATTTCGCACAGAATATTTCCAGCAATAAATTTTCTTTTGAATAATTTGGTAGGTTCAAATCGTAGCTTCTAATAGAGATTCAACCGTTCCTTGGTCCTTTTTTCTAAGAGAAAGATCTCACGTTGAATATTTGATAACAGATCATCACGTTAATCTCCCAAGCTACACGCCACTCGAAGGAAAAGTTGATGCGGTGCCGAATTCTATGCACAATATTCAAATAATGAAATTGCTAATTCAAAGATTAATTCTTTATCCTGCTTTAACTGATACCAATTGCTTTATATTTTTCTTTCATCAACAAAATGTGAATATATAAACATAACGGGTGTTTGTCCATACACATGTGAAGACACAACCTTCCCTAGCTACGTCAGAGGGGTTACAGCCTATTTTACCTGTTAGGCATTTAAATGTTATAATAACCAAGGAAATGCTGTACAATATGAACCTATCTGTAGTAGCCCAATATAAATATCTTGTTTCAACATATTGAAAATTTCATATAATAAAAGAATAAAGAGAATTTGAGATTTATCTAAAAAAAAAAATAGGATGAAGGATATCAATCCCGGTTGATAAAAGGTATTCATGCACTTTACTTTATCTTTGTTGAATATTTCCTCTTAAAAACACACGAGTTATATTGTCTCCACAGATTTGAAGACCGTAACAATCTCCATTCAGTTTTCCTTTTTAATCTCAACCTGAAAAATGTCAGTAATAGTACATTTTCTATTCATTTGAAATAGCAGTAAAAACATTCATCCAATGGTAACAGTTTTGTCATAAACATGGACAAATGTTCATACATATAAAAGCCTTTTATTTGAATAAAATGTTAAACCATTAGACAAGAGACACTGAAAATGAGGATTAACGTTAATTCATACTTTACGAAAGCTGAGGATGTTTCTCTTTTTCTTTGTGTTTTTCTTCTCACAGACTAGTCTAGTCATCCTTGGACGTTATACAGACGAAATAACCCACAGCCACTCCTACAATAACCCCTTCTTCCCTCTCTCCCTCTTCAGAACAAGGAGATAAACAAGGAAGTGTAAGGTGTAGAAACATGGTTGGAAAGTTGAAGCTTGCGTTATTTATGTTAGTCTCTCTTCTTCTCACATCCTCAGTACAGTCACAGACATGCATGAACCACACCTTCACAGACAACAAGGTCTTCACCTCATGCCGCGATCTTCCCCACTTAACCTCGTACCTTCACTGGACCTACGACCAGGCCACAGCCAAGTTGGACATGGCATTCAGACACGCCGGAATCAACGCTTCGGATAGGTGGGTTGCATGGGCCATCAATCCCAACAACAACCTCGATTCGGCTATGGTTGGAGCACAGGCTCTGGTGGCTATCTCAGAATCCGGTGGTGCCCCAAGAGCATACACTTGTTCCGTCCAAGGTTACTCAACCCAGTTGGCAGAGGGAAACATCTCTTATCCTCACTCTGGCCTCACGGCTACCCGTCAGAACAGTGAGATCACCATCTATGCCACCCTCACTCTTCCAAACGGCACCACCAATTTGGTCCACCTTTGGCAAGATGGTCCTCTTTCTGCTTCTATTCCTTCACAGCATCAACTTGCAACTTCTAACCTCCAAGCCAAGGAAATCTTGGATCTTCTCTAGTTCAATGCAGCCAAGATCAAGTGGGAAGTATATATTCACTTAGAACAAAGAATAAATTAATGTAAGTAACTGGCTTTCGCAATCTTTTTTGGGTGCTTGTTAATTGATTTGAAAGATATTTTTTTTATTTGAGTGGATTTAGAGTTAGCAGATAATGAATTTGAAAGTAATTTTTTTTAATATCTCATGTTAATTAAATTTTACACTAATTCTCACAAACGATATTTCTATAATCACTCTCGTTTATCTCTAAATTCACTCAAATAAAAAACAAAAAAATTTTATCTTCAAATCCTCTCAAATCCACTCAATTCCTTTTCAAAATCCATTCCAATAAACATAGGATTAGTTTCGACTTCTAAGAGACGAGAGTTTTCAAATTATATAAAGAATAATACAGTTCTATAACCTGACTCAAATTGTTATGTTTCTTTTGCAGGCAAATAAACAGACACCCATACATTTTGTTCCTTTCCTTCTGCAGAATAATAACGATGATACATCCCTCGTGCAGCCAGAATCTATAACCCATGAGGAAGTGGACGTTTTTCATTTTTCTTTTGTATGATTCAATATATAGTTACATTTATAAGACTATAATAAATAACACTTGATCTATATGTATTCATAGATATATTGAATATATTATTACTATTCTTAAATGTGATATTAATTCACGCATATTATTATATATATATATATATATATATATATATATATATATATATATTTGTTAGCAAACAAAAAAAAATGTTAGTAGAAAAAGTCGAAGTAATAATTTTATTTAATAAAAAGGAGGAGCATCCCTTACCCAACCATTACAAAATTAAGAAGAGAAACGAATTCATATGACTAAATGGTTTTTTTACCCATCTTATGTACCTTTGTTTTTCGCTAAAATACCATAATGAAACCATTTTTTTTAGAATAATATTTTTTGACACACCTAAATATTTTACATTAATTTAAAATTATCCTTTCTTGCTTTTCACTCTCTTCTTTCTTGAAAAAATACAAAAATTTATAATTTTATGACCAATTTATTCTTGTATTATGTGTCAAATGAATGTAAAAGTGTGACATAGTACCATTAATTCTTTTTTTTATCACAAATTTTTGGTATAAGTCGTGGTTTGAGGAAGCGATTTTATTATAACTTAAGTAAAAGTCGTGAACTATGATTACAATATTTGCGGAAAAAGAAAAATATTGTTTTAAGGTTATACTTTGCTTAGTGAAACAGGGAGTATTGGACACAAATTCCAATTTTTTTTTGGCATTAGAAGCGTGTGTTTTGAACATAACTTGTAACATGAAATCAAACCAAATGAGAATAACTTTCCATGGTTAATTTTTAATTGAAAATTGTGATATGAGGACACGTTTTTATTACACCAAAACCTGTAATAAAAAAAAATTGTATATTCCAATATTTTACAAAAAAAAAAAGTACACCAAATAAGTAAATTTGTCATACTAAGTGGGTTAATTGATCCCAAGGTAAATTGACCTTATTTAAAATATTTGAACCAAATTTAAGTTTACTTATATTTATTTTGAGTTAAATAAATAAATTTAACAAAGTATTTAATTAATTAAAATTAAATAATTAACAAATGATTTATTTCGTTTATGCTTTTATTTCTTTTTATCAAAATCATGTTAGATTGAACGTTGATCACAATGTTAAAAGTTATAATATTTAATTACGATGCAACATTTTCTATTTAAAAACCTAATAGTCTAAACGTCATAATTCAGTTTTAACTTCGCACGACAATTAATGTTACATTAAACAAATAATACTAACAAATATTCTTCATAAGGAAAAACTAACAAATATTAAAAGTAAGGAAATATTATACAAAATATTTAATAATATGCTACTATACGCAAAAAAGTTAAAAGATTGTAGTATTTGTCTTTTAAATATAGCTATTGTATAGGATTCAATTGAGTTGGAAAAGAATATACTTTTTATGCATGTTTTTATTTATATTTTATCATATTAAAAGAATAAATTTTTCAGAAAATATATAATTCTACAAGAATAATTTAAAAGAATGATTATTTTATGTAAAGAAAATATATATTACTTTTAAGTGGAGAATTTATATAATTAATTACATTTTTTATTAATTTTAATAAGGACTAAATATTGTTTTGATTAAAAATTTAAATTAGTTAATCTTCAAAATTTTGGTGCAATTTAGTTCCTCAATTCTAGAAATGTATGTATTTAATCTTTTTAATCAAATTTTGTTAAGTTTATTTGATAAATTTATTTGATGTTTCAAATCTATTTTATGGTAAATATATGTGTTATTTACATTTTTAATTCAATATTATTTGAGAAACGCATTTAAAATTTTAAATAAACTTAACAAATGACTAAATAAATTAAATTAATCCAAAGTTTTGAAGAGAGATTAATTTTAATTTTTACATTAAAAAACTAAAACCATATTTAATCGTTTTAATAATTATGAAATTGAATTATTTGTTTTTTTTCACTGTAACAATTATTTATGATGAGTAATTTTTAAACATAATTGAGTGAATAAAGTCGATTGCATTTATAATTTTAAAGAAAAAAAAAGTGTGAAAAAAAATGCACGTTATTAATTATGAAATAGTGGTCAGATTTCCTGAACACTTTTAATCTAAAAATAATGTTTGAATGTATTTGTGGGATATATTTTGTATGCATGTTTACAAGAAAGATAAAAATTTAGCGAAAGATGAAAATAGTTAAACAATATGTTTGATGTGAATGTGATGAGGCGTATTGAGTAATGAATAGGAGTGAAAAATGGTGAGGATTGAAAGGGAGAACACATGAGAATTGTCTTGTAATAAGGGTGAGAGAAGAGAACAAGTAAAACAAAACATCAACCAAAAAAACATAAAAGACATTTCTAGAATGGTTGGAGTTAAAAGCACTTGGTCAGGATCATAAACTTCAAACATTGAGTTAAAAGTGGATTGATAGAGATGTTACACGAACCTTGTCCAATCCACCAAAGATCTTCTTATTCTGAAACTTTCAGCTCACCTACCATTTCGCACACATAATCTCCTTATTAACTATTACTTGAACGCAATCAAATATTATAAGGGAATGTTAATGGACAATTACCTTAAACACTTGAGACTTGACTAAGCTATCTTCTACAATCCCTTCGAATTTACTAATCGTAACTTGTAATCAAGTTTTCACCCTAAATTTTCCACAGGTCATAATTAATGAGTCAATTTTCCAAGCAACACGCCAAAAAAGCAGGGTTGTGCTGGGACGAAGAAAAAGTTGGTCATCTAAAATAAAAGTCTTCCTAATAATATATCAACGAAGATGACGAATTCATGGCTTAATATTCAAATGCAACTATTTTGGAGCTTTTCAACTTTTCCGCATCTAACATCTTTGGACTATTTTATTAATAATTTTCCCTGCAAACCAAATATAAGAAACATCTCTTTTCTTTTATTGTTGAGAAGAAAATTCAGAAAGAGTTAGACCTTCATAAATACGGTCAAACTGAACAAATTTAAAGTAAGTTCAGTTCAATATGAGATAAATAATATATAAATAGAAGATTCTAATTTTTTATTATAATTCCTTATACATTTGTTTGTAATTCATTACTGTTGAATTTTCTTAATGGCTATTATCAAGAACGGTTTCAGAACTTGATTTATTTTAGTAAAAACTGAGAAATTTAAAAAAAAAAATGAAATTGTAAAAATATTTGTTGTGAATATATATATGAAATTGGAGTTTATATATAGTATAAAGTAGATGTCTTTGTATTATAATTTTTCTCGTGATTTACATAATAATATAGCTTTTTGGATTGTTCTAAAAAATCTAATTAGCTACAAACATAAGAAGGAGAAGATGCATGTAGTTTTCTAGTTTATAGAATAGAAGTATCAAACGTTACTTTTCCTTTATTTTTTGTTGGGTTTGAAATATTCCCAATAGAAAAAATGTTTAAATTAGAGGTATTAAAGTAGATTCTGTCATCGTTAATTAATATAAAGAAAGATATTATTTAGGCCATTAGGGTCCCCTTCTACATGTTTGCTTGACTTCCACAAATGACTTCAATGTTTCCAGTAAGCGTCTTTCTTCCGTTACTTTTCTTTAATATTCGATCAAAATGCATGGTTTTGAAATTCTAAGAGTCTTACTAAATATTTGTTTAACTCCAACTTGGTTGATAAAATCTATTATGACTGTCACAAATATTTACACTTTTTTCTTCAATGTTAGAATCAGCATTCACGTAGTGCTTTCGAAAGTTTCTGTCACAGATTCATAGTCTTACAATTACGTATGCATAAGGCTGCGCAACGTATTTACATGTATATGGTCATGGATCATATGGTTGAACAAATCAAACAAAAAACTGAATGAGAACTGAGATTATATATCAACTATTAAGAAGTTGATTTCAAACTCAATTTAATCTTATAAAATGGATTTACCCAGTGATATTTGTATTTATTTATATAATATAAATTTATTCATGTAGATTTTCAATACATTTTTTTACCTCGAAACATATATTAGATATTAACATTGGTTTACAGTAATCCAATAATAAATGACACATATGTCTAACTATCAAATAACAAATTAAATTTAGTTTAGATAAATTTTATATAATTGTAAGAAACCTGACTTTAAATTTAACTAAATTTTATAAAATCAATTTAAAAATAAAATTTACAATCACCTTTTATATATTTAAAATAATTTTATATCTCTAATTAATATAGATGTCCGACATTAATTAATAAATGTTAAATTTTAAACTTCAGTCTAGGACTCTACGTAATAAAATAGAGTTAAAACGCTTAAGAACATGAACGTGTTTAGATAACTTTTAGTTTTTTGTTACTTTAAATTCTAATGGTTTTTTAAAGATGATAAAAACTTCAGGTGATTTTTACCTTTTTATTAATTTCATAATTAATAAAGACATATATATTATTATGGATATTTTTATTTAATTTTATTATCAATGTAATGAATAAATAAACTGATTTTACAATGTTATTTAATCATAAATTATTGATGATATGAGTTTTTTGGGTAATTATTATAAATTTTAACAAACTTACCGAAATTATTTTATATTTTCAATGTATAATATATATTTTTTAATTTATTTAATAACGTTATATCAGTTATCTATAATTAATTTTAAAACATATGTTTTTCAATCATCGTTATTTATTATATCATTTTTAGTCATACTTCAGTTCATTTTAATTAACATAATAAAAATATGATGTCTTCTGAAAAGTATGTTATTTTTGCTTTATTTTAATTTTAAACCACATATATCTCAACATATGTAATATAACACGAATAATATAAATATCTTTATAATTGATGTATGAATGTAAATGAAAATATTTTATAATTAAAAAAATAAAATTATGAAGACTCCAAAATATATTTTTATCAATGAATTAAAATAAAAAAAAGTACATAAAAGTATTATATAACATGCTGTCATTTTATATTTATTAATTGTTTTAATGAATAACTTTGTTAAATATTTGTAAATTAATAAACTAATCTAACAGCTCCTATTTTTTAGTTAGTCTTGTAGTTTCAATTATTTTTGTGAAAAGTATGGTTCAAGTCTGTATGTAAGACTTGTCCCAGACGCAGTATTATCTAAAGTTAAAAAGTTAATGCCTATTTAACAACTTAATAAAAAATAACTTGTAATTTGAGTCAAGTTACTTTTTAGGAAGACTTTGAAGATATTATCTAATTCAAAAAATTTACTGAGTGCATTTTGATCCGAAATTTGCAATCTGTTATCGTTTAAAATAATTATCATGTTTTTCTGATATCTTATCTGTTTTGGAGAGTAAAATTTTATTATGATTTGGTGTTAAAAAACATCTTGAAAAAATAAAAAAGATAAATATATATTTAAAATATTTAGATCTTAACTTTTAAATATTAATAAAAATATATATTTTTAATCTAATTTAAACATAATGTTATCGGTTCCACAATAAATATCCATTTTAATTTTACTAAATAACATTATTAGAATTAATCATCGCTATGATAAAAATATATTAATTATAATATTATTTTTGATATAAAATTTTCTACATTAACATGATTCTTATTTATTCATTGCATACATTATTAATAAAAAGGTAACAAAATCAAGAAACTATATATACTTTCTTTTTTCTGAACATTTATTTTAAAGATAATGATACTTTTGACAACATTTTTTTATAACATTTTAACATCATTTATGTATCATTTTCTGATTGGTCCAAAATTACTCCACAATCAATAATAATAATAATTATAAATACTAACATGGATCAATTACAGAATGACACAATTACAGAATGACACGTAAATGATGTTAAAATGTTGTCAAAAGAATGTTGTTAAAGTATCATTATCCTTATTTTAAATATATGATACCAGTGTTTATACTTTTCACGAAAAAAAATACTAATTGTAATGATTTATTTATCTAATGTTAGAAGTTTAGATGATAAACAATGTTAATAAAAGAAAAAAATCAACTGACCAACTTTAATAACTTTGGTAAAATTACTGACTGGATAAGTATTTTGTTACCTCAAAAAGCCTCAAAAACATATCTTCCGTTAAAATTATTTTAAAGATTAAGAAGGCAACCCTGATTTTGAAGGCGTTAAAAGTTAATTAAGGTAAAGGCGAGGCATCCCCTCTTACTTTGACGGAAAATGTGAAACTCTTTGACGCGTTGACGCGCTATGTGTGTCGTTTAAACTTTCCACACGCAAACTATACTTTATCTTTTTTATATTGCTATTAACCACCTTTTTTTTATTAACTTTACGAGCCACTAATTTTTGCCATCAATTCACCCTTCTTTTATGAATTTATTTTTTATGACATTTTCATCACTTAAACTTCACTATATATTTAAGGATTTTGAAAACCAATTCCAAACCATTTTTGTCAGATTAACCTCAATTTAATTTTTAAAATATATTTTATTGTAAATAGTCTATAAACGCTAATAAAATATATTAAAAGAGAGACTGAATTGATGAGTGTTTAATATTTTTTATCTCACTATTTTTTCTTATTTATTGCGTCGAGTACTTTTACCAACAACTTTGTGAGTGTCAATTGTTTTACTTTACCAATATTTTTACACGACAAAAATTTCAGCATTATCTTAACTTGTATACTCTTATTATTTTAAGAACTATTCAATATAATATAATAGTTGAATCAACACAATGTTATGAATTTCTCATTTCCTCCTCTTTCATTCACTACCAATTTTTATTTCCTCAATATTTTTTATATTTTTAGTAAATCATGCACTCTTTTCTTCTTAAGAATTTTCACAGATCATAATTATATGATTTCCATTCAAGAAGATCGTATGGTATTTGATAATGACAAAGAAAAGAAATATAAATTTTCGAGTATTTTTATTTTATTTTCCATATATTTTTTATTTTAAATTGAAAATATTTATTTTTATTATATTTTTCATTTATTCATGTTCAAATTTCCTTTCTTTCTAGCAAACCCAAACAAGTTAATTAAAGGACGCGTAAAGAAAAAGTTGTGGAAATTTTATAAAGCACTCACTCAGCACTTATTTAATTACCAGACAAATGCATTTGAATATACGATAAATTTAAAAAGCGTTAAATAAATAAATAAAAAAAATCAATCTCAATTTATACTGTGGAAGTGGTAATCTACGCGGAAGCTTTCAGTTTGATTCGAGCAATAATAGTGTTTATCACTTTAAATCACTTCAAACTATTCATGTCATGGGCCAAAGTATAAAAAGTACTTTTTCAGGGAATTCCTGTTTTATTATTACCCTATTTAATACTTAAATATAAAATACGTGACTTTAACCTAATTTTTAATCCTCATAAAACCACGGTCAAGTTTGATAGTAAAAATTGGAACAAAATTAACTTATAAGATAAAATTTGATAGTAAAAATTGGAAAAATAAAAATGTCTACTTAGCACTCGTTAAGATAAGCTTTAACTATGACTCTAATACTATATTAGAAATGAATTTTTAAACTTAACTCAACCCACAAAACCAGTTTGTAAACTCACTTATATATTATAATTTGATCTTTATCTCTAGTCGATCTGAAATTCCAACAAACATATAATAAATCTAGATCAATATGAATTGTGAATTATATTAATTTTTAAAATTAATGTAAACTAAACGACACGCCTTAAATTAAAAGTAACACGAACACGAAAAACAAGACTCAGAAAAATGTAACCATAATAGAAAGCTAGTACTTTCCATCTGGTTCTACACTACATCAGAATCCAAACTGATTTTCTTCACGCGATAGACTGAAACAAAGTATATTCTATAAATACTTAAAACAATCAATGCACTTTTGCTCAGACATTCAACGAGCTTTACCAAATGGTCATGAATAAAAAAATAAAAAAACACTTCTGCATTGTTTATTCAGAAAAAAGCATGAAAAAAAATGCAGCATTATTCTTGGAACAGGGATACGAAGTGTTCGTGGGCATCGGTAATGGTAATTACGGTGACTAACCTAGTCCTATTTGGTGTATGGATTTGGTTGCAGTAGCTTAGTTCCGCTTGCATTTCTTGACTTGCGACGCGTATTCCGATTTACATGTCACTGTGATATCTAAGTTTGTTGACCCACTCAATCAAATGGAGCAGCCACAAATGTTGAACTAAATTACTCACAAGCACTTCATCACCCCATTCTCTCACAGTTGACTCCCACCCATACTTCCGGAAGGAACAAACACTAAGAATCTTCAAACGTTGACTACCATATTTTGTTACACTTAACAACCATCTTTCTTAATACAACATGCTTAGATTAAGATCCCATTATTACTCAATCATCGCTGCTAAATTTATTCCCAGTCACATGGTAACGGTGTACTGGACAACAACTCTTATCTTTGCCTCTTTGCTCCATTAATGTAAACTATTCAATCGCTTAATTATGATTAGTTTCGGAACGACTTTAAATTTCCGGTTATTTTTTAAATAAATTTACAAGTTCATGTAATTTATAATTAGTAATATCTGAGAGAACGTAAAATGTTTTTTTCTGTATCGATGCTTACGAACTATGATTTGTAAGTTAAGAAAACATGTTGATCGAGAAAATATATATTAAAGTTGAAGCGAAGGTTGCATAATGTATAAAGTTAAAACTAAATATTTATCCGTATGTCTACGTTTTGGAGAAATACGGTCAACCTGATGGGTTTTGGACTGACGACATGGCTACGCAAGAAAGACGAAAGGGATGATGAAGAGGTTGCTTTTCTGTACACATACACACAGTACACGTGGAACCTGTTTGGTTAAACCGTCCAACAATTTTCTCATTTTTCACTTCAACCATCAAAATCACCGTTCCAACTTTAGATACGAAAAAAATATAAAAAAACGAAATGTGTTGCCAAGTCTTAGGTTGCACAAAGAGAGAGATGTGAAAAGGTGGTGATTTCACAATGGTGGAAAAAATTGTCCACTTCACATCACAGGTCGGAATTCCAAATTTCCAACTCTTGTTTTTGGAACAAATCAAATTGCTTCTACATGACACACGTAATGGAAGCTTCCTCTTTGGAGAGAAGGTGGACCCGGTAGGGAGACATAACACGTCGTTTGTGTAATTTCATAATTAAAGGGGTTTCTTTGTCAATACAAAAACTTAGACTTTTTTTTTTCCTATTTGAGAGTGCGAATATCATAATGCAACATCAATTCATACTTTAAACGAATTAGAGCATCTAGATTATGCGTGCTTTTATTTTAAAAATTCAACTTTTTTTTTTTTTGTGTTTTTTTTTTCATTATGGTTTTCTTGTGTGAGACTTTTGGTCATCTTTGGACATCAACTACTCAACTACCTAACCCCACCCAGTCCTATAATAACCCCCATCTTCCCTCATTCTCTTCCACAACCTCCTCCATTTCCTTCATCTTGAGAGGGTTTGTATTTGCCAGAAACCGAAAACGAAAACGAAACAGTCAATCGAGCAAATTTTCAACACCCACTTGCTGTCGGTTGAGATCTCCCAGCAGGAGCCAAGCAACCTTTTGAGGATCAAGCAAGAGAGTTGAAAGGGGCTGCGTAGTTGGAGAAACATGGTTGGAAAGCAGTTGGTGGTGAGGCTTGTTTTGGCCATATCTGTGTTGAGCTCTCTCCTTCTGATAACCTCGGCACAGTCACAGACATGCTCGAACCATACCTTCACTGAGAACAGGGTGTTTGCCACGTGCCGTGATCTTCCTCACTTAAGCTCTTATCTTCATTGGACTTATGATCAGGCCTCAGGCAAGTTGGACATAGCATTCAGACACTCTGGAATCTCCGACACAGACAGGTGGGTTTCGTGGGCTATAAATCCCAACGGTGACCTCACTTCATCTATGATTGGAGCACAGGCTCTGGTGGCTATCTCACAATCTGGTGGCGCCCCAACAGTACACACTTCTTCCATCCAAGGTTACTCAACCCAGTTGGCAGAGGGAACCATCTCTTATCCTCACTCTGGCTTGACGGCTACCCGTCAGAATAATGAGATCACCATCTATGCCACTCTCACTCTTCCAAACAATACCGCTAGTTTGGTCCACCTTTGGAATGACGGTTCTCTCTCTGGTTCTACCCCTCAATCGCATTCTATGTCAAACGTTCAATCTAAGGAAAGTTTGGATCTTCTTTCTGGTGCCAGTCAAGCAGGATCAAGCGGGGGTTCACTTCGAAGAAGAAGAAATGTAAGTACCTATTTTTCTGGTTTGTTTCCTTGAAAATAAAGATTTATTCTACATGGTTTGCCAAGGAGGTGTTTGAAATATTTTTCGATTTTTTGAGAAGTTGATTGAAGGATGTTGGTTTGTTGTCAGGTCCATGGAATTCTAAATGCTATGAGCTGGGGGACTTTGATGCCCCTTGGTGCCATCATAGCTAGGTATTTGAAGGTGTTCAAATCTGCTGACCCTGCCTGGTTTTACCTTCACGTTACCTGCCAAACCTCTGCATACATAGTTGGTGTTGCTGGTTGGGGAACCGGTCTCAAGCTTGGCAGTGACTCGGTTGGTGTTACGTACGACACCCATAGAGCACTCGGAATCACCCTCTTCTGCCTTGGAACCCTTCAGGTATGATTTATGAGATGCTCTTCATTTGTTTATTTCCGAACCCTCTTCTTTTAAATGCTATGGGGACTCAAAGAACTACCTCTTAATACAGGTTTTTGCTCTGCTTTTGAGGCCCAACAAGGATCACAAAATCAGAATCTACTGGAACTTCTACCACTACGCCATCGGATACGCCACCATAATCATCAGTATCATCAACATATTTAAAGGGTTCGATGCATTGGAGGTTTCGGTAGGGGATCGTTACAATGACTGGAAGCATGCTTACATTGGCATTATTGCAGCTTTGGGTGGTATCGCTGTGCTTTTGGAGGCTTACACATGGTTCATTGTGTTGAAGAGGAAGAAATCAGCGAACAAGACAGCACATGGCATCAACGGAACAAATGGAGTTAATGGGTATGGTTCTAGTGCACAGCATGTGTAGGGAAAGTGACCATATAGATACTGGATTTTTGGCTTCTGAATTCTATCTATACGAGTTTTGTTGTTAACTCCATTTCTGTCTGTATATTTGTTTACACGTGGAGTGTGTTTAGCACACTCCCACTAGCTTAGAGTTTGGTTTTGATATGAAATTCTTTGATAGGATGGTTAACGAGTTCCTGCTATTCCAGAGGATACTTTGTATCGGTTTCCATATTTGTATTTATTTACCTCCATCTCACTCTTTTGTGGTTAGATAAAAGCTATTGCATTTTTCTCTGTTATTGTATGAATTGAATTTCTCTCTGCACCTTTGAATTCAACCGTTGAGAGCTATAAAGAGTACAGGCTGGACATGAGATGTTTGGGTGAACATTATTGACCTAACATGTTTGGAATGGTGTGAATTTATCGAGCCGCGGGGATGGATGCATTATGCTCTTTTTGGACTATTCTCTTCCTATCTGCCTTAAACTAATGCGTATCAAATCAATATTTAATACACGTTCATCTCCTTTTTCTCAGAGTTTGAAAACCGAACCCCAAGTAGGTGCGCACGCCAGCTTATTTTTATGTGTAATAAGTTTCTACTTGCATTTGTTCTTGTATTTCGGCCAAACTCATGCGAAAAGGCCAAGGCACTATGCACTGTCCGTATCATAGGAAATTAGAAAAAAGAGTTTATCGGAAGTCTCCACACCCCATGTGAATGGAATTAATTTAAAGAGGTTCAGTTTTTTTTTTTTCTGAATAACTTTTCTGAACGGTGTTATTAAACTGATATGCACTTCCACACGTATAACTTCTGGAATAGTTTGTTTCCTGATTTCCACAATTAAAGTACCAAAAATACTCCATAATGATCTCAATCAAATAAACTGAATTTCGATGAATAATTGGCTAGATACATTTTCACCAAGATTCTTGCTTAATTTTCTTGTTTCACGCCACCATTCCACCTCGTGTGGGGACAATCTTTTTTAGAACATCGTTTAGTTGATCTTGTGAAACAACAAATATGGAAAACAGTCTTGCCCATGTGATATATGATGAAGTGGTGATATTCTTGTCTTATCTCAATATAATAAAATCGTGTAGTGCAGTTTTATCCTTAATAATTCACAGACCCCATTTGTCATCTTGTGGAACTATGCTTTTGCACTTGATCGTGGTCGTGATTAAGCTCTTTCCAAAGAACATGAAGTAAACCTTTAGTTTCTCACCATTTAAGGCATTGTATGTGACAAGTAAATTAGTCTTCCAATAACTAATCTTTGAAATATCAATCTCAAATTTAATTTTCATGAGATACTTAAGGAATACGATAATATTTTCTGCTTAAAATCTTATGACTAACATACTTGTAGATTTCTTCTTGTTACATGTGAAGCTGTTGGTTTGTTGGTTGAATTTTTTCGTTTTGAAGATTGATTAGGCCCAGGAGGATAAAAATGGATGAGATAGCTTGAGGTTTTTCATAGGGTGTGGTTGCTTGTGATCCATGCGAGCATATGCAAAACATGATTAAAAATCAAGAGGAGGATCCTCCATCAAAATATCACTTCAAGCTTGGTTAAATTCAGAATCTAGACCACCAAAAATATTAACAACAGCTGCATCGTTAACACACGAGACATTGAACCAAAATTATATTACATGTGTTCAAACAATCACATTCTCCCCATAAAATTCTATTGTAGTGCTGCTTTCACTAAAAGAAATATACAGAATAAACGAATTGTTTAAAAAATTGTTATGAACTTAAGTAAAAATAACGTTAATAAAATATATTATTAGATTATTTGTGTTAACCTTGCTACATAATTTAAATCAGCAGTTAAAGGAGCCCATTCACTGCACAATAGCTGATGTAATGGACCTTAATATTGGATGGGTTAATCAGATACCCGTTGTTTGGGTTCCATGTTAGTTTGGATTGTTTGGATAAGTTTATATTCAACCAATTTTTTTAAGATTTTTTTTACTTTAAATAAATGAAATAAATACAATGAATTTTTAACTAAAAAAGTAATATGTATAATTTTAATAATGATTTTTATAATAAATTATGATTCTATTTCTCGAGAGTTTAGATTTTATATAGTTTATATTAATTTTTATGAAAAAATACACTAAAAATAAAATTTAAAATATAGCATACAAATTTATAAATATAAAAACATAAATTATCAGATATCATAAAATTCTAATTCAGTATCTCAATATATTACTCAATTTTATTCATTTAAATTTATTCGTTTACCCTACCCAATTCGATTATATGTTTAAATTTTTAATTTCTTTTGAATCTATTATATGTAATGATACTAAAACGAGTTTGAACCTAAAAATCAATCCGATCCACCGTGGATTCGGACTGGATTAACTCACCATCCAACCCAATTTTTTTTAAGTTATATTACAAAAGTAAAAATCTTAAACTTAAAATGCTCTTACTTTTCTAAGTTGAGACTTTGCAAACGCAGACTGCATCAGATATCTTTGTAGATCGTGCTTTTCCAGGACGATATATGGCAGAAAAAATATTATTCTTTTGGGATTGAAGAAAGAAATTTATAATTAAGTGAACAAACTTGTTTAATCTACCGATTTTGGTGGACCGGTTGGGTTCAAATTTTTTATACTCCCTAATAAATTATTAATCAGGTTAAATTAATTCACTAAATAATTTATTCATGATGACGCCAGGCCAGACTAAGTGACTCATTTTGACATCCTAATGAGATGCGGATGTTTTGCTTAGGCCTACGACGTCATAAGAAAGTGCACTTCTTTTAAAGGA
Organism: Vigna umbellata; assembly: GCF_029865625.1. Taxonomy (NCBI): domain Eukaryota; kingdom Viridiplantae; phylum Streptophyta; class Magnoliopsida; order Fabales; family Fabaceae; genus Vigna; species Vigna umbellata. The sequence goes on from NC_142169.1 coordinate 64,462,096, forward strand.
TTTAAAGTGATTTATTATGCAAAAGAAGATTTGTCATCGAGCACTTTTGATTCATATAAGAACTTAACAATTCTGATAACTTTATCAGATCACTTTTACAAAAAATGTAGAATCTTAACCATTAAATGACCAAAAGGTAAATAAACTAGAAAAGATGGCTATACGATAAGTTCTTGCCATTGATTAATAGTAAATTTGCTCACACCATATGGCGCAGAGCATCAACAAATGCATCCTTTAAGAAAGGGTTTGAAGCTGCTACTCGCTGAGATGTTATGTCAAAATCTGCACCAGACCTGAAGCAAGCGAAACATCGGATGTTGACGTAAGCATGAAATATTTCCAACATATCTGCAACTGTGTTTGATAGCACAAATACTACAAGTCCTAAAGCTCCTATCGAATTGGACTTTCACATTGGAACTAGGCCTAAGAGGAACGTACCAATCCGCTACAGACACTAGAATCCCTTGGGTTCTTTTATTACAATTATAACAGATTCTAGTTTTATTTATTCTGCAATTCTGTTACGATGTCATGTTACTGCAATTTTTTTTTATTCCGTTTCCTTTACTTGAGGGCCACCTAATGACCTGTACTTTGAGTCCAGCCAATTATTACTTTGATATGAATAATAGAGAAGAATTCTGAATCGTTTATTATTTTCTTTGTTTGGACATTCTCCTAGTTATCTTTGCATTCAAGGAATATTAGTTTCCCTATCAGTATTATAGCTTTCTAAAGTGCTAGTAAGTCCTGTTAACTGTTTCTACAGTATGTCACAATGCATGTCCATCTAATAATGTGAGCATAACTGTCCACAAGATGAAGATGCTTGCGAAGAACCAACTGCACTATGTACCTAACTGGGCAGAGAGACTACCTAGAAGTTAATACTTAGTCCCTTCATGAAGAATAAGGATATCTAATCAAAGTTACTTACGGATCAAACACAACTCCTCCAGCTTCTCTAACAATGACAGCACCACCTGCCACATCCCTAGAAAAAGAAAGAGACCTTGTAAATTACATTACCACATTGCCTAACATTAATGTAGTTTGAGATATTCATACCAAGGACCACCAAAGCCAAGTTCAAAAAATATGTCCAGTCTTCCACATGCAATTCCACATAGATTCAGAGCGCAGGAGCCACTCATTCGAAGAGATCTCACCTAATATAGAAAAGCTGTTACAGCAGAAACAGTAATATCACCTTAGTCCAGTAGATTCCATGGAAAATCCCAGCTTTACCTTGAAAAGCAAGCTTTTAATCCTATTGGTAGATTCATCTACTGTTTCTTTGTCACGTTTTGTTCCAACCTGCTCTTTCAGAAGAGAAGAAAAATGAGTTTCAAATTTGTCTTGATTCAAAATGCACAATAGTTATGAATCTGACCAATAATCTCAGCGTTCAAAGTTAGAGTGAGATAACCTTACTAACCAAAAAGGACCAGATTTGTAGTAAATAAGCAGACTAATGCGGGTAAAACACAAAAAATTCACTGGGGATACAACCTAAAACAGACTTCGTAATCACAACTTACAATTTGCTAAATGATCACATTGATCTTTTGGACGTTTGCACAAGTGCACAGATATGCGGAAAGATATATAAGAATGGATTTCACGCCATAAACTATAACAGGCTTGACTTACCTCAGTTGCAAGAAGAGAGCTAATCAGTTCAGTTTGTGACGATACTGTGAAATTTCAAGGCATCAGCATAACATTTAAATTAACAACAATCAATAAAAAAAATAAACAGACGACACACCTTTTATAGGATTCCCATTTAAAAAGGCACCCTTTCCACGGATTCCAGTAAAAAGCTGCATACAACAATCCCAAATTTTAGTTTGTATACTATGCAACAAAGGAAAATGAATTAAAAATACTACAAAGTGTAAAATGTCATACGGGTAAGGCTAATTTACAGATATATTAAAGTCTCATGTTCCTGAATGAATTAAGTCAATGTCTACTCTCAAACATGTCTTCTATAACATTAAGGTTAGAGGAAAGAAAACAACATAACAATTGATTACAAATATTCCAATAAAGTTCAATATTACCCTGTCTACATTTGGACAGTATCCCAGAACAGCTAAGATAAAACAGCACATGCAGAATTTAACGTTGTATAAATTTTTTAATATTTCTAACTGAAATTTTAATTGTTTTATAGTCAGTCACTTGTAAACCATCCGCAACAGGGAAGATTTCTCACCTCATTAATAATTGGATTGTATACAACGCCAATTGTAGGAATTTTTCCAATTGTGAGACCAATGGAGACACAAACGAAGGGGAACCTGCACATAATAGAACTCCAGTCAACCAATATGGACATATCAGTACATCACAAATCCACTGTCACCCTAAACATCATAATTAATTATTACCCATGCACAAAGTTAGTAGTTCCATCCAGGGGATCAACTATCCATGTGGGTTCATCTGTGAGTTCGGAAGTGCCATAGGCAGCTGTGGTTTCTTCACCAATGAACTAAGAAAACCAATTTCAAAGAACTTAAAGGAAAATTATACAGGCAAAAAAGAGAAAATAGTAACTCATCTTAAACTTGATTAATGAATATATGTACAGTTCAACCTTGTGAGTGGGATAGAGCTGTTTGAGATGATTAAATATGAGCTCTTCACATGCTTTATCGGTTTCTGTGACCAAATCAACCTGTGCATCATGCAAAAAAGTAAAAGACAGTAAGCAAATGAGATATTGAGCAAGTTTATTATTGTACTTATTATTTTTTTTTAAATAATTGATTATTATGATAAATTAAACAGATTTCTACCTTTTCATGTTTGTCCAATCAGCTTATTTAAAAATAAGCAAATCTTATGCTCTTCTTAAATAGGCGATTATTTTTAATAGATCATTTCAAAGACGCTTATTTTAAGTTTAAACAAATTGACCCATAATCTTTCATCATTTTTTGCCATGATAATGTCCATAACACTTAATTAAATTTCAGTCTGAACTTCTTTACAAGAACATAGGACAGTTACACCAAACTTCTCACTTAATTTTTCCTATAGTCGTTCATATCCCACCTTTTTGGGCTTGGAGAGTCTTGGTTGCTTAGACATTGATAAGAATTAAAAATTAAAAACAAAAAAACACAGAAAATTAACCAGAAGTGAAACTTTTGGTTCCTATTTAAGATGATAATTTTACCTTGATCCATACATGGAAAAGAAAAAGTTTTCAAATCAGTCCATACGCATGAAATAGTTTTCAGTTCACTCACCGCCATCTACAGCTGTTATAACACCATCTAATCATCCCTCATGGCTAGAACAGACTATGACGTTATGTCAACATGCGTACGACTAGATCTGTTAAGGTTTTGGTCTCTACACATAAAACTATTTTCAACTTGTGTTTGTACATCAAAAAAGACGTTTTCATATTCATCACTATATGTGAAATCATTCACTCTTTGCCATGAATACTAGTGATAATCTAAACAAATTTTATATTGCTTTCTACCTTGGCTCGAGTAGCATGAAGAAAGAAAAAGTGGAATGCTACATGATAAACTCTAATACAACTATAAAATGTCTAATCCCGGGCATGAAAATTAGACCTAATGAAACAAAAGTAGGGTGGCAAACCAACCCACAATTTCCATGTTCCCCACTCAAACACTTCCTTACTTGCACCCCGTTGATAATCAAGACTGAAGATCAGTTTCACACTCTTTAATTCTTGCTTTCCATATCTTAATGATAATCTCCAGGACCAGTTGTTAAATAGGGATTCAAATCATAAACTGAGAATTATTTCTGAATCATGAACTGTGGAAATAACACAAGGGCAATTCAGGAAATGGACAAAGATAAGAAATTCTGTTGTGGAGAATGGACAAGTGTCAAACGACCCTGTGATTGTGGGCATTAAAAAAGTTCAAAGATGAGGATGGTAAGTTCATGCGTGCGGATTATGTATGAGGTAACAATTAGTTATATAGTAGCTTAGAGGAGGGGAGAAAGTTATGGTCTTGTTGCATTTTGTTTCTTCTCTCTAGTGTCTCTGTAGTTGCTATTGCTGAATAGCAACCTTTTACTCCATTGACCCACCGCTACAATAATACATACGGAGCTTTAACTGTAATTGCTCATTAATTCATTATTTCACTGCTTAAGTGATTTTTACCACATTACACGATGTAAAGAATAGTAAGATTCATAATCAATAACTAAAAATAATATATATATATATATATATATATATATATATATAGAGAGAGAGAGAGAGAGAGAGAGAGAGAGAGAGAGAAATAGATCTATATAGCTAGAAAAAACATTAAACAAAAAACTAAAAAGCATAGATCTAAGAGTGTTTCATATAAAGAAACAATAAAAACATCAATATATTGTCATTTTAAAGTCCAATAACTCGTTGCATACCTAATAATGTGAATTGTAAACTTCAAAAGAAATCATAATTCAAGGAATAATAGTCAAAATGAACTTCAAAAGGGCTATGTAGGAGGACGCTTGCTGGCTTCCTGTAATAACTTAAAAACCCCTTCTCATGGTGGCTTCACAAAATAACAAACTCTTTCTCTTTATTTTGACTCATTTTTCACTCTTCCGGCACACACAGCCAGAAACCAGAGTGCTCGCACTGGGCTCAACGAAAAAATAGAGAGATAACAACAGCAGCAATATACAAGAGTTAGACGTAGGATACCATTGGCCTGGCAGGAATTTGAATAATGAATGCAAGCGACAAAAATGGATACACAGAATATACAAAGCATGTGCAGTGTGTGGGAGGGGCTAGACACAATCGAATTGATTATGAATTGACACCGGGTGAATCATGGCCCCTAGTTTGAGTTTATTAACAGGTGAATGCACCTTGGATTGTGATAAGAACGATATGCCTAAATGTGTTGAGTGCATAATAATCAATGGTAGTCTAAAGTGTAAGAGAAAGGTATCACATAAGGATTGTCTGAAGTATTGTCTCTTGAATACATGTACTATTTCATTCGAAATCAAATTTAAAGTTTGTAATGTGCTCAGTAAACTAGAGTATAAAGACGCGAGAAAGAATGAGAAACAATGTTGTGTAAATAGTTGCAACACGGAAAGAAGAAAAGCACTAACACAAAAAGGAAAGAAATATATGACATGCAGATTGCCTCGCAGATTAAGCAATGAATACATCATACAATAACTCCCAAAGAATGGCCCGTTTTAAGACTATATTCAAATCCAGACTTTAAAGATTGTTCGCAATTGCAGCCGCAATGTCAAGCCTTGCAATGGCAGTTGTGGCCCCACCGGTTGCAATTTCACAACATTCAGGGTCATGAAAAAACAGCAATGGTAGCTGCAATCCCAATTTAAAACCTTCGTTGAAACTATAGGGTTTCAGGTAGAGAAGACGAAAAGGCAGATAAACGAGACTGCAGAGCCTAAAACAGACTTAAACTTCATGTGTTGTTATACACCAAAATGTGATGATAAAACATTAGCTATGATTCTTGTTCATAAGTTTCTCATAAACACGTTACGTTTAAAATAAATTTATCATTATTAATTCGGTTTATGCATAAATCAAACCGAGCCGCATAGTGTTGGTGAGGAAGAGAATGAAGCGAGAAAGGTAAAAGAAAAGAGAGTACACAACGGAGAGAACGCAATCAAACCTGTCCTTTGTGTTCCACGTGTTTGGTCTGGTAGAACCCTTTTCGAATAATCTGGAAACCATGCGCGTTCAATAGAGTAAGATACAGGAGACAAACGCGTAGAGTGAAAATGAACGGAAAGAGAAACGAATCAATGGAGAGATTTTGGAATGAAAATGAAGTGACCTCGCCAGCTTTCTGAGCCGCGTGAACCGCAGATGCGAGGAATTCCGAGAGCGAATCTACAGTTCAATTTCGGTGAGCAGAGTTTGCAATAAATAACAATTAAGTGGAGAAAAGGATAGAAATTGTATTGGATGGAACAAATACCATTGTCAATGTCAACCATTTTCTCCTTCAATTGTTGTCTGCGAGAGAAAGAGACTGAGAGTGAAGAAGGTGGCGAAATGAAATGATGTAGCAGAGCCTGTGATTTTATTCTTGAACTTGTGTTTGCATGTACCGCGCTATCCAGCGTTCACTGCACTACCACACCACCAACGATCAATCGCACTTTTTCAATAACTAAATTCACCCGTTATTAAATAACTATTTATTCTACAACTGGCAATTTATAATAAAATCATTTTCGTGATTCATTTTAATCTTCAATTTTCTTTAAAATTGAACTTTTATTAGCAGTGTAGTCTTCAATTTCTTTTTGTAATTGAAATTTTAAAAACTATGTAAAAGGTTTTAAATTCTCATTCAGACGATCTTTGGGTCATTGAGTTTAATTAAAATAATTGATGTCACAGCATAGACACAGAAAAATTTGAGATTAGTATAGAGAGATTTCTGACGTCATTAATTCAGGCATATTCAATTTTCGAATTGCAGAGAGGGAACTCAAAAAGAATCTCAACGAAAAGTGTACTTTTTTTAATTTGTTTGTCATAAAAAAATGTAAAAATAGCTGTATTGACACAAATCTAGATAATTCTGAAAGTGTAATGAAAAAGTGATTTTTTTAGAATCTAAATAACTATTGGTAAAGTAGCAGTGATGAAAGGCATATGGAATATGCCGGAGATTATCCTGATGCTTTGATTTGTTTTTTGGCCGCACACTTTTCAATGTTTTAGGTTCCCTGGTTGTGTCCAAATAGGTACCAAACATGTACCTGAAGGAGGGGATGTGATGTGAGTACCCTAATCACGCTCTTCTTTTATTGGTTTGTAAAAGCCTCCTCTCGTGTATGAGCCACAAATGAAGAGGCCCACAGCCAATCTCAATGCTGTTGCAAAAATAGGGAAAAAGGCAAGAAGAAGTTGACTGCTACCTCTTCATTCCAGGAAATGCAATTATGTATTCATTTTTTGGGAGCTAAAGTTGGAAATTGCGTTATTTGAAACGAATTAGCATTAAGAAAACAACTCAATAAAACCTGTGGAGAGTGCAAACTGCAGACACCCAAACCTTTCAACTGCAATGCTAATGATGAAGTGATGCGTGCACCACCCTGCTTCCCACACTCAACTCCTTCCTTATATCATATCATTACCTCAATTATTTCACAAAATAACATTAATCTATCCGGCTAAATTATTTGAGCTGGATAATATTTTAAAAACTATGTAACTAGGTAACTCATCAATTTATTTTTCTTTTTAAATTTTATGTTGAAATTAGCACTATTTCAAAATTTTATTTAATTCGCTTAGAAGCTGTATTGAAAAACACAATTCCAAGTATGCTTTTTTCCAAGTTTAGGGTACAGTTGAACTCCCAAACATAACTTCATATTTTCATTTTACTCTATAATTATACTTAAAAATACAATTTTGACTCTTTAAATTTAAACTAAATAAGTTTGTAAACAATATTTTAGTGAAATTAAAAACATTAAGGTTGTGCTTACAAACACAAATTCACCATATTTTAGAAAGAAAACTTAAACTTAAAAAGTAATATTACAATCTTGCTACAAAACCAACTTCTACACAAAAAGAAATAATAATAGTTTATGTAAAGTTACATCACCTGTGTACTTTGCTGACAAAGGTGTTATCTAGATATGATTACACTAAATTAAACTTCTCCCATGAACTAAAATCAACTCAATTCTTGAACAAATTAAATGAGAACCTATGAAGTTACGGAAACTAATCTTAACTTTTTATTTTCTTTTTCTAAACACTACACAAAATTTAGCGAAACAAATATTTTGAGATTGCATGACCTCGAATACCTTTATTACTTATAGACACCTACAAAGACATAATAAACCGCACGTAGCTCATTAAGCAATTTATTTATCTACAATTTTTAAAGGGCGTAATAAAATTACAGCAAGAAAGCATCAAAGTCTGTATGAAATGATAGTCCCATCATGATAAAAACTAATAACTATTACAATACACAATTCGCTAAAGTGAAATGCCACATGGTAACGTGCTACTTAGCACAATATGCACTTCAGGTGCATTGTTCCCTGGGTTAAAGAGCTTCGATTTCCTTCATCACTTGAGCTTTGTCAGCTTCAAATTGTTCATCCTCTGCACAACCACAACAAATAAGTATCATGAGAAACTGATAATTGATACCACAAAGAGGAAGGCATCACTTACCTTTATCAATTTTGAAGTCTTCCAATAGTCTCAGCATCTTACTTTTGTTTGCGACAAATATACTGACGATATCAGCTGGTTTATGTTGGTTAGCAGCAAACAACTGGTGTGACAAGCAAATATCAATAAACGCATGATTCAGAACAGTCATTTCCAAATGTGTGGTATAATATTATTACAGTAATACCTTGAAAACATGAAATGCTTCAATTTGTATGCTCTTGCTTGACTCCTGTAGGAAGAAATCAGTACGGACCATTAAAATCCACTTTAAACACATGCCAAGGTTCTTAATCTTCCCTTCAATATATAATACTATCACCAAAACTTATTTGAACATTAATCTTTAGCATTGTAATCTTGACAAACTACAATAGTACTAGGGTGAAGATAATTTGATGGAACTGATGCACTTCCACACGTTAAAAACGGCAAAATATATCAAGTGTGGATAAGGATTGGCAGACACAGATGAAGCACACAAACAAAGGTACATAATAAGGCACGTCATTCAAGTTTTGTGTAAAGGGCTCATACTCTTAGAAGATTCATTAAAATCCTCAAGTTGTCTCTTGAGCTCACATATCGTGTCATTACTGCTGAATTTGATCGGTCAAGTAATATATCTCCCAACAACTGTGTACGAGAAAGAAATCAACTCAGTAATCATAAATAGATCATACTCAAATGAACAGAAGACTGTAAAGACCAAAACTCCAACATTCAGGGGGGGCGGGGATGGAGAGTGAAGAAAATTCAATAGCAATTCAGGAAATTTCATAGGTCAAATGAACTACAAATGCATGCATGAACAGGCAAAGATACTACCGAAATCCACTAGGAAAGTATCTGTTGACTAGCTGTGATACTTTTGTTTACAATTTTCAGGAAATTTCATTGGTCAAATGAACTAAAAATGTACACACAAGGAGGTGTACGTTTCTCAAACCCAAATTTAAGTTTTCAACAGGCAAGAATTATAGTTGAGATCAAAATTAAATTTATATGGATAAACCAAAAACACTTATAGAACCTTGACAGCTTGGCGCCTTGTAATGTAATTGGAAGATTCCAACAGCTTAGTGTTATATTCTGCAAAAAACTGAAAGCAGCAATAACAAAGTGAGTATTCGTTGATAAGTAATGGGCATTAACTACTTGAATAAACCAGGTACAAATAAAACATGTTAATATAAACTGACAACCATATAATTATGTCAGCAGCATAAAGTTTTAAAACAAATGTTCGATAAGGTAATATTTTAAAAAATCCCTAATTACAATAAACGAACATACTTGTGAAGTTAATAATCATATAAAAGAAATTAAACACGTGGTTAATAATCACAAAAACTAAATGACTTTTTGATAGAAGATATGTTCATCCACAATGCATGCAGAAT